>NC_071393.1:16772848-17089381 GCF_022682495.2 Desmodus rotundus | reverse complement strand
AGTGACGGCGTTTAGGGAAGAACAGAAATAGTCAAGGAGAGCCTCTGCACAAGACGGATCTGGCTGTGCTGAGGAAGCTGAACAGGTTATGGGGACCCAGCATCGTTAGAGAAGGGCCTAAGGGGCTGAACAGGTCACTTCTGGAAGATAGGTGTTTATCCTGGACAGTTATTACAGCTGAGGATATGCAGATAGTCCTCAGTACCATTCTAAGTTTAACTTTATCTTAGAAGACTTGAGCCTTCAAAGACTTCAAAGAATATAGGATATGTGAACTTGTGGTTTTGGAAGAATTTCTAAGTAAATCCCTTTTCAGTTCACTTCAGGAAATGGAAAATATTCTAACCCTCCCATAGGGCTCAGCAACAGAGCGAAGTGATGAAGTGGGCATGTTCTGGAGTCCCAGTGCCTGCCATGACACGGCCGGTCTCTACCGCCAAACAGCAGCGACACGGGGGCCACGCAAACCTTTCTGGGCCTTCGTTTCCTCACTAGAAAAGGGCGTTGTGGGCAATAAATGAGCTCCCGCCTAAACACTTACAGTGATCAGCACAGCGTAAGAATACATCAAGTACTAGATCCTTCGTTTCGAATTACCATGGGCAACTCCTCACTAGTGAAAGTTATCAAAAGATATGGAAAGAATCTGATTACCCCTTCAGAATTATTATTTGAGATCTAAGAAAATCAGACATTTGAAATATCCTTTGAGATGGTCACAAAATTTTGGACTTTTTAATATCTTGTCAAGATCGTCCCTCAATCTTCTGGTTGAGATTAAGTGTACATCTTACCTACAAGTGTTTTTTTTTTTTGCTGAAATAGGAAAGCACACTGGCCAAGGCATCCAGAAACCTTGATTATAGCGGGTAAAGAGGACCTCAGAACTTCCAGCGTCGCAAGTGTAAGAGCAGGTGGTGGTGGCCTTGGCCACCTACCTTAGCCGTCCAAGGCAGCGAGTCTGCAATCCCACTGGGCCCTGTGATGACAGCGCACATGCACTACCCAATGGAACAAACACTGGAAAAGGGAACGCATACTTCACTTCCTGGACACGTATGTAGCGTCCTTAGGGAGAGGGCTCTGAAACGCTCCAGGAGCTGTGGGCGGTCTGCAGCACGCTGAAGTCCCTCTGGCAGGCCTGCACTGCTGGCCCGTGTCATGACTGCAGCCCTCCCTGTGGCACAGGGAAGGCCTCAGGACTTACTACAGAACGACTCCCTGCCCTCCCGTAACATAATTACCTTGTGGCCATCTGCCTTCAGTGTGGCACTCTAACTTTGAGTGTGGACATCTGCATGCCCCTGCCCCTCCCCCAGGGTACAGACAACTGGGCTCTGCTTTGTCTTTATTAATGGCCAAGTTTTGGTTGGTTGTTTTTTTTTTATTACTGTCAGAGTGGCTATTGTATACCACACTGCCTGAGATCTGTTACTGCTGCCTCCTTTCCTTTGCTGTCTCATGCCTCTCCATGCTTCCATCTACTGTTGCCATCACTGCGCGACAAGGTCAGTCTTCTAAGGGCAAGAAACAGCCCTCACTATCCAACCAAACCCTCTCCCTCCCTTCTCATGGGACACTTGCATTCACTGGGTTGAGTGCTTGCTGTCAGGCACTAGGGACTGCCAACTTGTGACTCTGAGCATGGGATCAGAAATCAGAAAATGCAGGTCTCCGCCACCATTCTACCACTTATTAGCTGCGTGACTCTGGGCAAATATGCACCTTAGTGTCTTCGTATGTACAATGTGCACATTGACTATTTCTTGGAACTGCCACGAGGTACAAGTGAGCACATAAAAAGGTGAAACCGAAGGGCACTATGGAGTAATTCCAGCTCCTTCTAGGGATGAAGAAGTTGTTCCAGAAGGCCGAGTGCACTGGCGGGAGAGCCTCCAGAGAACCAAGGTTTTCCTTTAGTTAATCCACTAAAAGCCTGAGAGAAATTCTCTTCTTCAAACACGCTTTCCAGAACAATACTGTCTCTCGCACTAACCATTTTTATATAGACCTCTTCGACTTAAGAGATTCACTTTTTGTAACTGGAGTGTCACCTATTCAAATGCTTTAAAATTTTTTCTCAAACAAAAATACAAAACAGTTAAGAAATTTTAAAATCACCCATAATCTCACCACCAAGGGAAGAACATTTTAACATTTTAATGAATCACTTTCTATCCTTTTACTTCTTAACAACTACTCTTTTCCATGTAATAATAATAATATAGCAAACATTTCCCCAATGTTCCAACTCTTAGTTTTCAAATGAAGGATGTTTTGAGTCTATTTCAAGTTTATTCACACAGGGACATCACAGACCAAAAAGCTTTATATATCAAACCTTTTGGTTTATTTTAGAACACCCAGAATTAAGTCTTTACAATCAAGAAAGTTTTATGTATTGGTACAATTCAATTAAAGAAAAATGTAAAGTGCTAGTAGAAGAAATCTGAATATACATAAATTCAATACTATAAATATTATGTAAATTATACCATCTAGAATGCCAAAATTCGCTTGATATTTTTTAAATATATACTTAAGGTACAAATGAATAGAAACCATGAATAAGCCAGTTTTTATAAGTGACTGATCAGAGTTTTTGCCTTCATTCAAACCTACATCAGAAACAAAGAAATGCTCTATTCTAAGAGAAAATAAGAATAAAATTTAAGGTTCTATGAAGTGATATAAGCTACTTAATATTCACATGTTCCTATAAACCAAGCGGTAGCCTTAAACTGCTAAGATATGAAAAATACTTCTCATCACAGCTCATCTGTAACTTCAAGGAGCTCTATAGAACACGGGTGTTATTCATTCCAATACTAAGAGAATACAGACAAGAGAAAAGCAAAGATTCCCTTCTACCTTTAATAAACTAGGGAGACTACTGACAAAATAGACTCTTAAAAACCTATACCAGTCTTTTGTTCTTGAATAAATATTGGTATGCATTTTCTGTTTTAAAATATTTACGCCAAAGATAGAGATTAGACTGCCAAACTCAGGAGAATGTGCGAAAGAACTTCTAGAACCAGAGATGAAAACAATGAACAGGAGATTTAAACGGTCACAAAAGAAATTCAAATGATCAATTAATATGAAAAGACATTCAACCGTACTAATAAAGAAATGCAAGTTTAAATCAACAAATTGGCAAAATTTAAAAGGAGAGAAAAACATGGGAAAATGAACACTGTCAAACTCTAGGAGGGCAATCTGGCAATAATAACAAAATTTAAAAAGAGCATGTCCTTTCAGCAGTCCTACTTGTACAAATTTCTCCTAGGGAAATAATAACCCAAGGCATAAGACACGCACAACTATGTTCAGAGAGGTATTATTTGTAAGAGACACAAACTGGAAAACACCAAAAATGACCTAAGACTGTACTACGAAGCTTTACTCAGTTTTTAAAAGAATGAAATGGACATTAAATAACAACAGGGAAGGATAGTCATGTTATATCAGCGCATGAAAAATACAGCAAACTGCAACCATATATATAGTATGATCTCATTGGCTGCAGAAAAGAAAAAATGATACAAGTGATATATTTTTTTAAAATTGAGTATGTATAGAAAATGATTTACAAGGATAAACTCCAATCCATTCTAGTATAGTGTTCCTTTGGGATTACAGACATGTGAGGGCAAGAGGTGGGGCCTAAGTTTTTATCTTCCCTGTTGTTTTAATTTTTTTTTTAATAAGCATATGTATTAATTCTACAATTTAAAAATAATCAGACTTCTAGTCAAGACAGAGGCATAAGGTAGACACAGCTCTCCTCCTCGCACAACCACAGCAAAAATTACAACTAGACTATAAAACAAATGCCACCCAGAATCGTCAGAAAATCGAGCTGCCTGGAAGTCCGACAACCAAGGAATTAAAGAAGTCACGTTCATCCAGACAGGCAGGAGGAGCGCAAACAGAGAAACTCGTGGAGAGGTGCAGAGACCCGGAGACACAGAACAGGCAGTCCCACACTCACATGTGGTGGACAAAAATCGGGATGGATATCTTGGGAGCAAGGGATCCCAGCCCTGCACTAGACCATCCAGCCCAGGTTTCCATTGCCAGGAAAGTAAGTCCCCGTAACTTCTGGCTGTAACAACCAGTGGGGTTTGGGGCAGCAGAAGAAAAGTATGGGCTTCTCAGGAGTCTCCTTTTAAAGGGTCTGCAACAGACTTAGGCAGATTCACTCCTGTTGGGCTTCAGCACTGGGGCTGTAGCTAGAAGGGCACCAGTGGCAACCAGGAGAAACTGAAATGTTTGGCATCACAGCAAGTGCTGGGGATAGCGTCCTCCCAGATAAAACTCCAGAGGCCAGGCAGCAGCATGTCCCCCTTCTGAGCCCTCCTCCACATAGACCCACAGAGCAGCGACACCCCATCAGAGGCTCCATCAACCAGGATCACATGGGTTGCCTCACAATGGCGATTACCTACAGCTCTGCCCCATCCAACTTACTGCAGTGCTTTTCTACATTAGGCCACGCTACTAAGACAGGGAGTCAAAGCAGCTCTACCTAAAACATAGACATACATAAAAACATAAACACAGGGAGGCTACCAAAATGAGACAGAGAAATATGGCCCAAATGAAAGAACAGAACGAAGCTCCAGAAAAAGGACTAAACAAAATGGAGATAAGCAATCTATCAGATGTAGAGTTCAAAACATTGGTTATTAGGATGCTCAAGGAACTCACTGGGTACTTCAAGAGCATAAAAAAGACCCAGGCATAAATGAAGGTTACACTAAGTGAAATGAAGAAAAATCAACAGGGAACCAACAGCGGAGTGGATGAAGTCAAGAATCGAATCAATGATTTGGAACATAAGGAAGAAAAAATATTCAATCAGAACAGCACGAAGTAAAAAGAATTGAAAAAAAAAATAAGGCTAGGCTAAAAAGTCTCTGGGACAACTTCGAATGCACCAACATTTGAAACATGGGGTGCCAGAAAGAGAAGAAAAAAAGCAAGAAATTGAAAACTTATTTGAAAAAATAATGAAAGAAAACTTCCCTAATTTGGTGAAGGAATAGACATACAAGTCCAGGAGGTACAGAGAGTCCCAAAGAAGTTGGACCCAAGGAAGCATACACCAAGACACAACTTAATTGAAATGCCAAAAGTTAAAGATAAAAAGAGAATCTTAAAAGCAGCAAGAGAAAAGCAGAGAGTTACCTACAAAGGAGCTCCCATAAGACTGTCAGCTGCTTTCTCATAAGAAACTCTGCAGCTGGAAGGGACTGGCAAGAAATATTCAAAGTGAAGAAAAGCAAGAACCTACAACCTAGATGACTCTGTCCAGCAAAGCTGTCATTTAGAATGGAAGGGCAGATAAAAGTGCTTCCCAGACAAAGTAAAGCTAAAGGAATTCATCATCATCAAGTCATTATTGTATGAAATGTTAAAGGGACTTATTTAAGAAAAAGAAGATCAAAACTATGAATATTAAAATGGTAATAAATTCACAACTACCAACAATTGAACCTGAAAAGCAAACTAAGCAAATAAGCAGAACAGAAACAAAATCATGGATCATTTGGAGGAATATCAGTTGTGAAGGGATGGGCGAGATTGGGGGAAAAGGTGCAAGGAATAGACAGGGGGATGTAAGAACAGTAGAGGAAATGGAGAAGCCAAAGAACTTATATGCATGACCCATGAACATGAACTAAGCGGGGGAGGAGATTGCTGGAGGGAATGGGGGGTACCAAGTAGAGGCAGACAAAGGGAGAAAAATTGGGACAACTGTAATAGCATAATCAAGAAAATATATTTAAATTTTTTAAATGTCCAAATCAATAAAGTTATTAGGAAAATGGAAAAAATAAATAAAAATAACCAATAAAGAAGTTTTCTCAAAAAATTAAAATGTCACATTAAAATTTAAAAAGTACTTCAGCACATTGAAGTTACATAGTTACATGCTTAATATGAAAGCTGAGTAGTTAAAGCCTCATTATTTAATATAATAACTAAGCACCAAATGTGTATACCGGCTTACCTCTTTAGGTGATAAATTTTGTGTGTATATTGTCCCTTTTCTCCGTCCTTCTCATAAGGTTCATTCTTTAAGACTTCAATTCCTTCTCCACCACCAGTCTCATTCTTACTAGCTTCTGCAACAGAGTAAAGCTGCCCGACCTGATACTGAAATTTCAAAGAGTACAGAATTTCAGTCAGTTGGTAGTAACTGTGGAAACTTCGTATGCTACAACCTCACTATATGATACAGAAAGGCAAACCCAAACCACTCACCGCATATGCTCTACATGAAAACGCTGACTCAGATTAGAATGACTGCTTAGGAAGACAAACACCAGATGCCATACAGCTCCAAGGAACTAATATTTTATGAGACTTCCATTATTCAAGAAAACTGCTAGTTACACACACTCTGGTACTGACACTTAGTTCAAGTTTTTGAATAATAAATACACATTTGTATTTTCCAAAGCATTTTCACATCTATTATATTCATTAATTTTACAAAATTTGGACAAAGGTATGGCAGGTATATAATTATCACTTTGCCAATTAAGAAAGCTGAGCAACCAGAATACCATCTTCAATAATAAAGGGGAGGGATATCACGTGTAATAATACTAAAAACCTGAAAATACAAAGAACCATTACAGTCCAAATTTCAGTAGACCTCTGGTGTCTTTTCCCCAATGACTTATATATGACATACCCAATTTGGCTTTTGTCTGTCCAAACAGAAACCATACTGGGTATCCAGGATCAGCACTGTATATTGTGAAGTTCTCCAGTAAGCAAACTGTTTGTAAAGTATTTAAATATACAAGTATTACCACAAAAGGCAAGAAATTGCTGACAGTGGTTTCTATTTCGTATTAAAATGAACCAGAATTCTCAGTGGTCTGTTCCACCTGTGAGCAGGCAGTGCCAGTCTATGCCAGTCTGGTGTCACTAACCATTCCGCTACATGATGAAAAGCAAAGCTCTTGTGTTCTCATTTGTTCCTAGTGACTCAACCATAACTTTATCTCCAACCTCTTCAAATCTGGCGAACTTTCTTCCACCCAATGAAGACAGTCTGAAAAAATGATTTTCTTTTTTGTAAGTATATTTTCAAGGAAAAGCTAGCTCTAAAAACTAGTAATTCAAAACCACGTTTATCTGAGGGGTAGCTGTAAGCTCTGTAAGTATTCCTATCTAAAAAGCCCATGGGAATATGATGTTATCTTGCAGGTTAATTCTCATTCTCTCTCCCTTCTCTCTTCTCCCTGCTTGCTCGCTCCCTCCCTATCTCTGTGTCTGTCTTCTAGGAAGCTGGAACCAAGCACATTTTTTAAATGAATCAAAAGCAGTTTCTGTAGGGATTTTAGATTGCAGAGAGGATTGTAATTCTTTTTTTGGTTTTCATAATACAACATCAGTGTTAGTCCAGTAATACTACAATCAATCCTTAAGTCCTTCAAATGTACTTTCCAACATTTTTCATAATTTAAAAATAGGATTAAAATGTCTAAGTCAAAAGCTAAATTTGATCTTGGTCATAAACAAAGTAACAAAAACTTACACAGAAACAACCGTATCCAAAAACATGTTCTTAATGGACCAGTAATGTGTGGCATGCTACTAGACTTCCACTGTCATTTTTAAGATTAACTTAACGATAGGAAGAATGTGTATTAAGTCTGAGTATAACAAAGAACTGAGATTATCTTTGGTGACAATACCAAGACTCAGAAAGATTTCAGTAACTTGATCCAAGTATCCAAAACCAAAAGAAAAAAATTAACAAAAACAAATGTCGATTTCCACATTCACGTGCAAACAATCAATTATACAAGTAAAGAACAGGGGTGCGTGGCTTGTCTGAGTGCTTTAATACAGTGAAACCTCGGGCACTACTGAGATATACACAACTAAGCTATTCGGTTTTAGTGCCTGCATTTTATTTTTTTCTTTCTGTCTTCTGTCAGCTGTCACTTCTTAGGTTATCAGTTTGTTTTGTCCCACTTCCAATTCACTGCTTCTAATTTACTGTCAGCTCTACGAAAACCAGATAACTAAGCAAGGGCAAACTGTGCGCAGGTTACAGAAGGACCCAGAGGGCTTTATGGGTTTTGCTACACCTAACTTTATTTCTCAGAAGTCTTCTCTGCTTTTATTTTCCTCGTTCTTAGCTATACTACAGGTAACTAAAATTGCAGAATGTGCAACTTCTGAACTGGTGGTGTATTTCTGTATCATGTGCAGATCAAGAGACAATAATCTCTCAGTTATGTGCTGGTCAAACATGTCTGGAATACCATTTTCAGCTGAAAGCAATAACCACAACCACGCAGCAGTGAGACCAGCTGGCGAGGAAGTCTAGAGGTCATGTTATATTAAACCAAATGAACATGCTGGGAATGTTTAACCTTGTAACCTCAAGAAGATGGAACAAAAGGGAGTGGGGGAGGAGAAAGAACTCCCAAAAGAAAACCTGAAGGGTTACCATATGCAAGGCAGAATAGGCCTATTTCCCATTGCTCAAGTGGCAGGAACTTAAACAAGTCAAGCATTATAGCAAAGTAGATTTTGGGTTAAAGTAAAGACAAATGTTCAAAAACTCCAACAGTAAAGTAGGCTGCTTCTCGAATTAAGTTACTTAATCTGAAAGTGCTTAAGCTGAGGCTGGAACCTCCTTTCTCTGGAATATTGTAAACAGAATCTCTGCACTAGAAAGGAAGTTCTACTCCACACTTTAGACCCTTAGAAAACAAAACAGTGTAACAGAAATTCACTTACGATTATCTGTAATTATATGTGTAACAACTGTTAACACACCTTAATTCGTTCTGTCACGTAAACTAAAATGTAAAAGTAAATAAACACAACAAAAATATAACTTTAGATTAACATATCAAAATGAACTATATCAATAAAATAACACAGAAGCATGTGTGACTTACCTCCTGAACAGAACAGGGCAAAACCACACGGCTAAAAAGACAAAAGGAAAAACAATGCATGTTACACATGAAATAGTTGGCGTTAAAACTCATCACTGAGAACTGCAGGGAGGTAAGGTCATACCATCCTAAACGTGCCAGATCGCATCTGAAAACTGCAGGGTACAGAATGGATGGTTCGTGCACTGTCCGGGCAGGTTGCCTCAGGGCATTTTCACAGGGTTTCATTCTCCATCTACATACTATGCATTTTTGACACTTCTCACACACCGATGTCTTGGATTTCATGAGCGAATGCTTCCCAAAATTGATCCCTGCTACCCAATTACTTCTCAATTTTATTAAGAGAAAAACAAGTAAACAGTCCTTTAGACTTAGTAAGAAAAAACTATGGAAAATACCTTGGGCCTTATAAATATAACAGCCCCTTCTCGGGTAGATTCAATGTAAGACTGATACACGTTTGAGCTTGTCCGAGAGTTTGTTATTGGACACACAAAAGGACCCACATGGAGGTTATTGCTCCTGAAGACGAATTCCAAAAAAGAATACCATGGTGAATCAGACCAGAATATTGCATCTTACCTCCAGATATTTTATAGGGATGTATCTTTACGTAGTTCTACCAAAAACTCGGAAAACCATCCTGAATATCAATTTCTCATAATAGATGACGTCCAAAAAAAAGCAACTTGTGTGTGTGTGTGTGTGTGTGTGTGTGTGCGCGCCTGGTCCTTCTCAGACTTTCCCTCCAAGTCATTAAGCTTACCACAGCAGGAAATGACACTCTTTTTACTCTTTCCATTATACGCAAAGGGAAAAAAAACTAACGATGGTCAGCTCATAGAAAATTGCCAAGTGTTTCTCATTCCAACTTTTTAGCTCTATTTTCCACCTACTGCTCCCTCCCTATTCTCCTCAAATAGCTATGCCTGAATACTCACATTACCTTAATCTTCAACATGTATGAAACATTTCTCCTGTATTTCCCTCCTCCTGGACTACTGGCAATCACTCATCACTCCCTGTCTCTCTCATAATGATCCCCTAAAGACAACGAGCATTCTCAAAGTCACGATGGTCACTAATTTCTATTCTCATCAAGAATTAACTGGTTATGCAAAGACCTTCCCTACCCAGTCATACTAGCCGTCGCCTCCAGGTCCACTCTAACTTACTCGCTGCCTCATGAACAGAAAATAAACTGGGGCAGAGGGAGCACAGTGGTCGGGGCAAGACTAGAATGTAGATTGGGAGCATATTTTGAAAGTTATACAAAGATACAGACAATACAGGTTGGGAGAATATTATCACAGCCTGCAGTATAATGGTAAGAACTCTTATTAAATTTATTAGGCGGCAAGGAACCCTGGGAGGTTGTTCCGAAAGTTAAGAGACAGAACTACAGCTGACCTGAAGAAGTCATCAGTAGGTTGTTAAAAATGTTGAGGAGCAGGAGTGTGGGGAAAAGCCATTTTTGGGAGGCTGGGCAAGGCCCTACAAAGGTCTGAACCAAGATGATGTGCTGCAGAGGAAATGGAAGGAAGGAATACAGAGGTGAGAGTTCCCTGAAGTTTCACAAAACCAAACAATCTCCGCTGAGTAATTTTAGTTTGTAAGTTCTCACTAGCAAGGAGATTCCTACTTTTATATAACAACACTTCTGGGAAAACTTATTTCACAAAATGAAAGTGACTGATTAAGATGCTCTGAATGAGTGATGAGTCAAGTAACTTCAAGATTTATTTAACAAAAAGTAAGAAAGAGAAAGAACAGGCAGGTTTTGATCTTCTACTTCTGGTCTAAAAGCAATAGAGGTATCCTTCATGTTTTGAGAGTTTGCCACTTCACTTTTAGGAAATACCTACACTAGAAGCTATTTTCACTAGCTGAAAGAAATACAGAGGGCTTTGGCTATCAGGACTAAAGGAAAAAAGTGAAGAGTGTTCAGTGTTTTGTTTTGCAGGACTGTCACAGAGGTAGCATGCAACCCCAGGCAGCAAGCGTGGCCCTGGCCAAGCTCCTCCCCCAGAACTACACAGGATTTCAGCACCAACCTGCCATAGCTTTGAACTGTGTCAGTGAGCACCTGTGCTTTATCTCGATTTACTTCTTGCATCTGTCAGCAAAACGTGTCCTAAGATATCAGAAAAGCCTGAGATCGTAGAGGTATTACACTTAGCATAAAACTGGATGCAAGTAACCATATTTGATATGATTTTAAGTTTTGGGGGGAATCTGGGAATGCTCAAAATTTTTTCACAGAGTTGATCCTTGAACAACATAGGTTTGAATGCACAAGTCCACTTTTATGCAGATTTTTTCCAATAAATGCCTGTACTGTTTCCATTCTTGGATGGGAACCTGAACATGCAGAGGACTGATTGCATGCATTGATCTATGTATGCATTTTATATAGGGGACCTAGCATCAGTGGATTTTGGTATCTGGGAGGATCGTGGAGCCAATCCTCTGTGGGTACCAAGGGACAACTAAGTTTTGGGGGAGTCTAAAGTTATACACAGATTTTTAACTGTGGAGGTGGTGGGGGTGGTTTATTCCAAGAGTCGAATGTATTAATTGCAACTGCTTCTTTGTTTTACACTTTTTCAGCTAAGAAAAGGTTTCATAAGAATGCTCTACTTTCCATAGTGGGAGAATTATGAACAGGCATACCTCGTTTTACTGTGCTTCGCAGATTAGGTATTGCATTTCTTTTACAACCTGAAAGTTTGTATTGGGTTGGCCAAAAAGTTCATTTGGTCTTTTCCGTAAGATGGCTCTAGTAGCACTTACTTGTCTTTAACCTCATTCAAAACCATTCTGTTAGACTGTATCGTGACAGCTGTTATATCAGCATGCATTAAAAACAACTTATCAAAATCAGTGAATTTGGGGGGTATCCATTTCAATATTGAGGTTGGAAGAAAATACACAACATTTTTGGCATAGTATGCTGTATTATTTCAAGAAAGGTAAAAATGCAACTGACACACAAAAAAAGATGTGCGGTGTAGGGAGAAGGTGCTGTGACTGATTACTGAATGTGTCAAAAGTGGTCTGCGAAGTTTTATGCTGGAGAGTTCTTGCTGGATGATGCTCCATTATCAGGTAGACTGGCTGAAACTGACAACAATCAAATTGAGACATTAACTGAGAACAATCAGCATTATATCCCAAGGAGACAGCCAACATACTCAAAATATCCCCATCAATAAAGTTAGTGAAAATGAAAAATGTGTCTTTTATTTTACGGAAAAAACCATACAGACCTTTTGGCCAACCCAAAACCAAGCTTATGCTGAACAAGTCTATTGGCACCATTTTTCCAATAGGCTGAGATGTTGGTTAGCATTTGTTAGCAAGAAAGTATTTTTTAATTAAGATATGTACATTTTTTAGATATAATGCTATTATACATTTACCAGACAACATACAGTATAGTGTACATATAACTTTTATTTGCACTGGGAAACAAAAATATTCGTGTGACCTGCTTCACTACAAAATTAACTTTATTGCAGTGATGTGGAATCAAAACCACAATATCTGAGATATGCCTGTATTTGAAGATGTTCTAACTTCCCTAAAAATTCTCATGAAAATAATTTTCCAAATGGAACTAGCAACTAGTTCTTTAAAACCAGGACTTTATGCTAAGAGCAACTTCATCTATTGCTTACTTAAGTAACAACTTAAAGGGAACTCCTACCCTGAAGTCATTTCTAACCTTTCAATTCATGTTAAAAATAGATGGCATTTTTAAAGACAACAAACATTTGCCAAAGCATTTTACAGTTTACCAACATCTTCACATAGGAATGACCTATTCATTGCTCCTGACCAAAAACAATTTAGAAAGTTGACTTGCAAATAGGAAGAATCATTTTTTCATTCAACAACACTGAGTACTTACAGTGTGCTAGAGTAGACGCTATGCTGGATATTGGGAGTACTTAGAAAAATAAGAAACGGCCCTGGCAGGTGTGGCTCAGTGGAATGAGTGCTGGCCTGTGAACCAAAGGGTCACAGGTTGGATTCCCAGTCCAGGGCACATGCCTGGGTTGCAGCCAGGTCCTCGGTGAGGGGTGCGCAACAGGCAACACTTGATGTTTCTCTCCCTGTCTTTCTCGCTCCCTGCCCCTCTTCAAAAATAAAATAAATAAATAAATAAATAAAAGAAACAGTCTCTGCCTCCAAAGTCTAGAAGAAAGTAAATTCTGGGGGAGACATACATGAAGAGTGAATATCAAGAAATGTAATTCATAACTTTAGGGAATATTATACTTTGGGCATATTTTGACATTTGTTACCTCGGTGCACTCAAAGTTTGTAATGAAAGTAATGGTTCACAAAAAGCATAGTGTGTAACTTCCCAATGGGAATTGCTTTCCGTAAGTTAGCTTTATACTCCTCACATAACTGTCAATGGCATCTACCGAGCACTTAATTCACATTTTAGGAGGGAGGAAATTACTCTAATAAAAGCAAAATGCCTAGACCTGTGATCTAAAATCAGTTCTGCAACTTACTTGCTATGTGACTTGAGCCAAGTCAATTTCCTTCTGTCATATTTCCCCAATTTGTCTTAATATCTGCCACCCACATACATTACAAAGATGTCAGAGTAATGAATGAGATAACAAATGATACACTGCATAAATAACTTGGCAGAAAATTTCTCTGTAAATCCAAAGTTCAATACTATAAATAAGCTTTAACTGAAATGTGTCTTTTCTCAGGATCCTTGTCATTGACTTAAGTTATTTTTCATTAATTTATTTAACAAATATTTATTGGGCATTTACTACATGCCAGGGACTATTCTAAGAGCTGGGGACATGGGAATGAGCAAGACAAATTCATAGAGCTTATACACAGTAAGAGAATACATATAATAAAATACGCAAAATAATTGTGTTGCATGGTAGATGGTGATAATTGCTATGGGGGAACAATAAAGCAGGGAAAACAGATACCAAAAGGTGGGGGTTACAATTAAGGCTTCGGAGAGGGATTCCCTAAGAAGGTGATATTTAAGAAAACACCTGAAGGAAGGACGTGACATGCAGAGGAGCACCTCACAAAGAGGGAACAGAAAGCAGAAAGGCACCGAACTGAGCTTTTCTTTCCTGGAGTAGTGGAAGAACAGCAAGGACGTGTGCGCGCGTGGCCTGGGCAAGGAAAGGGTAGAGCATAAAATCAGAGCCAAAAAAAAAAAAAAAGTAAGACTTCCTAGGCTATTGTAAAGGCTTTGACTTTTATGCTCAGTGAGATAGGGAATCTTTGGAGGGTTTTAAGCAGAGGAGCAACAAAAATCGCTTTCTTTGTAAAGAAAGGAAGAACTTAAAATGAAAGGAGCATTTGAAAAAGCAAAGAAAGGCCGTACTCGAAATCCCTAGACGCCCAAGGGATGATGACGAAACGAACCAACTGTGACGGCTGAATAATCACCGCCAACCAGATTTCCTGTGATATTCACTCCTTGCGGGTGAGAAACGCGAAACTTTTCAACAAAAATTCACTTCGCTGATCTAATGCACCTAGAAATCCTTCTATTTGACAGACCACGTGTTACCGCCTCACCTCAACCCCGTAAAGTAGGTGGAGCCTAGAGTACTACCCCACCTTAGCGAAAAGGAAACTGAGCCTGAGAATAGAAAGAGGGCTGTGCTGTCAACAGAGTTGCTCACTGGGGCGCAGGTTTTCCGGACCCCCCCGGGCTCCCGCATGAACTTGAAGGCGCCCAGGTCCCACCTCAAGTTCAGACACTAGTGCTGCCTTCACCCGGCAAGCCCATCTCACTCGGGTTACAGGCAGACTCCACCCCAGACGTCAAATCACGGTCAAACCCACCCCTTTCCTCCCACCCTCGGTCCCACCAGGGGGCCTAGGGGTGGGGGAGGTGGTGACAAGACCGGTCCCAGCGGAAACTCCTGGCCGCGGCTTCCAAAGCCATGCGCTCCGGCTGAGACACAGCCGCCTCTACCCTGGGAGAGAGGATAGCAGTGTTACCACAGCCACGACTGGGCAAAGAACCGGGGGGAGCGCCCTGGAGGAGCCTTGAATGGACCGGGGGCGCGGGCTGGGGGGAGGGGGCGCGCGAAGGGAGCGGCTGCCCGGAGCCTCGCTCGTTCTCGGGAA
This sequence comes from Desmodus rotundus, assembly GCF_022682495.2. Taxonomy (NCBI): domain Eukaryota; kingdom Metazoa; phylum Chordata; class Mammalia; order Chiroptera; family Phyllostomidae; genus Desmodus; species Desmodus rotundus. The sequence continues at coordinate 17,074,292 of NC_071393.1, read as the reverse complement.
CGTTCCACCACATCTTACTCAATGAACCTCCCACCGCAGCCGTCTTGGAACCTCGCTCGCGCCCGCGGACTCACTCACAATTCCTTAATCAGCACCATCTTCCCGGAACCCCCTTACAGCTGCTGCCGCTACCACCGCCGCCGCCGCCGCTACCGCTGCTCACGGCGCCTGCGCGGCCCCGCCTCCCTGACCTGCGAGCAACCGCGGCGCCTGCGCGTCCACACCCTTCCGCCGACACCGGTAGCGTCAGCGCGGACGAGCGACTGCCCCCGCCCCAGTCCCGCGCCCCACCCCGGGTGCGCGGGGCCCTCCGGGCTGCGCGGCCCGCGGGTGGGAGTGAGGCTTCTACTGCGGCTGTGCGAACTCCGCGCTCGGTCGCGCGTCTCCTCCCAAAGGCTCCGCCCCCCAGCCAGTTCTTCGGGGCGTCAGCGCCGCCTACACTTTCCGGTGAGTGTTCCAGTCGGTTCCCTGGAAGCCGTGTTCTGGTGACTAGAAATTCACTGCTTTTGAGAGGACGCCCGCCTTTCTGACGGACGCTGCCCTTTCGAAGTCCACACTAAGAACGTCTGAGGGGTACGAGGGGCCGATGCCACCAGGTGCTGCTACCCTCAGAGGCCCCGGCAGTTTCCGCGCGAAGAGGTGCACCTGGCTCACGCGCGTGTTCCAGAAGCCCCGTGAACGCAGCCGTCTGATCCTTACTCACCTTGCTAGGGCCAACAGCTGTGGCCACAGGCTTTCCCCCGCGCCCACACTGACCCCCGCCCTGGAATTTAGGATGCCGACAGTTGCTGTGACTCGGCAGGAGGTGCTCCCAACAACATTCCCGATCAGGTCTCCCGTGAGGAAGCTGTTCTCGCCCTTGAGACGGAGGAAAGGGACCAGTTTTCCGGGAAGACGTCAGTGCAGCCACAGTGAATGCCCCATGCTACGGCCCACCCATAGCGAGGCTCCAGCCCCGGAGCCAAAATGTGGATGAGTGGTCGCCCAGGGATGACCCCCTGACTCTATGCCAGTTCTAGGCACTGGGGAAACATCTGGAAAGAAAATAGACACAGCCCCTGTCCTCACTTGGAAACGATTTGCCTTAATACTCAGCGCTGTGCTATGGACAAAATAAAATAGGGTAAGGGGGGAGGCGGAGTAATCAAGGGAAGGACTCTCAGGAGGCCACTTCCCAGCTTAATGTTATAAATAGCCCAGCCTGTGAAACTCGCCAGAGGCGTTCCCCGTTAGAGGAAAAGAGACCCTGAGGCTGGAGTAAGCTTAGCGTCTTTGAGGAGCAGCTACAGGTCAGGAGTGGCTAGAACACCTTGAGAGAGGAAAATAGGCTGGAACTAAACTGATCACTAGGCCATAGGGAAGAGTTTGAATTGTTTTCCAGGAGCCATGAGAAGCTGTAGAAAGGTCATTGAAATAATAAAAATGTCACTAAAACACTTTTGTATAAACCTATGCGGTACATCTGGTACTGGAACACACTTACGGAATTAGGGCTGCCTCAGAAAGAGTAATAGTAGTGAAATATTTATTAGAAACTTCCTCCTAAGGCAGTCAGTCCCTGGGATTCGCTGAGTTCCTGCGATGCGTGAAGCGCTACGCTAGTTACTGGCGAGGATACACGCTCGCCTTTTCAGGGAGCTTAGAAACTAGAAATAGCTTTGAGGTAATAAAGATGCTTTATTTCATCTCATCCTTAGAACATCATTATGAGATAGGTGTTTTAGCATGCTTCACAAAGGGCGATGGGGAAGCAGTTCAGAAAGCCAAGTAACTTGTGCAAAAATCACTCGGCGAGCTTGTTATCTGGTCTTCCCGCTACCCTGACTTTTTTCCAGATAAAAACAGAAAGTTGAGGCACGCAGACAATCTTCATGATGTGTAACTTCCCAATTACGGGAAGAAGGACTTTATGGTCAAAGTCCAGAAGATACTTAGAGATAAGAATAGATTAACGACAGATTTGAATACTATATTCCTGTGCATTAGATGTTAAGTTCCAAGGAGGTCATATTAATTGCCAAACTGGTAAGTAGTCATTTTATGTTGTAGTTTCTCCCTAAATTTTATGCAGGCTGAAAGTATAACTAGCTTTAAAATTTATCGTTGACGTGCCTTATTAACCATTAAGAAAAATTAGGACATTGTAGAGCATTTCTGTAACTTTTTAAGTCTTCCCACAAATGTCCACTACTTCCATTGTTTGCATTGCACCAATGTCTATAAAATAAGTGAAGAGATGATCCTAGTTCACACTGTGGACACCGTCTCCCTTTCCCATCTAAAGATTCATATTAAAACACTCAGTTAAAAACCACAAGGATAAAGAAAGCCAGTTTAGATGTATTTGTTGAGGGAAAGAAAACATACTCAAGGTTAGCTAGGCTGTAGAAAACATCTATGCAACTGAATAGTTGTACATTACGTCTGAAGAGAAAAGTACAGAGTGAGGGAACGTTGAGGAGGACCAGAGTAGGACAGACATGAGCCATCACCCAGGAAATGTGTGGGCCACTGAAGTTATATACATAATTTCATTTCTATATACACTTTTCTCGGGGAGTGGTCCGTAGCTTCCAGTTGCCTTGCTTGCTCTGCATTTTGCCATCCTATTTACCTTGTCCCTGTTGGAGAACTATCTTGACTGAGACTATGTCTTTGGAAACTAGAAATACCTCCATGAATCGTCATAATATGGTACCACTGTAGGACAGACAGGGTTGGGCTTTGCAGTAGAAAGCCCTTGGCCTGAATTCTGGCTCTGCCACTTGCTAGCTATCTACCTTGAATACAATTATTTAATCTCTCAGAGACACATTTTATGCACCTAAAAAAGGAACTAATAGTATCTACAATATATATTTGTAATGAGGAATAAAAGATACGACATATCAAATACCTATCTTAACATTACCTGATGTGTACTAGGTGTTCAGTGTATGGCCATCATTTAAAGGCTTACAGCTTTCAGAGAGCACTACAGTAATTTAAATTAAGATACAATTTCCTCCCATCCCTCTTCATCCCTGGAGCTAACTACTATGATTAATCACTTTTCATCCTCACGCATGAATAAATGCATGTATGCGTACATGTGTTATCAAATAGCAGTTGGGGTGCCACTGCCCACCACAACCCCTGGGCAAAATTCCAGAGGCAAAGGTTTGGTAATAAAGGAGTCTTTATTCAAAAGCTTCACAATTTTGGAATAGCAGTTTTCCAAATGCATTAGTCACTTAAGCCTATCAGTTAAGGCTAAACTCTTTAACACCTGAGTTCCATCATTCCCCCTGTTAATTTTAATTATCTTATTTCTATAGGGTTAGTTTACAAACTAAAACAACATAAGATACAGAAGCTACGCAATTTTGGAAGAATGGCAGGCTTCTGCCTCAGAGGTTGTCCCCTCTAGAGCACCCAAAGAGGAATAACCCTGTCACCCTCTGCCAGGCCAGCCTGATCCTAAGCTGTGCGTGGCGTTCCTTCCCACCCGAATACCATCTGTTAGAAAGTGCAGGCAGCTGCCGCAGAGCATCCAGGCATCCTTAGAGAGCCGGAGAGAGAAGCTGAAAGCCTCCGGAGCTCTTGAGAGCCCTTCTTTTATTGCAAGTCTTGCCCATAATTCCATTCGCTCCGGAGGCATTCAGCTTCTCAGCCAATCCCGTCCTGCACTTTTACCGTGGCCTCGGCAAACTCCTCCTACGCCCCCTCCCTACTTCTCCCCAGCTATCTGATCAGATCTCCCTGTATTGCATTCGTACTATGTATCCATATATGGCTATAATAATTTATCCTTTCACCTGCAGCACATATATAAATTGCTGTTCCGTATTGTCACCAACACTTGGTGTTGTCAGAATTTTTTATTTTTGCCACTTTATTGGTTTAAAAATGCTATTGTGCATATTCCGCATTTCTCTGCAGAGTTGAGGATGTTTTCATGTTTAATGGCCTTGTTCTTATTCTTTGCTCGTTTTTTCATTGGTGTTTTTTCTCTTTGATTTGTAGAAGAGGAAGATATATATATATATATATATATATATGTATATATATAGCCATTTTGTATTTGAATTTTGTTAATTATGTGTACCTTAAACGGGTGGGCAAAAGTAGGTTTGTAGTTGTGAGTACAAAAAAGTTTATTCTTGTATTATTATTTATTAATTATTGCATTATTTTCTTCTTTTTTGAAAGATTTTATCTATTTATTTTTAGAGAAGGGAAAGGAGACAGAGAGAGGGAGAACTATCAATGTGTGGTTGCTTCTTGAGTGCCCCCTACTGGGGAACTGGCCCGAAACCCAGGCATGTGCTCTGACTGGGAATTGAACTGGTGATCCTTTGGTTTGCAGGCTGGTGATCAATCCACTGAGACACACAAACCAGGGCTAATTATTGCATTATTTGCCATATGAACAACTGTAAACCTACATTTGCCTGCCCCTGTATCTTTTTCCATCTATGGATTTTTATGTCACCTTATTTACAGCAGGGTTTCTCAGCCTTTGCAAAAACTATGTCAGAAATGATCTGACACTTTGGGTCAGATAATTCTCTTGAGGACACTATTCTGCGCCTTGTAGGGTGTTTAAGCAGCATCCTTGGCCTCTGTCCACTTGATACCAGTAGCACCCCTCTGGTCACGACAGTCAAAAATGTCTCCAGTTATCCCACCAACTAAGTAAGTCCTCAGAGATATCTCTTGCTCTTGCTCTTGCCATCCCTGTGCTTGCCACCCTGGCCTTTGGTCGCCCTTACTTTTGCTGCCCTTACACTGCTTTGCCCTGAACCTATGCCTTTCAGCTCCCCCAACCCCCCCCCCCCATGCAAGACCATATGAGCATATCGCCAATAAACCCTGCTTGCATGTGCACAGGCATATAAAGTCTCCAGTTGTTACCCAGTGTCCCCTGGGGGTGAAATTGCTCCTCCCCCATAGAGAAACACTGGTTTATAATGACTCTTGTTTTGCAGTTATTTATCTTTAAGAAAATTTTATCCCACTAACATTTTTTGAGTTTTTGTTGTATGCCAGGCCCTGAGTGTTTTACATGACCTAATGCTAACCCTAACCCATTTACTCATCAAAGCACATATAAAGTAGGTACTGCTATTATCCCTGTTTTGTAAAGGAAAACTCTTATGCCTTCGAATGTGCAGAAGGTGTTAATCAGCTTTACTGAGCTATAACTTATAGATAATAAATGCACCAATTTTGAGTGAATTTTGTCAACTATATATTGAATACTTATGATAATCCTTACTGTAACCAAGATGTATGACAATTCCATCTCATTAAAAAGTTTCTTTGTGGCCCTGGTTGGTGGCTCAGTTGGGGGGAGCGTGGACCTGTATACTAGGAAAGGTTGTGGGTTCGATCCCCAGTTGATGATGGCTACATACCGGAGGAACAGATTGATGTTTCTCTCTCTCTAATTTTTTCTCTCTTCCTCTCCCTTTCTCTCTAAAATCAATAAACATATCCTCGGGTAAGGATTAAAAATATAATTGTACGCTTCTTTATCAAGAGGTAATAAAAATACTTTATATTCTAAAAGTATTTAAGTTTCACATTTTACATTTGAGTCTTTCATCTACCTGGACTTCATTTTTGTTTATGGTGTGAGGCGTAGGGATCCAGTGGGTTTTTCCCCCACTTGGATGACAAATAATTTTTGCATCATTTATTGAATAGTCGTTCCTCTGAGATATATGCTAACTCTGACGTTTATCAAATGTTCTTCCAGGCTCTTTATAATGTGACATTTTTGTAAACGTCTTATTCTTAAAAAATCTATTTTCTCCAGTTTTTGGACTATTGGGCCAAGTTTATTTGTTGTGTTGTTCAAATTTCTGACTCATTAGTGATTGTGTGTATGTTTGATCCAACAATTACTGAAAGAGATATGTTAGAATTTCCTAATATGGTGATTTATGTATTTTTTTCTCCTTGTAGTTCTTCCAGCTATTAGGTGCAAAAAAGTTATGAGAACTTTTATATCTTTCAGGTGAATAGATACTTATTTTATATGTAATACCTCTCTAGCAATGGTTTTACCTCTCATGCAGTATTTATACCAAGTTACTTTGGGCTACTATTCTCCTGGGCTATATTTTTCTTTTTAAACTTGTTTATTATTACAAAAGCTTCTTTATCATATGCAAATTGGAAAACTATAATGAATTCCCATGTGGCCATCACCTACCTTCAACAGTTATCAATTTGGCATTTTTGTATCACTTATCTCCCTCCCCCATTTATTTGGGGGGGCATATTTTAAAGCAAATGCAAGACATCATATAATTTCTAAGTGTTATTTTTTTCTACCCCCTGACTTTCAACCTTTTCTTATATTTTAAGTGTGGGTCTTACTAACAGATTGTAATGAGATTGTCTGACATTCACTTTCTGAATTTTTATACACTCTGAGACTGTCTTTTTCCAGTTTTACCGAGATATAATTGACATACATCATTGTATGAGTTTCAGGTGTATAGCATCATGGTTTGACTTAAGTATATCATGAAATGTTTCCACAATAACTCCAGTTAACATCTATAATCTCATATAGATACAATAAAGAGACATAAGGAAAAAAAAATTTCTCCTTGTAATGAGAACTCTTAGGATTTACTCTCTTGACTTTCTGGGTGTCATACAACAGTGGTAACGGTAGTCATCATGCTGTACATCGCTCCCCTAGTACTTACACATCTTATACCCAGGACTTTGTTCCTGTGACCAGCTGCCTCCAGTTCCCCCTTCCACCTCTGGTAACCACAAGTCTAATCTCTTTTTCTACGAGTTTGGGTTTTTTTGTTTTTTAAGATTCAACATATAAGTGACATTATGCACTATTTTTCTTTCTCAACCTGACTTATTTCACTAGTATAGTGCCCTCAAGATACATCCATGTTGTTGGAGTGGCAGGATTTTCTCATTTTTCATGGCTGAATCATATTCCATTGTGTATATGTACCATTCTTTACCCATTCATCTGTCGATGGACACTTGGGTTGTTTCCATGTCTTGGCTGATGTAAATGCTGCTATGAATGGGAGGATGCAGATAGCTTTTGGGGTTAGTGTTTTTGTTTCCCTCAGATACAGTCCAAGAGATGGAATTGCTGGGTCATATAGTAGTTCTGTTTTTAATTTTTGAGGTTCCTCCATACTGCTTTCCTTAGTTGCTGTGCCAATTTACAACCCCACCGACAGTACACAAGGACGCATCCTCACCAGCATTTATCTCTTTCCCTTTTTATGATGGCTGTTCTAACAGGCAAGAAATGATACAGTGGCTGTGATTTGCATTTCCCTAATGACTAGTGATGTTGAACATCTTTTCATGTACCTGTTGACCATTTGAGTGTCTTTGAAAAAATGTCTATTTCAGGTCCTTTTCCCTTTTTTTTAATTGATTTGTTTTTCTGCTGTGGAATTGTATTAGTTTTTAAATATATATATTTTGGATATTAACCTGTTATCAGATATATATGGGTTACAAATATTTTTTCCTGTTCTATAGGTTGTCTTTTCACTTTGTTGATTGTTTCACTTGGCTGTGTAGAAGCTTTTTAGTTTGATGCAATCTCACTTGTTTGTTTTTGGTGTTGTTTGTTGCTTGTGCTTTAGGTATGATTGCCAAGACCCATGCCAGGTACTTTTTTTCCTGTATTTTCTTCAGAGTGTTTTATGGTTTAAGGTATTACATTTAAGACTTTACTCCATTTTTTTGAGTTATTTTTTGTGAGTGGTGTAAGATAAGGTCTAGTTTCATTCTTTGCTTGTGAATATCCAATTTTTCCAGCCTCATTTATAGAAGGGACTGTCTTTTCTCTATTGAATATTCTTGACTCCCTTGTCAAATATTAGTTGACTGCATATATATGGGTATTTCTGGACTTGCAATTCTATTCAGTATAATTGTCTATTTTTATGCCAATACTATGCCATTTTGATTACTGTAGCTTTATAGTTTAGCTTGAATCAGGAAGTGTGATGCCTTCAGCTTTCTTCTTTCTCAGGATTGCTTTGACTATTCTGGGGCTTTTGTGGATCCATATAAATTTTAGAACTGTTTTTCTACTTATGTAAAAAAAAATGCCATTGGAATCTTGACAGGAATTGCATCGGGCCTATTGATAGCCTTTGGTAGCACTGACATTTAAGGATATTAATTTTTCCAATCTATGAACACAAGATACCTTTCCATTTATATGTCTTCTTTGATTTCTTTTATCAGTGTCTTAGCTTTTAGAGTAGACATCTTTCATGTTTGGATTTATTCCCGAGTATTTTGTTGTTTCTGATGCAATTTTATTTTATGGGATCAGTTTCTTTAATTTTTTTTCAGATAATTCATTGCTAGTATATGGAAACACTGCTGATTTTTGCATGTTAATTTTGTATCCTGCAACTTTACTGAGTTTGTTGATTAGATCTGATAGTTTTTTGGTTGTGTCTTTAATACTTTCTATATATAAAATCACATTATGTAGAAATAGAGACAGTTTTACTTCTGTCCAATTCTGATGCTTTTAACTTTTTTACTCTAGGAATTAAAATGTATAAACCTAATTTTTCTAATGTACTTAGATTTAAAATTTATGTGCCACAGCACATAAAATATAAGAAACTTTCAGCCAAATGGGTTCATTCACTTCAGTCCCATTTGTTATATACTTGTGTATGTAATACATGTAGAAACATGATTAACTCCACTATACAATGTTACAATTTTTGCTTATACAGTCATGTATTTTAATGAAATCAATGGAAAATAATAGTCTTTCGTGTTTAACCCATATTTACCATTTATAACCTTTATTTCTTTGTAAAAATCTGTTTTCATCTGGTATCTTTTGCCTTCTACCTAATGATCTTTTAGCATTTCTCGTACATCTACTAAAAATTATTTTTTTTAGGTTTTTTCAAACCTGAAATTTTCTTTATTTCACCTTAACTCTTAAGGAATATATTTTACAGGATACAGAATTCTGGATTTAGTATTTTTTGTATTATTTTAGAACTTCAGACAAGTTGTTCCATTGTTTCTTCTGGCCTCTGTTGTTTCTGATGAGAAGTCAGCAGACATTTTGAATCATTCATTATTCCCTTGTGTGTATGTGTGTGGTTTTTTGTCATTGTGGGGGTTTTCTTTTCTTTCCTTTTTTTTTTTTTTGCCTTTGGCTGCTTTCAAGATTTTTCCTTTAATTTTGATTATGGCTGTGCCTACGCATATTTTTCTTTGTGTTTATCTTTCTTGGGCTTTGCTGAGCTTCTACAGATTTGTCTTTTACTATATTGAGTGAGATTTTGTCCATTATTCATTTCTTCAGATAGTTTTTCTTTTGCATTTTCTCTCCTCCTAGGAATCCAGTTACGTATGTTAATGTCCTTTAAGTGCTTGAGGCTCTGTTCACTTTTTAAAATATACTTTTCTCTCTGAATATTGTGTAATTTTATTAGTGTCTCTTCAAATTTCCAATATCCTTCTATTCTCTTTAACACATCCAGTGAAGTTTTTATTTCAGATATTGTAATTTTCAAATTTAAAAGGTCCATTTCTTTCTTTTATATAGTTTCTGTTTCTCTCCTGAGCTTATTTTTTCATTCCTTTCAAGCGTATTCTCCTTCATGTCCTTGAACATCGTGGTAATACCTGCCTTACATTCCTTGTAGATTAACATCTGGAGTCCTCTCAGGGTCAGTTTCCATTGAATGTCTCCGTGTGTTCACATTTTCTTGTTTCTATTTATACAAAGTACATTTGAATTTTATCCTAGTCATTGTGAGGGATGTATTGTAAAGACTTTGGATTCTGTTATGTTCCTCCTAATTGTATTGATTTTTCTTTTTCTCTTTTGAAAAGTCAGCCCACTAGATTGGCTGAACTGGAACTGGAAACTGTTTATCTCCTCCATCTTGGGCAGTAGCTGACATTTTTTGTTTGGTTCTTTTAGCCTTATCTAGGCTACTTGGAATCTGCTCTTTACACATGTACTTTATGGGTTAACCAGAGACTGGGGCAGTGTTTATAAACACAATTTAGAGATACTGCTCTTTGCTCTCTTCTTTGTAGTATTTTCCTCCTCACCAGCTGCTACATTTGCCCTGAAATCTTTTCCTCTGAGACAAAAGAGCAAAACTGTGTTTTCTACCTGAGCTTTTCGCCTCTTGGCCTGGCATAGATTGGGGCCTGTCCAAAGTAGAAAACAGGAAACTCAACCCCGTGCTCAGTCCTCCGCTACAGTGTCCTACTGGTTTTGATTGGTTTCCAAGGCTTTTAGGTAGTTGTGGGGTTTTTTTAAAATACAGTATTTAGTCCAGATTTTATAGATGTTATATGTGAAATTGTTGTTCTAATACGAGTTACTTGGCCATGATTAGAAGCAAAATCTCTGGCCACTTTTGAATACAAGAGTTTTATAGACACTCATCTGAGAAGAACCGTCTTACATGGACTCTCTGGAGTCCCTATTTTCAGACAGGAATTAGGTGACAGGCTTATGTACCCTTAGCCATGATTTTACCCCAGGCTTTAGCTGTTCGATTTGGAAATAGGAGCCCTTAATTAGAGTTAGTGAGATCAGGTGGAGGTGTACCTCCAAACAGTGTGTGATGAGTACATGCAAACACACAGGACCAGTAGTTTTAACAAGTCTTGTTTCATATTCATGTTAGAGCCTAATAAGGGGAAGGCCCATTTCATGTGGTCAGTAAATGTCAAGTCATTATGATGAACAGCTTCAGTCCTTGTAAATGTTTCAAAAATAATACATAATTTAGAGTAGTGATGGATTTGGGTATGCCCAAGGAAAAGAAAATTGACTACATTATTAGGAAGTTTAAGATACATAACCATCTGTGACTTGATGGAGGGGGGTGTAACATAAAGATGTATGATGCCATTTGTAAAACTAATTTCTCTTTCCATTTAATCTCTTGTTGCCTAAGAAAATGCAGCTAGTAATTAAGATACCATTTTGGTGTTGCTTATAAATGCTGTTGCCTTCATTAAATTTCACACTTGTGAAAAGGAGCTATTAAGAGACAGCCTAAGGTAACACTTTTGAATAGCTAACTTTGTTAAAAATACGTTTCTAAATTTCCTGCAATAAAATGTAATTGTATTTTGTTTTCACTTGCTAGAATCTCCTCACATAGTAGCTATTAGAGATGAGACTTGGGGCTGGAGGGAACATTCTGTTACACTGGAGTAGTACAGTGACTTCCGACTGCCCCTCTCCCTGCCATTCATAGTAAATAACATATTCTGGTTTCTCTAATTGTTCTTATAATTCACTTCTCCTAAGATTTAGCAGTGACAGGAGAGAGATTTCAGAAATACACTATTTTGAAACTGTCAAATTTTAAAATATCTGTCATTAAAGTGGTTAAGAATCAATCAATAAATAATCATTGAGCATGATTGCAAAACTAGTACTTCTTCGGGTATTACAAGACTAAAGTACCTTGATGACATGCCTGTAAAGTTAAAGGCAAAATAAAATGGTAGGAGAAGAGGAAAATAAAGGGGAAAAACTATATAATTTTTTATTGTTGATGTCGTGTATATGAACATTGAACTTATGTGACATGTCTATGTTGTTCTGTGTGTTACGATTTACTCCATTGGAATTCTGAGTCGTCATTTCTGTGACTAGTCTGTAGCGAATTTAGTGAAAGATGAAAACGTTTTTAGATTAAATGTGAGTATTATGTTTAAGCATCCTGTATTGGCTTATCGTAAGATCTTAATTTAGATACCTTTATTAATCGCTGTCATATAGGAGAAACAATGAGATCTCTCTCTCCATTAATTAAGTCCATTCCCATTCCATATTTTTAACAAGTGATAGTATTAACATGCTCGCTCCTAAAGATTTTTCTTCAAACAGATACTGACATAAGCATTCTCTTCTGTTTGCATTAATTTTAACCTCAAAAGACCATCATTGAAGAAAAGATGTCTATTTCTATCTTTTAGGTTTATTCTGTCCTTTGCTTCTTCCTAGGATTATTACTAGAATGTGCAGTTAGTGGTGGATGAATTTTGTGATATGAATACCTTTTACACAGAAGAAGACTAAAACTCTAAACTTGCTTTGAATGCAAATGTAAAATTCTTTTGAATCCAACCATTTTTAGCCTAGTTTGAAATCAGATTACTTTAAGTTATGCAATTGAAAGTGTCTTTTCTTCAAACTAACTCAAAAATCTGTAATGTTCATGTATATACAAACACTGATCACCTAGAAGATACACTGGAAGAGAAATTTTCATTTTTAATAGCAATAAAAAATGCCTAGGACTGAAGTTAATGCAACTGTTTTAAAGCTATATGAAGACAACTTTATGACATTCTTAAAATATACAAATACAGACTTGAGCAAATGGAAGTATATCCTATGTTCTTGTAAAAGAAGTTTCAGTATCACAAAGATGTCATTTTCTCCTTGTATTAAAAAATAAACACAATCTTAATACCAACAAGTATTTTTCCAAGAGACAGAAAGACTAATTAACTTCATATGGAAAAATAAGCAAGAATAGTCAGGAAATCCATGAAAAAGAAGAGAAGTGAGCGGAGTATGAGTAGCTCTGCCAATGATTGAATCATACTGTAAAGCCTCTAACAATTAAATTTTGAGAGTGGTGTGGCAGCATGACAGACAAATTGGTGGAACTGAAGAAACTGCAAAAATAGACCCACACACTCAGGGATATTTGGTATATGGATATCACCATCTCGAATCTCTGGGGAAAAGATGGACTTTTTAATAAGCAGTATTGAGATCACTGGATAGCACTTTGGAAAAAAAATAACATTGGCACTAAAGTTCACACTGCACACAAAAATAAATTCAAATAGGTCAGAGACATAATGCAAAAATAAAAAAATGAAACCACACAAGAGCCAGAAGGAAAAAATTGATGAGTTCCTTTATAATCTGGTAATGTCAGGAGCCTTTCTAACTCTAATTGCCACTACATGAATGTTAAAGAGCATTCGAGTACCAAAGATACAAGTAAAATAGCAGCTGGGAAGGGGCTAATCTTATTAATAACAAGGAGCTGTCAAAAAATGAAAAGAAAGATCAGAAACCCAATAATCTCATTAATAACAAGGAGCTGTCAAAAAATGAAAGATCAGAAACCCAGTAAAAGACTGGGCAGGACATTGAAATGGAATGATTCAATTTATTTTCTACTTTGCCTTGATTTATATTTTTCTTTTAGTTTTATTGAGATACAATTGACATTCAGACTATAAATTTAAAGTGCCCTGCATAGTGACTTGATTTACATATATTGCAAAGTGATTACCACAGTAATTTAGTTAATATCCATCATCTCACATAGATACAGACAAAAGTGTTTTTTTCCTCAGTAGTGAGACATTTAGGATCTACTCCATTAGCAACGTTCAGATATATCATACAGCTATGTTAACTAGATCATCACATTGTATATTATGTCTCGATTCTGAGTTCATAACTGGAATTTGGTGCCTTTTGACCACCTTCAGCCAATACCCCCACTCTCTACCCCCCATCTCTGGTAACCACAAATCTGATCTCTCTTTCAGTGATTTGGGGTTTTTGTTAGTAGTTGTTTTTAATTCCACGTGTGAGATCATATGGTATTTGTCTTTCATTGTCTGACTTACTTCACTTAGCGTAGTGCCCTCAGACTCCAGCCACATTGTTTCCAATGGCCGGGTTTTCTTCTTACGGCTGAATAGTACTCTACTGCGTCTATATACCACGTTCTCTTTATTGGTTCATCTGTTGGTGAACATTTAGGTTCTTTCCATGTCTTGGCTAATATAAGTAATGCTGCAGTGAACATAGGGGTACATATATCTCTTTGACACAGTGATTTCATTTTTTCAGGTGCATACCCAGAAGTGGAATTGCTAGATCATGGTTATATTTTTAACTTTTTGAGGAAACTCTATGCTGTTGTTCGTAATGGCTCTACCAACTTACAGCCCCACCAGTAGTGTACTAGGGTTCCTTTTCTCCACAGCCTTACCAGCACTTTTTACCTCTTGTCTTTTGATGATAGCCGTTCTTACAGTTGTGAGGTGACATGCCATTTTGATTTTGATTTGTGTTTTCCTAATGATTAGTAATATTGATCATCTTTTTATGTACATGTTGGCCATTTGAATATCTTCTTTGGAAAAATGTCTGTTTAGATCCTTTGCCCATTTTAATTGGATTATTTGTTTTTTCTGCTATTGAGTTACATGAGTTCTTTATATACTTTAGGTATTAACCCCTTTTCAGATATATATGGTTTGTAATTTTTTCTCCCATATGTTCCCTTTTCATTTTGTTGATGGTTTCTTTTGCTGCATCACTTTTTAGTTTGATGGAGTCCCGCCCGTTTTTTTTGTTTGTTTCTTGTACTTTAGGTGTCATATCCAAAAACATCATTGTCAAGACCCATGTCAGGGAGCTTGCCATCTGTGTATTCTTCTAGGAATTTCAAGGTTTCAGGTCTTACGTTTAAGGTAGGGGGAAGGAGAGTTATCGTTTAATGGTGCATTCCCAGGGCTGCCATAGCAAATCATGGCTCAGAAATAGAAATGTATTGGCTTACAGTTCTGGAGGCTAGAAGTTCAAAATCAAGGCATCAGCAAGGCCATGTTCCTTCTGAAACCTGTAGGGGAATCTTTCCTTGCCTCCTCCTGGTAGTTGCTGGCAACCTTTGGTGGTCTTGGTCTGTGGATGTGCCGCGCGGGTCCTCCATCTTCACGTGGCTTTCTCTGTGTCTTGTCGTGTCCTCTCCCCTCTGTGTGTGCCTGTCTGTGTCCACATTTCCCTTTGAGGTCGGCTGTCACACCGGATTAGATCCCACATCCATGACCTTCTCCGAACTTTCTCACCTCTGTAAAGATGTTATTTCCAGAGAGGTCACATTCGGAGGTACCGGGGTTAGCACTTAAACTTGTCTTTTTTTGAGGGACACAGTTCAACCCATAACGAATTTGTACAGAGTTTCTCTTCGGGGTAGTGAGAAGATTCTGGCGATGTGTAGTAATGAGGTTGCACAGCACTGTGCATGTACTCGATGCCTTTGAGTTGTACACTTAAAAATGATTAAAATAGTAAACTTGTGTGTGTTTTACCATCATAAAAAAGGGTTTAGAAAGCTATTCAACAAATGCTAAATGTAATTTTATCTAAATAGTGGTGGCATTTTGGGTGAGTCATTCTTCACTGTACTTTTATATATTACTTGTAAGTAGAAAATACATTTATTTTTACAGAGTTAATCCTAAGAGAGCATATATGACATCTAGTTTGATAAAGCAGAAAGAACTCCGTGAAACTTTTTCCACCCTAAAATGTTTTTGGTTTTCCTCTAAGGAGTCTGGATATTTGTAATTCAAACCTTGGAATGTTTAAAAATTTCTTCTTCAAAACAAGAAACAGTTTTCTGTTTGGTGTTAGTAAAGGGTGCCAATTCTATGGGCCATTTTACTGTGTTAAAAACCTAGAAATAATTTCAAATTTAGATTCTCATTCTTCACCTTTAGGGAGTATGGAGGGAAATGCCAAATTTCTGTCACTTAGTCATGATAAATCCAACCTTTGGAAACATCTCTTGGTGCTTGGTTGCGCTAGAAGAGTATTACAGAAAAGTATAATAGCTTTTCATTGTCACTTTTCAGGCAAAATTACAGTATTAGGGTTGAATAAAACTAGGTAAAAATAGGATTAAGGTAATGATATTGATATTGATTGGTTATGTTTTATCTTTCTATGTATACATTTATAAACATAATTTCAAAAGGAGTAGATTATTATTTCTAGGAGATGTTATGTCTTTTTCACGATCAGTTGAGGAAAAATTCTCAATTTAAGTAAGATCTACTTTATGTGAACTGTGGAGATGGTCAGCGAACCCAGAGTGCTTCTCAAGTTAAGAAATTTAGAATTTCCTTGATGTTTCCTTAAGTCATGTGGAATGTTCTTATTGACAAATTATTGTATGATATAATGCTCTGAAAGAGGGATTCTAAGCTTATCTGGAAAACAAAGTAGAAAAATACTTGTTTATCTGTTTATCATATTCCAATCCTAATGAATTAAAAATTTTACTTTCATGATATCATTTTAATGTTCAGCCAGATTTTCAGAAAATGGAAATTAGCAATACTATTCATTGTCATTTTGCCCTTTAAAAAACTTTTTAATACAAGATTAGCAAGATATTAGAGCTGTGGTAATTAGATTTCTTTCAGGGTAATAAACCATTAAAGTTTATGAGTCACATTAACAGAAAGCCCTCTCAGTTCTGCCATTTCCCTTTATCAGTTCATTCTACAATGAACATAAAATCCTCTGCCTGGAGTTCAGAGCACAGCAAGGGAGAGAGGGGAAAGCCAGAACAGAAAATCCAGAAAATAATAAGTGGGAGATGTTCAGTAACCTTTTGTTCCTCAAGCTCATTGACAAATGTCTACTGCAGATGCACTGCTGGGAGCAGCAGACCTCAGCTGTGTGAGACTTGCTCTCAGTGGCTTAGTAACTAGCCTGTGGTCTCAAGGATTCCCAGAGTCCCCACATTTGTTTTGTGGAAGTCATCCCAAAGCCTTCATAGTTGTTTAAAAAAAAATTAACAGAGCAAGGAATAAGAGAGCTCTGACCTTTGTGGGAGAGGATTTACCTAATCATTCCTTGGTCCCTGGGGTGGTTGGTAGAAGCCTCCAGAAAGAGCAGGGTGTGGGCCACAGGCCAAGACTCTGAGGACAGAGAGTGGATGCCACTTGTTGCTGGTATGAACTCAAAGAGTGTCTCAGCGAGAAGAGCGCCATACTGCTCTATCCCATCCCTGGGACAGGCTGCGGCAGAAGCCGTGCGCGTGACTGCAGACCAAAATCTGATGAAACCTCTAGTGTACGTAACTCACTTATTTTCTCCCTTTGCCCTCTTTGTTACTTGACTCTTTCTTTTGTTTTTATGGATTTTATTCTGTAGTTTCATTGAGAACATCTCAAAAATTTTTGGAAGCTGAATAATATATATGTATATGTGTTTCTGCATGCATTATTGTAACAAGAATATCCAAATTAATATAAATGTAAAAACAGGGTTTTCATGATTTATAGAAAGTATTTTCCAAATCGTATTGCATATGGGTTTTCTTTCAAAAGAATTCTTTGATTACAAAGAAAAAAAAACATTGTTTGCAACTTATTCTTTGAAAAGAATTTGCCAAATGCCAGATGCTCTTTTGTAGCTAGGAAGATGTATCAAAAACACATCCTTCTGTCAGAACTGTAACATCCTTCTGTAAGTCCCAGAGGTTTGGAAAGTCCCATATGCAGTTCAGCATGTGTCAGGACCTGCGTAGGAATGGGATATGGAGGGTTGGGACTGGGGTGGTCTCCGAAAGCAATGCGGCATCTACTCGGTCAGTTGTGATGACACTGGCATTTTTAGAACCCTGCACATGTAAGCACTTTTATTGTTTTTTTTACGATTAAAATTAACCTAAAAAATTAAAAAGCCAAAATGAGCAGCAACAGATATTTATTTGATATCATTAAGAATTGTAATCCAGGGGCACAGATTCAGGCAGAAACCCAAATTATGTCCCAATATGGGGTGAAGACACGGGGTGTTTATGGGAAGGAAAGGGAAATAAATACATGAATAGAAGGAAGGGATTTCTATAGGGACTAATAAGCTAAATTATTCTTTAGCTATGCATGATGGTGCCAATTCTTAAGAATGTCCTTAAATTTCAGTCCTCTTAGTATGTCTGCATGCACTTGTTTGGAATACAGTGTTAGTTTGTCCCAGTCCAAAGGTTACTTTGCCCAGTTGAAACATTCCAAAGGCTCAACAAGGAGCAAGACTTTCAAGTCCTTTTCTCTGTGATGGCAGCTCCAACTCCATTTTGAAATGGCTCCATTTATGTGTTTTCCCGTTAAAATGAAAGTAAGCATTCTTTTGTCCACATAGCCAACCTAAATAAATTTTCCATTTGACCCAAAGCCTAGGAAAGAATCACCTCTACCCTCTTACCCCCCTTCACCCCGTATGGAGACTGTAAACTCTTATCATATACCTTACCTGATATGTGTGCTTGACTACCAATTAAAGTATAATTTTTGGTTGGTAAGTTGTTATAAAGAAGAATATGTGCAGCTCTCTACAAGTATGTGGCAAACACCCATATATTTTATTACACCCCATCAGCACTGGTTGGTAATAGCTAACCCACTCAGTCTTTCAAGATGTATTAAAGCTTCATCAGTTATTCAAATCTGGATGAATTATCAACTTGGTCAGATTCCAGATGGGATTGACAGCCTTTGCTAACTGTCAAACTAGCCAAATGTTTTGGAAATTATTTTAATGCAGTGAAGTGTATCTGATATTAGTTGCATAGAGTTTCCTTATGAGTGCATTTTTCAGAAATGTGTTTTTGTGTTTTAGCAATGTTTCTATTTTAACCAGTTTGGATGGGATTTTTTTCAAGTTAGATTAGTAACATTTTTCAGTAAAAAAAGTTTCAGACATAAAGAAGAGAAAATAACATAATGAAAACCCACATCTACCATCTATGCTAGGAAATAAAACATTATACAGACAGTTGAAACTGCTAGTATATTCCACTCAGATTGTATTCTTTCCTCCATACCCACCCTGTAATTTTGCTGTTATAATTCCCATGCTTATCCGTAATAGATTATTTTTACTCAACATTGTTGATAAGGCTTATCCATGTTGCTATGTGTAGCTCTAGTTCATTCTTTTTCATTGCTGTCCATTTCATCATTCTCTTGTTGGTGGGTATTTAAGTTGATTTTAACACTTTGCTGTGATAATACCAAATGGACATTCCAACAGGTCTCTTATTGTACACATGCATGCACTTTTCTAGAATATATATTTATGTACTTAATTGCTGTGTCACAAGGTATAAACATCTTTCATAGTTCTCAAATTACTTCCCAAAATGTTTATACAGTTCACAGGCCAGTTGTGTTGTAGAATGTCCTTCAATTTGAACTTGATGTTTCCTCGTGATTAAATTCAAGTTGTACATCTTTGACAGGAATATCACAGAAGTAAATGTTGTGATCTTATCAGCATATTCAGTAAGGACTTTCATTATAAAATGGCATGATTCCAATTTGTCCCATTTCTGATGATGTTTATTTTGGTCACTTTGTTAAAATGATACCTGCTGGGCTTCTCTATGTTAAGTTACACTTTTTCTCTTTGTAATTGGTAAATATTTTGTAGCGAGGTACCTGGAAACAGTGTAAATATCCCATTCTCCACATCCACTTCCCGCCAGGTTGGAATAACAGAGTCCAGACTTCCTCAGAGGTCTTAAACAATAACAAAAATATGACAATACGGGAACAGTAGTTTCAAGACATTGGATGCTAGGCAGTGCTGGGTACTGATCTCTCAAACAAGGTGAGCCCTGTGATGGCCCCAGAGTGCTGCCTGGAGAGAGTTTCCAGGCCTCCTCACACAGGGAAGGGAACTCAGACCAGCTCCTGGTCTCTATGAGTCGAGGTTAAGGATTTAGGGAGATCAAGGTGGCTCGAATTCACAGGACAGAATATCAGAGAGGAGAGAGCTACTTGGAGCTTTGGAGATCTGCAGAGTTCTTCAGTGCATTTGTGAGGAAACTACCTGAGGCTGGGGATAGATCCACCATAAGGAATGGACAGAACACCGTGCAGCTCACAGGGGCGGGACTAGTTCATGTTTCCACCAGGTGGAGTGGAGAAATTTCACACTAATAGAAGGCATTGGACAGATTCTCAGCACATAGTCACCTCAGTGGTGGAGCTGAATTAGCCTTGGACTAAACACTGCTCAGGTCCTAACCTAACAAAGCTTAAAAGCAAGCCCTGAAAGGATCACATTGTTTCCAAGTAACCATGTCCCAGAACAAAGCACAAAAATATTTAAAGGAATACCCTCCCCCTAAAAATCGGGCACACGACAATGTGAAAGTTACAGTGTCCAGAATCTAATCAGTAATTAGCAGGGATGCAAAGTAGGAAAATAATAACCTTTAATGAGGAGAAAATTCTTTCAAAACTGACAAGGGCACAGATGATAGAATGAAAGAAACAGGGACACTAAAACAATTACTAGTATACTTAATATTTTCCAGAAGTTGAGCAGAGCATGAACATGATAAGGAGTAACATGGAAAATCTTCAAAAAAAATAATAATTTCCACAGATAGAAACTATGTCATTCTTCATCATACTTTTAATCTATTCATTTTTAAATATCAGTATGGACTTATTTCCTTTTTATTCATTGCAGTATAATTTGTTACGAGTATCATTTAGATACTCAAATTGTACATGGTCTAGCCAACGGGAGCCACTTTAAGTTGTCATCTGTGTACTTTTGACAGGTCCCGAACACTTTCTGTGCACTTTTGAACTTCCTGATACACAAAGTGTTCCACCCCTGGAATCAGCTATTTTCCAAGGAGAAGAGAATTTAGAAGCCGAACTGTGAGTGTTAGGCATTACATTCGTATTGGGATTGCTGCTGCCAGGTCCACCCAGTCAGAGGTAAGGAGTATATCTATATATCAATCAGTTCCATCAATTGATAGATGTATGCCATAAGTTTATATCAGTACCTCCGATTCCAATCCAATACCATCTGAGTTCATTCTACTTTTCTATATTTATAGCTCTGTTTCTAACAGTGAGTAAACTTAGTCCCATTATCCTTAGTGTTAATTTGTACACTTGTGTAATCCCAGTGTGTATCTGTACTGCCATGGTCACCACTGCCCTTCGACTCGGGCGCAGCACCCCACATCGTCACCACTGCTCATGGACATCCTCCTCAGCCAGCCAGTGCTCTGATGTCCTGCCCTTCCTTCCCCACTATCAGGTATGCCTCCTAGCGCTGATGGGACTGTCACCTCCCTGGGGCACCATGCTGCTCCCTCTATTTGGATGCCTGCCTTGCTCAGAACCACCTCAGACTTTTTGTTCTCAATGTGTCGGGAGGGCAAAGAGGAGGGAGAACTTAAGATGCTTTTTGATATGCAGAGGTTAATTTCCTTTTTGCTTTCTAATTTTTGCATCTTAAATCTTTGAAATCATAAAAATATTCTTCTATAAAGCTTATAGAAGTTATTTTCACTTTTAAGGCTTTAGTTCACCTAGAATTGATTTTTGTGTGTGGTTAGAAGTAGGGATCCAGGTTTTTTTTTTTAACTTTGAGGTGGGTGTTTATTATGAAATGGGTTCTAGCAGTATTGTTAAATAGTTCCTATTTTAATCTATGCACTGAGAAACTGATCTGCAGCTTTCCTTCTGAAATATCAAATTTCCATATATCATGGGTCTAATTCTGCACTTTCTCTTTCATTTGTCTGGTTGTCTATTTCTGTGCTAATCGTTACCACACTGGCTTATTTACCATAACTTTTCATTCAGCCAGGGTGCAGCCAGGAAAACAGACCTCTTTAAGTATTTCAAGGAAGAATGGATTTAGTTTGGGAACTGGGTGTTTACAAAAGTAGTGGCGGGACTGGAGGAGTAAAGGTACAGAGAGTAACTGCTACTTCTCAGGTTTGCCACCAACTTTCAGGGAGTCAGGAAGGTGCAGAAACTAAGAAAGTCTCTGGAAATAATCAGTTGTCACCAATATTTAGGCTGGCAGTTTACAGAAAACACCTGAAGGATGCTGCATAACCTCACATCTGCTAAAGTCCATCAGGCATTTGCCCATCATTGACAAAGGAACCAAAACATACTTCTACATCTCTTCTGCCTTCAAATTGTATATGAGCGCCTTTCATTGAGAAACCGACAAAAACCCGCCGGCAGCGTCCAGAGAAAGGTAGCTCCTGACACCCAGCCTGTGAGTTAGGGGAGAGCTGGGAAGGGGCATGAGACTATGAATTGCTGACAAACATTTATTATTTAGACTCTTTATCTGGTAGAATGGTTCTCTCCCTCCCTGCACACACACGCCATGCTCATATTGTCATGGCTGTTCTGGGTCCTTTGGGTTGCCATATAAACTTTAAGATGATATCATTAAATGTTATGAAACACTCAGGATTTTAACTGGACTTACACCTAATTTTCAGACTAATTTTGGGTTCATTGGCCCTTTATGATATTCAGGCTTGCTATCCATTAATATGGTTCATCTTTCTTTCTAATGTCTTTCAGTAAAGCTTTATGACTTTCTACCTGAAGGTTCTATGTCTTTTTCATTATACTTAGTAATTCAGCAACACTCATTGTGCTATTCTAGGTGTTGAGGATACGGTTGTGAACAAAAGAAAAATACCTATTTTAATAGATCTTAAGCAAACTAATTGTTATTTAATAAATTACCATATTGTAATAACTATGAAGAAGACTAAAGCTGGAGTAAAGGGGGTAGAACAGGATGGCAAGGGTGTGTCTTAAAATTGTCAGGACAGGCCTCAGAGGGGTGACATTAGAGCGGAAAGCTGAAGGAGACGAGTGAGCAAGCCAAGTGGCTGTCAGAGAAAGCAGCACGTGCAAGGGCTTTGGGGCAGGGGCACGCCTGACACATCCAAGAAGCAGCAGGAAGGCTGGAGTGGACTGGGCAGGGGGAAGAGAGATGGGGCCAGATCACAGAGCACTTCGTAGGCACTAGAAGGGTTCTGACTTTGAAGGCTTTGGAGCAAACAGGTAAGTTGAGCTGACATATATTTTAAAATGGTTGCTTGGCTGCCATGTGGCAAAACAGACTGATGGGAAGGAGGGTGGGAGCTGGTGAAGTGAGTGTGGGGACCATTACATTAGTCCAGGCTAGTGAGGACAGGGCCCAGTCGGTGGGTTGCAGAGGTCATAGCCAGCAGGTTTGCAGTGGATTGTACGTGGCACATACAAGACAAGAAGATGAGAGGCTTCATTGGCTTTTTCCAGAACAACTGGGTGGAGTTGCCATTTTACTCTGGAGGGAGCAAGATTAGGGAGAAAAATCGGGTTGGGTTTTTCTTTTTAACTTTATACATATTGATATGTAACACACAAGTTGTGTCACATGATGAATTTTTACCAAGTGAGCCCATCCAGATTAGCACGTACAAGAGTAAACAATATCATAACTTTAACACTAAAATTTGCTTTGCTAGTTTTTGAACTTTATATAAAATGGAAACATATGGTATATATTCTGTCTGGCTTTGTTTTAAAGATTTTTATTTGTTTATTTTAGAGAGGGGAAAGGAGGGAGAAAGAGAGGAAGAGAAATACCAATGTGTGATTGCCTCTCACACATGCCCCCCACCCAGGCATGTGCCCTGACTGGGAATTGAACTGGCAACCCTTTGATTCGCAGGCTGGCACTCAGTCCATTGAGCCACACCAGCCAGGGCCTGTCTGACTTCTTTTAGTAAACATTTTACTTGAGATATTATCAAATTTTCCTTTATATTTTTTATATCCTGTTTAAGAAACATTTGCATACCTTAAGGTTATAGACAGTCTCTCGTATTTTTGATTTTTCATAGACTTACTGCCTTTCAGTTTTACCTTTCAGGTTTAGATGTACAATTCACCAAGAATTGATTTTTTGTATGTGGTATGATGTAGAGGCCAAGGTTAATTTTTAAAAATACGTATATGCTATTCAACCCAGTCCCACGTATAGAAAAGGCCTTTTTCCCTCTATTGTACTGCAGTATCACCTTTGTCATAAATTAGGTGTGGGGCCTGTTTCTGGACTTCCTGTAGTGTTTCTTTCATCTGCCTATCCTTGCACTAAACCCACTCTGTCTTAATTATTAGAGCTTTATAATGCAGCTTAATTTCTGGGGGTGGGACTTCTCCATCTTTGTTCTTTTTCTAGACTGTGTTGGATATCCTTGGCCCCTTTGCATTTCCTTATAAAATTTACAGTCAGCTTATGAATTTTCACTGACCCACCCCAAGAGTATATTAAAGGAGTATATTAAAACTCCTCCTGGGGTTTTAATACAACTTACATACAATAAAACATACACATTTGAAGGGTACAGTTTGGTGAGTTTTGACAAATGGGTCCACTCCAGTCAAGATACAGAACAGTTGCATCACCGTAGACAGTTCCACCGTGCCCCCTTCCAGTCAACCCCCTCTGCTCTCCAGAGGTAGCCACTCTTGGGTTCTGTCACCAAAAATTGGTTTTGACCATTCTAGGACCTCATGTAAATGGAATCATAAAGTATGAATTCAAATCATAAAGTTTTGCTTCTTTTGACCCAATATAACGTGTGTGGCATTCACTCATGTTGTTGCGTCTATCAGTTTATTCTGTTGTAGGACTCTACCAAAACTTGATTATCCGTTCACCTCTGATAACCATTAGGGTTTTTTCATTTGGGGGCTACTATGAATAAAACAATTATGAACATTCTTATATGAGTCTCTTTGGGGGAATCTGTTTTCATTTCTCATGGGCAAATACTTAGACATAGAATTAGGTGGTGGATGTGTAAGTTTGATGAAAAACCCCAAACATTTTTCCAAAGTGATTGTATCATTTTTATACTCCCACTAACAAGGTATGAAAGTTCTAGTTCTGTATATTCACCAACATTTGATACGGTCAGTTTTAAATTCAGCCATTCTAGAAGTGGAAAGTGTTTTTTAATTTGTATTCCTTGATGACTAATTATTCTGAGCACATTTTCATGTGCTTATTAATCATTTGTATATCTTCCTTTGTGAAGTTTCTGTTCAAATCATTTGCTGTAGTTTGTTTTTCGATGTTCTGTTACTGAGCTGCAGGTACATTGTGCATTGCAGATGCAGGTCTTTTGTCAGGTGAAGGCATCAGGAGAAAGTGCTGTGACTGTGTTCTTCCAGGCCGTGCTCTCCTGCGCATGTTCTGAGTGGTGTCTTGTGAAGAGCAGGTGGTTTTAGTTTTGAGATTCCATTTATTAACTTTTTTTTCTGTGGTTCATATTTTTTGTGTCTTAAGTCTTTGCCTGACTCAAGGTCAAAGAGAGATATTCTTGTATATATGAAGGTTTATGATTTCAGTTTTTATGTCTGTAGGTTTATGACCTATCTTGAATTTATTCTTGAGTGTGGTTTGAGGTAACCATTGAGGTCTTCTCTTTTTTCCCCTAAATGACAACGTAGTTGTTTTTGTACCACAAACTGAAAATACTGTCCTTTACCCATTGAATTCCTGTGGCATATTCTATTGGAAATCAATTGACCTCTCTCCATGTATTTCTAGACTCTACCCATTGATCTGCTTGTTTACAGACTAAAACCACAGTCTTAACAGTAACTTTAAAGTCATGAGGTCAACTTCAGTTTCTTCCTATCAGTATTTTGGTTGCAGTCATGTTAACTATGTAGATAAATTTGGGGAGAACTAGCATCTTAACAATATTGAATAATCCATTCATGAAAACAGTATCTCCTTTTATGCCTTTAATTTTTCTCAGCAGTGTTTTGTAGTTTTCAGTGTAAAAGTATTATTTGACTTTGCTTAATTTATTCCATGTACAATATTTTTCTTCAGCCTCATTCAGGTATAATCTACATTATAATTGCATCTATTTTAGCTATATAGTTCAGTGTGTTTTAATCAATTATTTTATGCTTATTGACATAATGGTAAACAGAATTAGTTTTAATTTTGTTTTCCAGTATTTATTGCTAAAATCTAGAAAGAAATACAATTATATTTGCATTTGGTTGTGATGTGTCTTACTTAAAATTCTTTTATTCTTGAAGAGTACATAGTCTCTATTTTTTCCTTTAGTATTGGTTGAAGAGACCAGACCAGTCTACACTATACATATAAATAACTTAAAATTACATTAAAATAAAAATTCAGAACCTTGGTCAGACGAACCGTATTTTGGTTGCTCAGTAGCCACACGTCTGGGGGCTGCTGCACTGGACAGCATGGTCTTCATTACTGCAGCAAGTTGTATTGGAAAGCACCGTGTGGACTAGGGGCCCCACGGTCTGGACTTGCCTCATTGTTTTCTCATGGTGCCGTGTCACTCATTCTCATAATCTGTGTTTACAGTAAAGGGAACGTTATATGCACATATTTAAAAGCTTAATTAAGAGCAGATTAAACTTTTAGTTCAAGGCTACCTGGTTTAATGATGCTCTGGCCTAGTCAGCTGCAGCCAGGAGAGTAGGTCCTTCCACATAAAACACAATGGCCTTTACGTGCTGTCTCATCCCTCAGGGCTGGGCCCAGGCGATTCTGAGGAGGAGCAGTGGGGACTGGGGTGCAGTCATTGGCATTCTCACTCTTCACGCTGTGTGAAAATTCTGTGTAACATGGGAGAGAACGGCATCTAATTAAGGGAAGTGCACCAGGTTCATTTTATGGACTTCATAACACCTATTTAACACCTATTTTAACTTTCTGCTTATTTAGTTTTTATTGGCTATATTCTATTTGTCACAATAAACCCTCAGCAAATATTTGTGGAATGACTTTTGAAATAAATAAGACCTGCTCCCTTTTGCATTTTTGGTTCCAAAAAATGGCTATACTTCAGAAAACTCTGTATAAAAAAAAAACCAGACTCTGGCAAAATGCTGCCAGGCAGATCAAAAATCAAGTCCATTTACCTGTCCCAGTTACCTGAAAGGGTAAACTCTGGGTTCTGCTGCTGGGCTCTAAAGTTGTTTTAGAATCATAAAACTTTAATATAAATATATTGAGAATATTTATATCTTTAAGAATACTGTTGTTCTCTGCAGCCCAAATGCAAAATTGCTACAAATTTAATAAATATTTTGAGATTGGATATGAATTCATTTGAGAGGCAAAATGTTTCCTTAATGCCAGCATGTCCTTTAATGTATTTGGACCCAGATGTTTTGGCCTCATTTGCTGGAGTAGATGCAACATTAGCCTGTCAGTTCCCTGCTGTTTGCCATTATTTAGTATTATTAGAGGCTGTAAGCATGCATACTCATTGGGAAAGTTGAAGAAAGGCTTTAAATTGAGAAAGGTACCGAGTTTCAAGATGGCTACAGGGCAGGTGGAAGAAACATTCACCTCCTTCCAGCGCTACACCGGATTTACAACCTGAATGACCAGCAGAAGGACAGCTGCACAGGAGTATTATATCCAAGGATTTACAGAAAAAGCTACGTAGAGACTGGTGAGAAGGGCAGAGGCATGGAAAGGGCTGGCCCTTGCACTCAGGCGCGGTGGCTAAGAAGCCAGAGGGATATCCTGGCTGCAGAAGTCTCCTTTGAGGAGCCTGGGGTCTCAGCCCTGTGTAAGGACCCCAAATCCAGAGCACCCAGGGCTGGGAAGTGGAGCCCACCTAGTATCTGGCAGTGAAAATCAGTGGGGACTCTGTCCTATAGGAAGAAGGAGTCTGCTAGAATCCCAGGTGTTCTCCTAAAGGGCCAACACACAGGATCTTGCTCTCAGGCACTCACCCAAGGCTCCAGTAGAGGAAAGGCCATTCGGCATATGGAAGACATAAAGAGAAGACCTGGGTGGCATGGACCAGAAGAGACATCTGGAGGGTCAGCTAGTGAAGTCTGGGTCCTGAGTCACTACCCCACACCACACTCAGGCACCATCTTCCCAGGGTCAGGCACTCCTATTCTTACAGCACCTGCTGGTGGAGTATACTAACCTGATCCTCCAAATACTGGCGGCACCACCCTGCCGAGCGGGAGTCTGGTAGAAGGGACTGTTGGCTGCACCCAGCAGGGACCTTTAGTGTGTTCTTTCTTTGGAGAAACTATAGGAAGATAGACAGACATTGCACTGAGAGGCTTTGGAGAAGTGCCAGTCTTCCCCTCTCCCTGCAGGCTCAACCAGCACCACCCCCGATGGGAGACTTAGTTCTATTTTCCCAAGTCCTGCTGGCCACATCCTGCTGAGCTCAGGTCTGCAGGGTGAAGGGAATGCCGGTTAGAGCTGGGCCCTTCAGAGCTCAGAGCTGGGACCCTCTAGCAGGTGTGGCTGTGCAGCTAAGGGGAGGTGTAGAAATCCAGCCCCTCCCACAGACTCAGCCAGCACCAACCTAAGGAAAGACGGTCTTGATCTGTTTCCCCAAGTTCCAGTGCCCCTACCCTGCTAAGCTTGCTCCCACAGTGGGGACGGCTGGCTGCACCCAACCTGAACTGGTGTTGCACCCCTCCTGGGCAAATTGAGTTGGGGACTCCAGCAGAGACTAAGTGGTATGGCTCTGGAGTAGGGGCCACATTCTCCCCATTGAGTTCCTGACCACACTGCCCCCAAGTAGGGGACCCACTAGCCCTATCTTCCCAACCTGGATGCCCCACCCTACTGAGCTTCTGCCATGTCCAAGAGGACATGGGACATGGCCACCTGGGGCTCACTCTACAGTCATTCTTCAAAAGGCTCTGGGAGGAAGTCCAGGCAACCTCAGCAGAGTAGCTGACAAGTGGACGCCAGTCTCAGAGAGCCTGGGGCCTTTCGTTGATCTGTCTCCAGTTTAGAACTGTAGGAAGCATAGAACACAGCTTGGCCCCTGTTATACACACCCAGGTCCAGTAGACACAGCCACAATCAGCAGGTAGTGTGGTAGCTCCAGACAGGTAGCCCAAGGGTGGTTACACAGAACATCTGGCACTGACCTGCACCAGAACCCGTAAAAGTGAACCTGGAGCCAACACAAGCAGTGGTGGGCTTTAGAACCTCACTAGAGCTCGACCCGACTAGCCACACAAATGGCACAAAGAGATTTTGGCAGGCACCAGAACCTGCCAGCAACAACGCCACTTCAGGGGGCAGCCCTTGAACAGCAACTCATACATGGTGAATGAATTCTACTATTATAGTCAGCCAGGCTGAGGGTTAACTCCAACCGTGAGTGGGTCAACAGCAGTCAAGACTCAACTACAACAGCAGGGGACAGATAAACAAGAAACATTTCTGGAGCACCTCGCTCAGGCGATCTAGAAGATTGCACCGCATCACAAAGCCCTCGTAACAAGCTTGGGAGTCCTAGCACATCTACCTGATACACAAAGTCAAATAGAAAAGAGCTGAGAAATGGATAGAAAATCCCCCCAGAAATCCCCAGAAAAGAATTAAATGAAATAGAAGCAACCAAGATACCAGACGCAGAGTTTAGAATAGTGGTTATAAGGATGCTCAAGGACCTTAGGGGAAGAATGAATCATCTCAGAACTTAAATGAAGAGACAGTAAGCATTAAAAAGGACCAGAAACCATAAAAAAGAACGAGTCAAATGAAAAATGCAGTACCTGCTATAAAGAATACACTAGAAGGAATCAACAGCAGAGGTTAGATGAAGCACAGGATTGAATTAGCAATTTGGAAGACAAGATAACATAAGCACCCAAGAAAAGCAAGGAAAAGAAGAAAGAATTTTTAAAAATGAAGGAAGTCTAGTGGACTTCTGCGACAACATCAAGTGTAACAACATTTGCATCATAGGGGTACCAGAAAGAGAAAAAGTGAGCAAGGGATCAAGAACCTGTTTGAAGAAATAATGGCTGAAAAATTCCCTAACCTGATGAAGGAAAAAGTCACACAGGTTCTGGAAGCACAGAGAATCCTTATCAAGATAAACCCAAAGAGGGCCACACCAAGACACTTCATAATTAAAATGGCAAAGGTTAAAGAGAGATTCTAAAAGTATGCAAGACAAATATGGATGTAACCTGGCAGCCGAGGAGTGTGGACTAGAATATGCATGTATGAACAATGACAACTTCATTGTACTAGTTAGTGGAGGTGGTAGATGCCATTGAGCGAGCATGTGCACTGTGTGGCTGTCACATTCAAAATGACTGAGCAAGTAGAGCAATGAATCTGCATCAAATTTTGCATTAAGCTTGAACATTCCTCTGCAGAAACTATTCGGATGATCCAGAAGGCTGCAGCTGTGGGCAACTGCTGATTGGCAGCTTCATCATGACAATGCTCATGCATCACATCTCATGCAGAGGTTTTTTTTTTTTTTTTTGCGAAATATCAAATCACCCAGGTGATTCAGCCCCCTTACAGCCCAGATTTGGCCTGGACTTCTGGCTTTTCCCAAAACTAAAATCACTTTTGAAAGGGAAGAGATTGCAGACCATCGATGAGATTCAGGAAAATATGATGGGGCACTGGGAGAACTGTGTGAAGTCCCAACGTGCCTACTTTGAAGGGGACTGAGGCATAATTGTCCTATGTACAATGTTTCTTGTATCTTGTATCTGCAATAAATGTCTCTATTTTTCATTAAAAATAAATAAATAAAAGCATGTAAGAGAAAAACAGTTAGTTACCTACAAGGGGGCTCCCATAAGGCTGTCAGCTGATTTCTCAAACACTTCAGGCCAGGAGGGATTGGTGTGAAATATTCAAAGACATGAAAAGCAAGGACCTACAACCCAGACTGCTCTATCCAGCAAGGCTTTCACTTAAAATTGAAGGCAAAGTAAAAAGCTTCCCAGAGAAAGAAAAGCTAAAGGTGTTCATTACCACCAAACCAGTATTGCAAGAAATGCTAAAGGGCCTTCTTTAAGAAAAAAAAAAAGAAGAAAAGAAATAGAGAAACATAAAGAATAAAATGGCAATAAATAAGTACCTATCAAAAATAAGTTTAGTCCTGGCTAGCGTGTCTCAGTGGACTGAGTGCAAGCCTGCAAACCGAAAAGTTGCCAGATCATTCCCCAGCTGGGCACATGCCTGGGTTACGGCCCAGGTCCCCAGTTGGCGGAGTGTGAGAGGCAACTGATAAATGTTTCTCTTCCTCTCTTTCTCTCTCCCCCTCCCTCTAAAAATAAATAAAATCTGAAAGAAAAAAAAAAACTTTGTGAATGGATTAAATGTTCCAATCAAAACACATAAGGTAGCTGAATGGATATGAAAACATGATGCATGTTCATTGCAGCATTATTTACATAGCCGAGGGTTGACAACAGCCCAAGTGCCCATTAATAGATGAGTGGGTAAAAAAGCTGTAGTACATTTACACAATGGAATACTACTTGGCCATGAAAAAGAAGGAAATCTTACCTTTTGCAACAGCATGGATGGACCTGGAAAAGACTATTCTATGTGAATGAGATAAGCTAGTCAGAGAAAGACAAATACCATATGATCTCACTTATATGTGGCATCTACTGAACAAAATAACAAAATAGAAACAGAAGCATAGATACATAGAACAGACTGACAGCTGTCAGAAGGGAGGGTGCTTGGGGGTCTGGGTAGAAAAAAAGATGAAGGGATTAAGCAAAAAATATATGTGTGTGTGTGTGTGTACACACCCACATTTATCAGCAATTTTCCACTGGTGTGCCACAAGAATTTTTGAAAACATGTAATACCTGACTATGTAGTCAGGGGCAGTGATGTTTTCCCTTAGACTGTCAGGTAAAAAAGTGACACTGTCAACACAATAGCCTTCTGGTATGAATGAATCAAAATTATACCTTTTTTTGTGAGACTGACAAAAAATATACTTTTTGGTGTGCCACAGATTTTTAGTAATTACTTTGTGTGGGCCATGAGATGAAAAAGGTGGAAAATTTTTTCCTCTTTTCTCTGTTTGCTACTTCGCTAACTTCTTGGTCTTGCTACCTAGCTCAGTGGTTATTACTTTTTTCTAACATACACCAGTGCCCCAGTATCACACACAGGACTGGCTGCTTAGGGTGGGCAGCCCTTGGTGGGGCCTCAAACAGTTATGTACTTGGAATATTATTACCCTTGAATATAAACACTTAGGGACATACATTTTTCTGTAAAATGACACTTTGACTGCATCCCATCAGCTTTTATGGAATTTTAAATTGACTTTATTCTTATACTATTACAAACTATACATGTACGTCCAGAAAGTAGCAAGGAAGCAGAAATGGTGGCAGTGATACTGATTCCACAGTCCTTGGTGAGACTTGCTCTGTGGCCTGTGCAAGGCCTGTTTTCATTAAGTGTTCCCTGTGTGCTTGTGAAGAATGTGGGTTCACAACCGGAGACCAGGTTCTCTTCATTTCATAGCCCTGTTTGCTGAATGTGTTCAAACCTGCCGTCCACTTTCTAAATTTTTATCTGCTTCATGTATCAATTGCTGAGAGGAGAGGGTAGAATCTCCGATTATGGTAGTGTAGTTTTCCAGACTTGTAGTTCTGCCCGTTTTTATTTTGTGAATTTTGAAGCTGTATGGTTAGCTGCATGCAAATTTAGAATTTTGTCTCTCTGCCAAGTACTTTTTAAATATTAGACTATGAGTCCTCTTTGTTTTCGATAGTTCCTTTTACTTTAGTATCTATTTTGCTAATCCTTTTATTGTCGATCATAAAAGGACTGGGGTCTAATGCATTTGCAGTTTGGGGTTTTTTCCAAACAGCATATAGTTTCTTAAGGAGCGTGCGGCACGTTGCCATCGTCTGATAGTTCAGTTCGCTGACATAAGGGTTACTAGCAATTTTTATTTCTTCCACCTTATATTTGTCTTGCTTTTAAAATAATTTTTGTTGTTACCTCCTTTTTTCTATTCCTTTAAAGTTTTTAAAAATTTACTTGTTTCTTGTATCTCCCAACTAGTTTGAGTATAACCCTCTATTTCTATTTTTATGGGTGATTATGTATATTTATTTAATTTACTCTAAAAGTATTACTTCTCTTCCCAAACAACTTAGAGCACTTTAACTTCCTTGTTTTACATACTATTGTCTAGCATTTCAATTTTATATTGCTATCCAAGTGAAACATTACTTTTTACACAATCAGAATTTGTTTTAAGATTCACATTTATCTAGTTTGTTCACTATTCCTTCATGCTCTTCAGACTCTTACATGTAGGACTGTTTTCCTTTTTCCTAAAGTACTTTCCTTGGAAGT
Source organism: Desmodus rotundus (assembly GCF_022682495.2). Lineage (NCBI taxonomy): Eukaryota > Metazoa > Chordata > Mammalia > Chiroptera > Phyllostomidae > Desmodus > Desmodus rotundus. Next base: position 17,041,459 of record NC_071393.1, on the reverse strand, counting down.
TTCTTTACATACAGGGATCTGGTGATACAATGAACCCTGTTTTGTTTTGTCTAAAAACTGATACAAATGTAGAATTATCTGGTCCTCCAACTCTATCACAGAAGATCAGAAGCACTTAGCAGGTAAGTAGCCACCCACCAACAGGTGCCTGGTGCCCCGGGGCTGGAGTAGCCTGCTTTCTGGTTGGCTCTGCTGTGCGCTCTCTCGGGCTCTCCTCCTGGCAAGTGTGACGGTCCAGTGTATCTAGAGGGACAAAACTCCACACAGAGATGCGTGCTTATTAATGACACATGACCACTCTGTGCACTGCAGAGAAAGCTAGAAAGTGTGGGATGTATACAGAAAGCAACTCAGATTCAGCACTTAAAACAGAGGGAACTCATGCTTTAATAGACACTGAAATCACAAAGGAAGGCCAAGTGCCTTAGCAATCTCAATAAAAATATGAAGTTCTTTTTACATGATAAATTTCATAATATAAAAAGTTTAATGCCATCTGGAAACGGTAATTTACAAAAATGTCCACATAGGCCAAAGATGGCTAACACTGCATATAAGGGGTGTGAGTGCCAAGTGGGGAAAGGGTCTGAGGGAGAGGTGACCGCACATGTCCTTACATGGAACATCTTTGAAGGATCTGGCACAAACAAGGCCAAGTTCACAAACCACAGGTAACAATCATTTTAGATAAAACAACAAAATATGTGATCAAATATTATACAGTTTTCACTTTATGCCTACCTATGAAAAGCAAACCAGATTATTGCGTGGAATTTTTTCCAACCTGAACTGAAGCTAACAAAGTGACGGTTCTCCTTGTGTTAGGGGTGGTGGGACAGGCAGGCACCATACTGGAGACTGGCTACAGTGATCACCTGCTGAGAGTTACTGGGACAGACAAGGTCAGGGTAGGGACAGTGTGTGCAGCAGGAGACCACTGCTGGGATCCCAGCAAGTGTCAGTGTGGACCATGACTTTTTTCCAAGGGGATGGAGGTAAGAACTTTCTCATTTTACCATACACTAGTGTGGATCAAAATGTACATTTTAGTAGGTAATTGTGTCTTGGTATTTTGACTTAGTTAAGATTGGCAAAATAGTTGAGTTGTTCACTGGTAGGAATTAAGGCAGAGTCTACCACTGCCTTGCTTGGTGGTCATCCTGAGGTTTCTAGGAAAGGGAGATTTTATTGCTTGTGTCAGTGTGTTCGCGTCGGATGGAGTACAATGGAGGCAGAGCGTTCAGTTTTCTGAGCTGTGAAAAAATTGTATCCAAAGGTATCTGCATATGGGAAAGAAAAAGTATTTCTGTAAGGTTTACCCACATCCATTGACTCCTTCCAAAGTGGAACAAAGAGCCAATAACTGGAGGAGCCGTTTGCTTCTATCCGTGCGGCTCAGGGTCCTCCTGCACGTGGCCAGTGCTGTCCACAGCCTGACGCTCGCTTCCCCTACACTGCAGAAACAGCGCGCTGTTCTAATTGTACTTTCTGTTATCTATGCCGGGAATTAGCAAACTCTCTTAAAGGGCCAGGTATTTAGATATTTTAGGCTTTGTGGCCAAGAGGCAAAATCAGGAATATCTGTAGGTATTTGGGTAACTATTCAAAGATGTAAAACCCATCCCGAGCTCAAGACTATAAAAATCCAGGCCTCTGACCAGATTTAGCCTGTGGGTTGTAGTTTGCTAACTTCTGATCTATACAAAGAAATCTGTGAATTGCACAATTTCACATAATTTTTAAGTGCATACCTTTTTCAGTGAAGCCTGAAAAATTCACTCTGATTTTATATCCATTTCACTCATATAGAAAACACCAAGACTGACAATAAACATAAAGAAGCCACGACTCTACAGTGATTTTTAGTTTGGTCCTATTATTTCATCATCTTAGCTTTCCTTCATTGAAGCTTATAGCCAGAACAACAACAAAAGAAAAACACATACCATTTGGCTTTTCAACAATGAAAATGTAAAACAGCAATGTACGTAGGGCTAAAACCAGGTCAGGGTCCCCGAGTCCTCCTAGCTGGCTTGATAACCATGGGAAGCGGTCTGGGGGTGGAGGGCGTGCTAGAGGTGGGCAAACGGGCAGCACCCTCACCCTCACGGGTGGAGCACAGACCCCGGGCCTTTCCTCCAGGGCTCCTTGGCACTTGGGAAAGAGGCTGAGATTTGCTGAGAAAGGAACAGCCCAACTATCTACATAAGGATTCAGAAATTTACTTTGAGGTTTAGTTTCATTATTGAGGACCTGATTTTGCTATCTAATGCACAGTGCTATAAACTTGGCTTTTATTTGCTACACTAGTACTTCTATTACCATTTATTCTTTCCCTACTAACATAAAGACCACATAATTGCTTGCATCTTTATAAAAAGTATTTCTCTTCCAGTGCTGGGTCAGGGTTAGAATGGGACGTCCTTCTTGTTTGCTTTTGTCAGCACGACGGTTGGGTTAAGTGCAAAAACCTCTATGACGGAGCAGAGAAGAGTAACACACGTTGAATAAATATGGAGAGTACACTGAGGAACGGGACAAGTGGTCAGTTTATAAAGTGAGAGCCTACCCAAGGTTAAAAACTCGACCTGGGGATCTCGATGTTAGTGTCCCTCCTGCCAAGCCCCTCATGTCCACTCCATGGGCTGCAGGTGTCCTGGGCCAAGCCCACCTTTGTGATACATACACCCTCACAGTGAGGATGGTAGGCTTCTAATTTTTGAATTACCTAAGAGAGGCTGCTTTAAATTCTCTAACTAAACTTAGCACTAATGTGACTTTTAGCATTCACTTCCTTACTTGAATATGTTAATGGTGACCTTTCCCTAGACTATTCTTTTGTCTCCTCCCAGCCCAACACTTCATTGCGCTGTCATAGCTGTAAGGAAGTCCACCTTTGTTTTCTGTGATGGCACTTTCAGGGGTATGTTTCCCTTTTCAGCAACATTTGGATGGAAGTCCCAGCAAATGCCCTGCTTCTCAGGCTGCGGACATTAAAGCCTTCTGTGGGAGGGGCGGGGGCCTTGTCCTTCAGACGCTGGAGCAAGGGACCCTGGTCACAGCTAAGACGAGGGTTGCTGTGTAGCTCACAGACATGGGGTGTTGGGATTGTGGGAACCTGGCAACAGATTTTAAACAGAAGTGGTTTTAAAGGCCTGGAGATGGGAAAAGAGAATAAAATTGAGGAGCTATAAGGTGAGTAGGAGCTGGAAGGCTACATTCTGGTTAAATCTAGGTAGCCAGAAGATTTTTTTTTTTTTTTTTTTTTTTTTTTGCTTATAAGGAAACAACAGTTTCAGTCTTTCCACCCTCAAAGCTTACTGATAATTACTTACTGATGACTATTCAAAATTTGACATTTTAAAAAACTTTTTGAGCTTTTAAAAATAATAGCTATAAAATGCAAAGTACTATTGATAATAAAACCAAGTTGTTTATCCATGTACAAAAAAGGTCATTAATGTTTTAAAAGCACAAAGTTGCATTTTAAATCACAATTGCATAGTTCTAAAATGCCTGGATAAGAGTTACATAAATTTTTTAAGAAAATTCAAGTTTGGTTGACAGTGGGCCCCAAGGACGTTTGTAGACTTGATGAAACAGAGTTCAGGATGGAAGTGCCGTATGATGTGAATTATTGCATTGTTACTGTCATGTTACAATATCATGAGACCAAAATTGCTACAATTACAAATCATTGGCATTTTTTTTTAAACCATTCTGTTTTTGGCTAATATAACATTTTTATGTAGAATTCAAGTTAGAGATATTTTACATATCCCACCCCCAATCAGCACCTGAAAGCCTAAAAAAAACTCTATTTGTATTTCTGTGTATAAAAGGTACTGCATATATACCTCTTAGCAAAATATGCACTCCCTTTCCTCTCCCCAACCCAGAATGAACCATGACCATTTTTATACAAAAATCCTGTTGATTAATCATGTCAAAGATGAGAAGCAGAGAGTTTAAAGGTAAACATTTGGTGAAGTGTGTAGAAAATTCCACGAGCCTCCTGTACCAACCCCACAGAAGTCCTGGCTTTCGGTGAATCTGACCCAGGGTCCCAGAGAAGCCACCAGTTTGTGTGTGTGTGTGTGTGTGTGTGTTCGTGTGTGTGTGTGTGTGTGTGTGTGTTCGTGTTCGTGTTCCAGCGTCCAGGCAGGCATGGTGGTGCCCCTCGCCTGGAGAGTGCAGCCCCCATGGGGTGGCTGGTGGCTTCACGGGGCACTGCGCTCAGACGGGGAGTAGGCCAAGTGAATGATGAGGTCCTCTCTGCAGGCTGCTGCACTCTGAGTCACTGGGTATAAAAGATGCTTTAACATTTAGAGGAAGGAAAAAATCTTCCTGGGGACAGAAACTTGTAGCCATTTCCAGAAGGAAGTCTCAGAGGACGAGTGGGAGCTGCAGCAGGGGGGGCAGCGGGCGTTGGCAGCATGCTCAACGTGGTGGTCTCGCTGCGCCAGTGTCCATTGGGAGGGCCTTTTTGTGGTGTTTCTCCGCGTTGTTGTAAAGACAGTTCCTTAAGTTCAAGCTTGTCTACTCCTTCCTCCTTCTTGTTGTGCCGAGGTGACAGATTTAATAGACTGAGGACATCTCTTTTGGAAGTCATCGTTCCAGGGTTCCCCCGGAATATTTTCATTGGTCCTGTGGAATGCTGGGGTGTGCTCTGCCAGAACATCTTTAGGTTGTGGACAGCCTGCACCTTTTCATCAATGGCTGCCATTTTCAGTTTGTCTATGTCAGGAGCATCAGCTGGACTAGAGCGAGCAGAACCAGCTGAGGAATAGGAAAGAGCTGGGGATGGTGCACTACCAGCAGGAGATTGATGGCCTGAGCTTGGGGACATGTTCCTTGGTGATTTGGAGATGTGGGCACTGTAAGGAGAGCTGGGATACTTCAGTTTAAAGAGAGGTTGGTCGGTCAGGGAAGTCTGGGAGTCAGAGCCAGGTGAGGGCCGGCCACTGTGCTGGTTCGGGGTGTCTTTGATGGATGCCTCTGAGGGGGCGGGGCTGCTGTACCCTGAACTCACCTTGGGCAGGGAGGAGCTTCTGGCTGGGGGCTTTGGTTTAACAGTAAGTGGTGATGGCTGACTCTTCTGATGTGAGAGGCTGGGCCTGCTGAACGCACTGGTTTCTGATGCTCTGAAGACGGCAGTGTTATTTGGCATGGAAATGCCATCTTCTGGGTTATTACTCTTACTGGTCTGACTGCCTCCCCTCTGAAGACGCTCCACTGCAATAAGATGACTTTGTGTCTCCTCTAGAATTTTCTGGGCCAGCTCTTGTGGGTCAAGCTTTGGGTTGCTTTCTTCTTGGGATTTCACGGTACTGTCTGTTTCTGTGCTAGACTGGTCTGATTCTCCCGTATCCGAACTTGCTAGTTTTCCAACCTTTTGGAAGGGTGAGTTTGGGCTGGGAATCAGAGTCATTTTAACTGGAGAATTTGGAGTGCTTCTGCTCCCCTTGGAGCTTATTGAAACTTTCACACCTCCAGCTGTCCCTCCTCGGGACTGTCTGTGATCTGGTGAGAAGTGTGTCTTTCTGTTTTCTTGGTAGGCTGCCAAAGGCTCGGTGCTGATGATGGAAAACCCTTCATATTCTTCTTCGTCTTTGCTGCCTGCAGGGCGAGTCTGCGGGGATAGCTGGCTCCGAGGCAGGGTGGATCGCTGTGGGTAAGCATTCTTGGACCTGTCATAGTCCTGCCGTCCTCGGGGGCCCCCACCTTCTGACCCACCCTCAGGCTTCGAGACAAAACTCATTGAGGAGGCGATGGAGCTCAGACTGTACACAGAGATGGCGTCTGAGGCGATACTGTCCGCACCAGTGGGAGAGAAGGGGGGGTGCTGGTAGCTCAAGGGCAAGGCGTTGGAGACAGACTGGGCTGAGGCCAGGGACTCCAGGGAAGACGAGCTGTCAAGGCTGAGGCGCTTGGGCAGTTCAGTAGAATCTAAGAGAAAACGCATGCGCCCAGAGCACAGTTAGCATTCTGTATGGTTTTGAGGTTTCTTTCAAAGTCACACGCATCTTTATATGCATAGAAGCTAGCCAAGCATTATACAAAAGCTACATATGACAACTCAAATTTGTTTTATAATCCTGAAAAACGCAGTTCTGTTGGAAACAGGAAATCTTAGATAGGGACAGAAACACCCCAGGGGGACCCTACATCTGCCTCCTGCTCTGACCCGGGCCTGCGGGCAATCTGTGATGTCCCCTGTGCTAGACCCAAACCTAGCACTGCATGTTCCAGCAGCCTCCTCTGGAGTCATTTACACTCACGCGCTGTACCGCCGCTCCTCCCACTTTCTCTTAACCAACTCCACTCAGGCTTTTGACCTCCCCAGTTCACATAAAGGTCACCAGTGACGTCCCTGATGCTACATCAGTGCTCACTGCTGGGTCGGCAAGGTCGATCACGCCCTGCCTTCACTCACGGCTCCTCCTCATCTTTGTGACCTTTGAACCCCAGCATGCTCACAGGACTCAGTCCTCTTCCCCTGAGGCCTGTTTGCACAGAGGTATCTCCTCCATGGCCTCTCCCTGACCCCCCGACTCGTAAAACCAGTTGCCCATGTAGGTATCTAATGGATACTTCAAAACCAAGTATGTCCAAGATGAAACTCAAACCCATATCTGCTGCCACTTTCAAGACTCAGCAAAAGGTAGTCAGTCCCTTTGGCAGTTTTTCCAAAAAACAGGGTCTCACCTTTGATCCCCCCTTCTTGTCTGACATATATTCTTCAGCAGATCTGGTTGGTTCTGCCTTTAAACCATGGCTACCGTCTGAGCCAGCATTTCATTTTCACGCTCCAGCCAGCTTGGCCCTTTGAGAAGGCAGGTGTTCCCCACCACCCCCCATCCCAAAAACTGCCTCCCAAGTGGCTCCTCCCTGTCCTGTCTGCTCTGCAGCCACCCTTTCTTCTTCTAGTCCTGCACACTCTGCTTGTTTTCTCCATAGCACTTGGCAGCACCTCAGCTAATGTATCGTGTACTTTAATTGTAAGTTCCATGAGAGCAGGAAGTTTTCGTTTATAGTTCTTCAACAGTCTCTCTCTCTCTCTCTCTCTCTGTCTCTCTCTGTCTCTCTGTCTCTCTCTCTCTCTCTCTCTCTCTCTCTCTCTCTCACACACACACACACACACACACGTCTTTCCCCTTCCCACAGTATTGCTAGGTGTGCTGGCATGGCATCTGCCCCAGGGGCCCTGGGCAGAGCTCTTACCGAAAAGGGCAAGCAGGGACTGGAGTGCAAAGTGCATGGTTCTTCGATTGGCTTGTTTCCCGGTTTTCAGGATTACCTCCTCCTGACCAACTTCACAGAGATCAAAACCTAGAGGAACAAAGAGTATGAACATCTGCTTCCTTAGGGAAGGTTCCATATTCTGAAAAGGATGAGAACTGTAGGGCTCCTCATGCAGTGTCATGGGAACCCCCGCAGGCTCCTCAGCAAGCGCCCTGCCTGGAGCTGCCCTCTGTCCCTTCGCAGAGCACTGGCCACTTTCCTGCCTAACTACATTCTTGAGAGCTGGGGGTCAGAACTAGACAGGCTTATTAACATTTGTTTTCTCCATTCTTTTGCGGAACAGTCCACTTACAGGAGTCTGTCCAGGGCAAAAATTGGCCACTCCCTTTGGCACTGAGTCCAATATTTAAAGCTGGTGCATGGGAAGGTAGAAGCTTCTCAAGGGCAAGGATGATGTCTTCATATGTGCTCAGTGTCCGCCACTGAGGGCTTTGGGATGAGTTAGTTCCCTGCGATGGTGGAGAATCTGCTATCTTGGCTGAACCACCCTGCAGAGACTCCACTCTGCCAAAGCCCAGGAGGGGCTGCTCCCTGACCCTAAGGGTTCTACTGAGACTCGGAGCAGACACTGCAAAGAGCATGAGCTCTGGAGCAAGAGGCTGGCTGGTGGGCTGCTGTGCCAGCATGTGGACTTCCTAAGACATATTGCAGAGGCATCCAGTACCTCTCTCCAGGAGAAACTCAGGAGGAAGGAGCCAAACACGCTGTGACCAAGGAGGGGCTGTGTCTAGAGAAAGGCCCTGGCAAGCAAGAATTCAGGGCCTGAAGAGCCCTCAGCACTGAAAAGCTTCACTCAGCCACCTTAGCCGATGACTGGGCTCCGCCTGAAACACTTCAAACTCTTGGTGCTGAAGGCCTGCAGGCAGGCACCTGTGATACCAGGCCCTTTCCCTCAGTGTTCCAGTGACAGGAATCTGGCATTTACAATGCCGCCTTCATCAGCACGCTGCACATTCATGATGGAGAGTATTTACTAGAGGAGAAATTTGTGTCTATATTTTTATTCCTGCACAAGAATTCTGATCGTGGTGAGAGGCTATCATTCCTTTGGAAATTAGGTTTACTCAAGGAGCCACTCAGCATTCTGGTTGCTATGGGACATTTTCCTCTGACTCATAAACAGTACCTGAAAGCAACAGGAAAGTCTCAGAGAACTCAGCATTTAAAAACAAATCAATATAAATGTAATAGCTTAGTTAGAACCTCTACTTTTACCAAATGATTTGAATTGGTTGCTCCAACAGAGTAAATAGCCCATAGCCCTACAAAGGTTGTGATGGCATGTGCTTAATGCTGAGGGCCAGAAGGGGGCGTCTCTCTGAGTCTTGGAGCTCTCAGAGTGAGGGAGCCACTTCTCCATCTGCCAGGCCTACAGAGACTCTTCTTCCCCTGCCCCGGTCTCAGTCCAAAGGATTTGAAAATAAGTATGTGCATACCAGCTCACCTCTTGAGTATCAGTGGGATTTGGAAAGTACAGAGAAGTAGATGAACATCAACAAAAATCACCCACAACCTGAGCACCAGGGAGCCAGTGATACACCTGGCAAAGAACATTGAAACATCCAGTTCACAGGTAAGGAGGGCTGGTTTCGTCACACCCACACCCAAGGGAGGCTTAGGTCCTGCTCGAGGAAGAGTGTTTCCTTCATAAAGAAAGGTCTTGGCTTTATCTTCTTACCTCCCCTGTGTCACTGGTCCAAGACTAGCCCTACAGTGAGAAGAGATGCATCCTGGGTATAGACCTGGCCTTTCTCACTCTTGCTTCCTATGCTACTGACTACATTTACGTAGATACAAATTTACTATGTTTATACCAAGAAGACTGATTTAAGTCCACAAGAAAACAACTAACATAAATCATAAAGGACATCAAAGGTCTTCACAGGGGTTGTGGGAGCTTTGTGGGTTTCCTTTTTTACCTTCAAAAACAAATGGTACCAGCTCTACTGAGGTGAGCTGGGGAGGGTCATCTACAAAGTGGGTTAGAAAAGATGGCCCAATACTGAATATCTGGGCCTCACAAGCAGAGGAAAAATTCTTTTTAAAGGACTTGCTGCCCTGCCACATCTGATGGGTAATCCCTATACCAGTGAATTCAGGCTGTGTCATTCTCCAAAGACTACCCACTCTCTCAGGTTAAAAACCCAAGGCCTTCCCATGGCACCTCGGCCCACCGGAGCTGCTTCCTGTGCCTCCCTTAGGTTCGGTATTTACTGTCTGTTCACCTTCCCCACTAAGAGGGCAGGGCCTTCTGTCCTTGGCTCACTGCTGCATGCCCAGTGCCTAGAGCACTGCCTGGCATGCAACAGGTGTTCGAGAAAAGCTGCGGTATAAATGACTCCCAAGCAGGTCACATAGGCACTCAATGAGCAGGAGGGGAGCAGCCTCCAGCCTCTCATGGAGTCGCGTCAGGAACTGCCTCCACCAAGTCACAGTGTTAACAAAGGAAAAGTGAGCGTCCTCGACTCAACAAGGATCTTGCATGTGCAGTTCTGGGTCACTACAGTCAAGTTTAAGGTGGTTTCAACAGTATTCTTTTCTGCCAGTTTCCAGTAGACAGTGATAGAAAACAACATTAAAACCATGGTTTTATGACTGTTCAGCTTTTAATCACAGCCTGACTCTCAACAGCAGTGAATCTAGCAGATTCATATGAAAATGAGAGACATGAAGTCACAATATAGGGGCCATAGGGGAAATGGGATGGAGCTGGGGAGCCACTTGGGTACTAAAGCACTGGAACCTTTGAGTTAACTATTTTTGAGGAATATCTGAGAAGACAGAAAACCCCTAAGAGTCTACCAACTTTACCCAACAGAAATTAGGAGAAAAGTAGATTTAAAAAAAAAAAATGGAACTAAAGAAACCAATTAAGTCTGTCCTACCTAGAGCCGCCAAGAATTCGTGACATCCCGGGAGCCGCCACAGCTGGACACTGATGGAGACTTGAATGGGAGACGAGGCAAAGTCCTGCTCCTTCTCGCAGGCCTGCAGCTGGACCAGCACCTGGTGGAGCTGAGCAAGGGGGAGTAGCGTGAGCTATCACTCCTTTCCAACGTCTTCTACCCCTCCGGCCCGCCAAGGATTTGTCCCTAAGTTATTCTTGCATCACCTCTTAACTGTCATCACTAACAACCTTATGTGTGTACAGCATCTGCAATTTTCTTTCCAGTGCCTTCATGCCTATTGTCCTCTGTAGGAAACCCAAGGGCCTGTGGGGTGTTACACGTCAGCCCACAGTGAGGGTTTCTGCTTACAGCCTCACATCTTCCCTCAAGCACACTCACTGTGGAGCTACTGAGCACGAGAGGGGCTTTGGCCTAGAAGAGGGGTAGGTTATAGGTCTGGTCATCTCTTTATTTAATTAAAATCACCTTTATGATTTGAGGTAAATAGTGAAGAGGAATCCAAGGTTATATTCTAGACCAAGGGTGTCAAACATTTTCACCGGGGGCCACTCAGCCTTGCGGTTCCCTTCATAGGGCCGAATGTAATTTTAGGACTGTGTAAATGTAACTACTCTTAACTAGAGGCAAGGAGCTCGGCGCTGCAGCTGGGTAGAAATAAGGTGCCTGGCCGGCTCAAACAAGGTAGACGGCCGGATTTGGCCCGAAGGCCTTGTGTTTGCCACCTGTGTTCCAGAGCCTTACTCAGCACTCAGCAAACCCACAGAACCTGCCGAAGTACCCATGGTGTTTCAGGTGTCCTGGCTCTGTGAACACTACTCAGGAGTCTTGTGTGGGCTCACAGTGTTGCTCGCTCTGAGCTGCTTCTGCCCCTGCTGTGCTGATGGAGCTGAAAGGTCAAATCAAGAACACAAGAGGGTGGAGCAGGAAAGGGGGAGCCAGAGCAGAGGAAGGGGATGGACTACCTGAGCCCCAGCCCGAGCACGTGGGCACGTGCATGTGACTCAGAGAAACGGCACAGCACCTGTGCACCGAGCATGCCAAGGGGACCTCGGGGTAGGTGGGTTGAGGGGCTCACCTGACAACAGTTGCTACTTAAAGTAGTACTCACCATTCCAACCATATTTTTAACAGCCTTCGGCCAGCAGATTATAAGGAAAAGAAAGAAAAAGAGAGAGAAAGAAGACAGTTTAGATTCAAGCACAGGTTGTTATGCAACACGAGCTGACCACTGTTTTAGGAAGCGCCACACCAGGCCCGAGGCTCTGACCGGGAGGGGAGAGGAGCAAGAGTCAGCAGGGACACACAGGAAAATGAGCAGCCATACCCAGGCCAGAAGCACTTGGGGTCAAGGGGCTCAGGTCAGCCAGGCCTTGCCTTTCTTTGCCAGGAGAGGAGCAGGGCAGGCTGGACTCAAGTAGGGAGGGCGCACAGAAGATATGAATAGGCCACTCTGCAAACCAAAGTCCGCAGTTCCAGAGTGACTCAGGACATGTCTACCATCCCTCGGCCACAGTGGGCAGCCCGGGACACTTCCTTGGGGCCAGGCGGGAGGACATCAGGTAGAAAGTCCCTGTGCTGCCACCAAAAGCAAGAAATGATGCATCTGGCTTTTTGGAGTCTCAGCCTTGCCCTGCTAGTGTAATTCCAACTCTCTGTGGCACACAGGCTTCTAGCCCACCTGGGGTCATTCTACTATGCGACATTCCAGAAGTGTCTTCCTATCTTCACAAGCAGACGGAACAGCACACTTACTATAAAATGAGAAGGAGCTTAACAAAGGGGCCAGACCACTGAGTTCTGTTCACACCCCAGGTGTGGGAGGCTCCAGGCACCACTCAGGTTTTCAGAGGTTAATCCCAGGTGCTGGAGCTTGATTTCCACACACAAACATTTCTGCTGAAAATGATATCTGCTGATAAGCGTATAACAATGTGTATTGTTTTTCCAGATTATTACAGTCAGGATGACCAGAGAGAACTGCTCTGTGCTCCTCAGGGGTTGCTACACCATCCAGAAGCTCTCCCACACATGGCTACCAGCTGGGGCTTTGGTCGGACCCTCACAGGCCAGTATGAAGATCAGACAGTCTGACCGAGTTGGGAAGGGCCTATGTAGTGCTGAGAGTTAGAATCCTCCAAATGCCTGAGTGAGATCTACGTTCTCTTAAAAGAAAGCAAATTTTTAAAAACCTGCTAAGTAGTGTCTTGAAATAGAGCTGTTTGTGTCACTGCTGTGCCGTAGTGGCTGTTCTGTTTCAAGTGCAGTTCGTACTTGGAGAGTAAGTGCTGGAACACCTATAGCCAGGCTGGCCCTACACCTGCTGGCTTAGGGAACGTGGCTGTTTAAAACGTGTCAGTCGGCAGGAAAAACTGGTGGGTGGGGGTGACAAGGTGCAGGAGGCCTCTGAATGGAGAGGTCAGGAAGTACACTACAGGTGACAGCAGCCCCTTAAGTGTCCTCTGAAGGCCCTAGAGCACTTGGGACTCAGTGCCCTCCATCTCTAGCATTTTCTTACTCCCAGCGTTTGCCTTTTCCTACTAATCACAAAGGCAATGAGACTGCACTGCTTGCAGGTTCCTATTCAGGGCCAAATCACTCTTTCCTCGGCACAGCTCTCAGGTCAGCAGCCCTGGCTCGACTCACCCGGCTAATGAGCTGCTCGCCTGTCTCCGAGGCAGTGATGAGTTTGCAGAGGGCTTGGAGGGCAGGGGTGGGAAGACCTAAACCAAGAAGGAGGAGATTGGTGTTAATCCAGAGGGAGCTCTACGCCTACAGCCCAGCTGCCTTCCCAGGGGAAAAAGCCCAAAATGCTCAGCATTGGTGGCCTTCAGGACACCCCGACCTGTACATCCATGTCTGACTCAGGAAATAATGGTCTCCGAGAAAGGCAGGTGGGGGCAGGCGCCATCCCGACCCTGCTGCATTCCTCCATGGTCATGTTCCTGGGACCCTGTCTTAGTCACTCAGGCTGCATCACCCCCTCTGAGTGAAGCATGAAGGGCACCCTGAGCTTCTGCACCCTGCTTCACCCTGGGGAGGCTGCACAACTCTTGTCAGGTCCAAAGCTGCCAATTAGATACTAACAGCAGCTGCTGTTTGCCCAACATCACCTCGTGCCACCCAGGAAGAGGCAGAGCCAGGGCAGAGGATGCCCTGCCATTACAAATCCAAAGATAAGTCAAGAACACCCGTTTCCTCCGCCTCGGAAGGCTGTGTCTGGGACTCTGCCGTGTGTCAGCACACTGGGTCACTCCTTCCCAGCTCTGGGATCCAGCATCCTCTTGAGTGCAGGAGCCACAGCCCCCAGCCCATGTGTCAGCCAGTCCCTCTGGCTCTGCCCTGCCCAAGGCTTACCCAGCAGGGACTGGATGGTGCTGCTGCACTGCTGGAGCCGGTCGCCGGGGTCAGAAGTTGGGAAGAAGACGGCTGCCGGCAGGCCACTGGCTGGGGGGTCCAGCCGGAAGCCCACGGCGGTGAGGAGGGCCTGCCAGCCGGGGATGCCACCCACTTTGTTCTCCACACTCTGTTGGGACGTGTACATGGCATTGCGCTGCCCATTCTGAATGCGCTGCAGGGACTTCTCCACCTGTGGGGGAAAGGGGAGTGAGGTGCTGCTCTGCACAGGGGAGAGCCCTGGTTTCTCTCCAAGTGGCTGTGGGGGCATACACAGCCCCATGGGTGCAGCCAATGCAGGTCACCCAGGCTCGAGGACTAGACATGGCCTGGCTTCTTGCAAGGGAGGGCACAGAGGGAAGGGGTGGTATAATCAGAGCCAGCCAGGGCTGGTACAACCCGCAACAATTCTGTTCCTTCCCAAACCCCCCTCCTCCCATGCCAGGCTCTCTTCCACAGACACTGAAGTAACTTGTCACAGCCAGTCTCACGTCAGGGGCCTGCCCAAACCATGCGCTGGCTTCTGCCACTGAGACCCTCAGGCCTTCAAGACCCTCATACACCAAGCAGTGCCCATCCTTGGGCCTTGGCCGGCAGTGTCCCTCTTCATTATACTTTCAACTCATCCTTCACCCACCCCCAGCACTGGCCTCGGGAACCTGTGCCTCCTCCATCCATGATCATGTGCCTCTCCTTCCTTCCAGGGTCTGAACTGGCGCCTGGGCCACACGGGCTGAATCCACCAAGTAACCGCTGAGTGAACACTGCCCACGAGCACTCCACAGAACTAACTCTCAACAGCCTGGGGCCTTCTCCTGGCAGCTTCTCTCTCTAGAGAACCTCTGTGCATCCTGATGTACTACATGCCCTGGGGCACATGCCCTGACCATCACTGCATGGACAAGAAAGGCATTCCAAGATGTCACCTGGTGCTGTGGGTTGACTTCACAGGCAGGAAAACAATGAGTGTTCCCAGGCTAAGCAGACAACCAGCCATCTGGCTGTCCGTCGGACACCTGGAGTAATTAGAGATAAGGGCTGGTGAACTTGACCCATGGCCCCTATAATCACACCAGACATGAAACCAAGAAAGAAAACCTGTAAATGTGCATGAGGAGCCTCAAGGCCAAATGTGGAGCAACTGAGAGGCCTGGCTCTTGCTCCACAACCTGGCCTGGGCAAAGTGAGCCAAATGGAGCCGGCAGTTCAGTTACCTTACAAAGGCAGTCTGGGGGCTGCTGCAAGAACAAGGGTCACTCAGGGTGTGACAGGGACCTGAGAAGTGCTGAGCAACTTAAGGGCTCCTTGTAGCTTTCAGGCACAGGTGAAAATTATTTGAGACAGTCTCCCCGAATTCTCAAAGCACGTGAGCACGTCTGCTACCTGCAGGCTGGCCTGAGAGCTGTCGCAGGTTTTCAAGTTAGAGCTTTCTTGTTCCTGTGGTGACTTCCTTCAGGCCCAAGAAAAACTCAGGCCAACTCTGAGCTTGAGAAACGTACATGTCTGATCACCAGGGATGCACAGAGAGCTCCCACCCCCAGGACCACAGGGCAGTAAGTTTGCCCAGCCGAGGGGACATGCCCGCCTAGAACCCAGCCCTCTGACTCTGAGCTTCCCACTCAAAGCCCCCAACTCACCCCCAGGGCCTGTGTGGACCTCTTCCCCTGGTCTGCCCTCTTGCACACCTCTGTCCTTGAGGTGGCCACGGAGCAGAAAAAGCTCGGCTGTGGTGCGGGCCCTGGGCTGGGACTGGGCTGGTCTTCTGCACAGAACTCCAAGGAGACTAAACATTCTGCCATATTTGAAACTGCCTTCCAGGTTATCAGGTGGAAGGATGGAACAAGTTCTATGTCATTCTTTCTTGGTTTTATTTGTAATTTTTAAGTACCTGCACAATGTCGTGGAGCCTCTATTTGTACTCTCACCCAAGTCCTGCAGAGATTGGGGCTGACAAAGGTCAAGGTCAGGCTTGGACTCCCTCCAACTGAGTTCAGGGGAAGGCCAGTGTCATCTGATTATAAAATACCATCTATTGGCTACTGCAACCCTATTGTGTGCCAGCTACTCGCCTTTCCTCTAATCTTTGCAGTAACCTTGAAAAGTTAAAAGTTTGATCCCCACTTCTAGATGAGGAAATCGAGGCTCAGAGAGCCAAGGTAACTTGCCCAAAGCCACATGGCCCATAAGTGGGTGTGGCGTGGGCCCCTGCTCCAGGCCTCTTCTTGGCTGCCCCCTCCCCCCGGGGTCTTGGCGAGGCTACTGCAGCCATCTGTATGACACCACATGATGTGCCCACTGCCTGGCCTCCACCTGCTCACGTGCCCTGGTGCCATGGAAGCCATTCAGCCTCCCCCCTCTCACACATCTCCAACTGGTTTGGGCTCCATGGGAAGCCTGGAGGAGGAGCTCGCCGGGCCCTCTCACCAGGTGCAGCAGCACTCGCAAGGCGTCCCGTGCACGCTCCGGGTGCTGCAGGATCTCGGTGAGGGCCTGGCCGATGAGTGAAGAAGGACTGTTCAGCTTCACGTCACTCCCAATGAGCATGAATCCTGTGGAGAGCATAGAAGGACGCCTCAGAGCCTGTCACCACCTCAGCTGGGCTCCCGTAAGAGCAAGCAAACTGCACCAAGCTGGGAAGGTCCACATGTCAGCCTAGAGCCCGTCCCCCTTCCCAGGCACTGCCTCTGTAAGCAGGGCCTGGAGGAGGCACAGAGTGGTCTCCTCAAGCCACCAAGCCAACTGTAGGGCCGACCTGCCCTCAAATAATGGAAGGAAAGGGTTTTCAAAAAGAATGAGCCGGAGCTGTTTTTAAGGGTAATGGGACAACATCATTAAACATCACTTTCCCCAGAACAAAGTTGTGACTTTAAATTACCTGTCACTAAAACTAAACAAAGACAAAAACCCCATGTCCCCAAGCACACAGAGGAGCAGGGGACTTGTCAGGAACAAACAGCCAAGCACAGGGGCTGGGTTCCCATGGCCCTGTAGACGGCTCTGTGCGGCTGCGCGGGCCCAAAGCCCCTTCCAACCACCGGAGCACACATCATTAGACAGACACCGAGTGCTGAGCTTTCCACGATCGCATGGAAGCCACCGGCATCACCTGTGACACCTGCCTCTCCTGGAAGTGGGAGCAGTTGAGCAACGCAGCCAGGCCCAGAGCCTCAGCACCTGCCTGCCCGCCTTGAGGCGGGGACCACCAAAGAGTAGGCCTGCTGGACCAACTACAAGTTTCTCTTCAGCCACGAGAAGAACTGGGTGGACTGTACACAGTTGTTTTTGGATACCTTTTTGAAAACACTACAGCCATGTTGTGTTGTGCTTGTCCTCCAAACACATAAACAAATGTGCCCACATGTGCTTGGCTCTCCCCCAGCACAGCTCTGCACCGGGGCCTGCGGGCTCCTCGTGTGCTGGCCAGCTGCACCTGAGGACACCGTGGCTCCACCTCACAGCTGCTCCAGCATGCAGGTGACACTGACAGTATCAGCACACGTCAACTGGATTGATTCTGAGAGGAAGAGTAAGTTGCAGGCCATTTTGTTCTCAACTTTTAAATATATCCGTGGGTGGTACATTTTTGGCCACTAAAACAAAATGTAAAAGTTTAAAAGTAGTGTGTTTGTTTATCAAGGTTTGACACTGTTATGGGCTAGTACTCCCCTGGCATCTGTGGAACATCCTGGGAGGGGTAGGGCCGATTCTGAGGGACCACCCCGGATGAGGTCATGAGGTATGTCAGCAAAACCAGCAGGCAGGGTGAAAGGCTGGGCGGGAGAGTGGTCCTGAGTCGGGTTTGGACTGCAGCCTCACAAGGAGGGTCTCCCACATGGGAGGAGGTCCCACAGGGACCCTGGAGGATGAAGGTCATCATATGGAGCTGAGAGGCAAAGTCCCTTGTCCCCCCCCTATGACCAGCTGTCAAAGGGAACATTCTCCCTTGACTCCCAGACCCTCTGACCCTGGAGGCAGGCCCACTCAGCACGCATGGTGGGTGTAGTACATGGCACACATCACAAGACATTCGTCCTGCTCTTCGAGGATCACCTCGCATGTGGACAGGGAGGGATCGTCAGCGCTGCCTCCCTCAGCCCCGTGCGGCCACTGAGGACGCTGAGCTTCAGAGAGGGTTAGTAACCCGCCTCAGGTCACACAGCCTCGCCGTGGAGCTGGAGCAAACGTGAGTCCTCTGAACACAAACCTAGGGTCTTCACCACACTGCTGCTCTTTTCTATGGTGGTCGGATTTTACATGAGGGTGCCATAAAGTGGGACATCCAGGAAACACCTCTGGGAGTTTACATTCACACTCCGATGGCAGAAGACTTTAACGCTATGGTGGTAAAAGCCTGATAGGGTGAGGGCACGTCTCAGCAAAGGAGGCTCTCCCTGAATCTCCCCACACTGCTTTCCCAGCGCCCGCCCCACCCTCCCCACCCTCCCAGGGGCCCTGGTGCCTGCTCTCACCTGCCCAGTTGGAGGGGTGCGCGAAGGCCTTGCTGCTCTGCAACACTTTCATGGCCTCTGCCAGGGCGGCGCTGGCTTTCAGGCTGTTCAGCAGGGATGAGTAGAAGGCATGGAGAAACATTTTGGAAGCAGCCACGGGCACAGGCCACAGAGACACGAGGACACACTGTGCCCCGGCAGCCAGGAAGGCACGAGTCAGCGCAATGACCCCGTCGGCCGTAACTTTGCTGTTGGACTCCTGAGAGGAGCCGAGGACCACCAGCTTCACGGGGAGCCGCAGGTCCAGGACGTCGGCAGCCGTGAGCAGCAGCTCCTGCAGGGGTGGGCAGTCCGAAATGCTCTCCCCATCACTGGCGTCGTCCTGCACCCGCAGGGACTCGGGGATCGTGTAGGGGTGGCCGAAGGAGCTCTTGCTGCTGGCAGGGTTGCCATCCGCGCTGGGCGTGAGTACCAAGGCCGACAGTTTCCAAGAGATGTGGGTGGCGAAGTGGACACACTCAGCCTGGGTCAGGGCACTCATGACCCGCTCTTTGGTGGCTACACTGCCCACCAGTGGCTGGCAGCCCAGCAGTTCCGACACCATGTAGGCTTCCTCCTCGGCTGACGGCATTGGCCCCCACAGCCACCTGTCCATCACTGCCGACGGGAGCTTTGGGTTGCCAATGACAGCTGCCATGGATGTGGAACTGGAGTAGGTGGGCGGGGTCTTCCTCAGGTGACACTAGGGGGCAGGGAGGACAAGCACACCACCTTCAGACCACCTGGCTTCCCAGGAGCAGGGGGATAGGGGCCAGCTCTCCACGAGGGCTGGGTCTGCCTTGACCCCACCTGCTCTCCCAATTACCTCATTCACTCTACTTTCCAACACCTTTTTGACACAGGTGCAGGTCTTACTGAAAGTCACCTGCTATGTCAAGCTCTCGAAAATAATCAGGACTGGGTGGTGAGAAGGCCATTCCCTGTTTGTCAAACCTCAGAGAGCTAGGGAGGTGGCACTGAAGGGACAGAACATGTTAGGGGCGAGGGTCTGTGGTGCACACCTGCCCTACATCTCTCACCCCTACGGGCTTCCCTGGGATCCCCTATGTAAGGGGAGACCACTCCTGATGAGCCGGGGGGTAGGGGTGCCTTTGTTTAAAATGTGTAAAAAGCAAGTCAGACTCAGGGAAGACAGGGCCAAATCCAGTCCCTTAGGGACCTGGCATTGCTGGAAGGATTATGGTCCCTCCATTTCACGTGCTGCAAAGTGAGAGCGTCACCGGACTCTAAAGCCAGCATAAAGAAGTCCAACGAAGTTCTCATTTGCCCCCCTTGATGCCTTTGGATGCCTTCTGGGGAACATCGAGTATGAAATTATTTCAAACTAACTTTTCGGTGCCTATGGGCGCTGATGCCTTGAAACTTTGGGTAAGAGAAGCGCCTCTTGGGTGCCTGTCAGGAGACAGGACTGTTCCATCGCATGGCGAAGCTGGCACACAGCCAGCTCACTGTTGTCACCAACGTGAGTTCTCAACAGAGGCAATCTCTGATCCCCAGGGTGCTGCTCCTGGCCACAGGTGCGGTGAACCTGCCCCTCCCTGCCCTGTGTTGGACCACATCCGCCCAGGCCAGATTGCTTTGCTTCTGAGATTCAGTCAACAAGGATCAGAGGAAAACTCAGAGAAAATAATTTTTCACTTGACCTGATTTTGTCCCATGAGAAAGGTACAATTCAGCAACAAACACAGCCAAATCTAAGATCTCCAAAACCCAGTAAAGCAGAAAAATGACCTGCTTTAAACCATGCCAATGACCGAGGCCAGCAGAGGCCAGCCAAGGCAGGGCTGTTGGGGGCCACTGGCAGCCCCTGGGCCTGGATTCTGAGTTCTAAACCCTGCTGACACCTCCCCCCCCACCACGAGGCCCCTCTGACTGAGCCCGGCCTGGTGGTCTCGGGGCTCTGCGAGCAGCCAACAGCTGGAAGGCATTTCCAAGCCTGACGCTGGAGCAGTTCAGGTCCTGGTGGTGACTGCAGTCCTGTGGCTTGGCCAGGTGGGCCAGGAGCAAGGGGCAGTGAAGGGCGAGAAGGAAGCCAGGGTTTCTGGGTTTCTGGGTGAGTTTAAAAGAGGGAAAGGGAACTCAGGGTCGGCTGAAAAGACACTCTAACCAGGTGGGCAGGGCCAAAGGTGGCCTGTGGCCTGTGGGGGCTGCCGTCGCCCTCTAGATTTGCACAGATGTTTCTTCTCACGCTGACTTTTTTGCTGAATGAGACCCAAGTCTCTCCTGGTCTCATTCCCTCCTGAAAAGCCGCCTTGTTTATTTTCAGTTCTTTTGTTGGCCTGTGGGACTCTTATTCCACTTCACACTAATCTTGCCCTCCATCGCTGCCAGTGCCCCTACACAGGGACCAACTGTGCCTCAGTGCCTCACTGGGGGCCTGCGTGCCAGTGGGTGACCAGCTTCCTCCGGGACTCGGCCTGGCCCAGAGCCTGGCTCAGTGCCCCCAAGTAGGCACAATCCTGATGTCACAGCAAACATATTGAAAGAGAAATGACCCAAATCGTGGCTGCCTGAAGTAGCAAAGAACTATCAGGGCTGTGCCCCTGCCTGCGGACAGCTCTGAATTCATCCTGCCCACCTGCCAACTACACAATTAGAAGTTTGGAGAGATCACGCCCTACGGCTTTGGGGCCCAGTCTGGACGAAGTCTGGGCCTTGAGGACCTGAGAATGCAGCACCCACAGGTGTGCCATGCGCCTTACCTTGGACTGCGGGCCGAGGGCGCGGATGGAAGGGACGGCGATGAGGGCGAAGCGCTCGTACAGGTACTCGTTGGAGGAGCTTCCTTTCAGGAGGGCGAAAGGGATGAGGTAGAGCTCCCCCTCTAGAACCAGGACCAGCTGCCGGTGCCGGCCCACGGGGCCACTGGAGTGCATCAGGCCCTGCAGAACAAGCGTGGCGCTGACATGGGGCCTGGTAGGGCGGGGCTCCTGCACACCAGGCCAGCGCTGAGCAGGGGACTGAAATATGCCCGAAGGACCAGGTGCGTCTGAAGGGTCCACAGGGTCACATGGGTGGCAGAGCGGTCACCCCAGAACGAGCTCTGAGAATCACAGCATGCCCCAAAGGACAAGGGCAGAGGTGACGCACTGGCACAGGGGCCCTAAGAGCAAAGTCGGAATGACTCCTCTCAAAACCTAAGACCCCAACCAGAGTGGGACATGCCACCCATTTCAGAGGACGAGAAGCCAGAAAAGCACAATGCGAACAGATGGTGTGGGAGCTAGGATGACCTCCCTCTGGGGAGAGGGTTCTGGACTCTGGGACCTTTTGTGACCTCCAGGCCTCTGTGCTCCTCCTCTGAGGAGACAGTGGTCCCTTGGCCTGGGCACTGCAGTGCTGTCCCCATTCACTCCCCCGGGGGCTGCTGGGGATGTGACCCCCATCACTTCTGAGGCCCATGTGGAGGACCTGAGAGGGGTGTACGGAGACCCACAGCAGGCAGACAGACACCCCCGCCCCCAATTCCCGTTCTCTACAGACGCATTTCTGTCCAAAAGAATTGCTGCTGGAGACCAAGGCCATGTGAACCTTGATAAATAGGAAGGAAAAATCAGGAACACTGGCCTGGACAGGCTGATGGTGAAGCAAAGATGACTCGGAGGCTGCTGCCCGTGCTCGGGGAGATGCTGCCTGACAGGCCACGCGCACACACTGTGCCTCGGGCCCAGCCTAGCCCTGAGCCTCCGGTGGCCCTGGCTCTGCCAGAGTCACAGCCAGGCTCCCCTCAGTCTCACCCCTGTCTGCCAACCAAGCGGAGCACCCACCGGGGGCTGCCCTGCTCTGGAGGGGCGAATGTGTGCACCTAACCCACTATCAGACTGCTGTGGGCGCTTGGCCACGGGTGGCAGAAGGCACTCAGTCAACCCAAAGTGACACAGGCCTGCCTGGCCGGACATTCAGTCTGTACAAGGCCCCTATGGCTTTTTTCTTTTTTTAAAAGCTGCATCTGAAGAAAGCAGAAATGAAAATATTAGGCCAATTTGCTTCTTGCTTGCTTTAAGAGCTGTTTCCGAAGAAGGGATAAAAATCACTGCAGGACCCAGGAAGGCAGAAGTGGGGCGTGTCACAAGGCCCCCCATGCTGCCGGTGATGAGTTTTGAGAACGTGCTAGGAACGGTGTGGGCACAGGGGGGTGAGGAGGACCGGGTGCCCGCAGCCCTGCTTCACACCATCTGTCGGCTCCTGGGCCTGGTGACCCGCCGTGGGCCACACCGAGCCCCCTGCCTGGCCTGGCTGGGGGAGGTGGCTCTGGAAGGCAGGGCCTGCTCCTGCAGCCTGCCCAATGGACCTGGAAGCTGGCTGGAGTGGCTGGGCTGATGGTGTCCTGACCTCAGAGACAGGTCAGCAACTGTGACAGTGACAACTGTCGCTGCTCAGTGTGAGCCCTACTGTGGGCAATGTGGGGACTCAGGCCGCCTGCCGTACGTAATGTAACACCAGACCCACCTCAGCTGACCTGGCGATGCCAGGCTGTTGGACGAGATGCCAGCCCCACCCCTGCAGGCCCTCCCTGGGCTCCTGCTGCCAGGGCCCAGACCCCAGTGAGTCTTTGTCAGGCGTCATCCCTCAGCCACTGACTTACCCAGGACAAGCCCCCTGTCTTGACAGCATTTACATGTGTGAATCCAAAACAAGTCAAGGAGCACTGGGTGAGGTCAGAGGGGTGACACTGAGGCCGCAGCCTATGTCAGAGGGGGTGGCGCTGCACATGGTAATTCACACACGCTGACGTTCACCAAGAGAAGGGAATGGGAGGCTTGCCGGGCTTGGGGAACTGATAACAGGCAGGAAAGGGACACGCCCCTGAAGTTCCAGCCTGGGAGCCTGGGAGGTTTTTCTCTGAACTGCGTGTCCCAATGCACAGATCTGGGTCCTCCTGGGACATGCCTTGTGGCAGCTACTGAGCTGGCACATGCGTGCAGCCCTGGGTGAGGGTCCTGAATGGGACCCCTGTCCAGGCAGCGAGGCCGGAAGTGGGTGACGGGTCACAGGGCGGAGTGACAGCTCCAGCTGAAAGGCAGTGGGAAGACTGACTGAACCTGCTGGGAATGGTGCCCGGGAAACCGCTTCTGAATTCTGCCTCCAGGACACACGAGCATCGCCCTGGTACCGAGAGCTTAGCCATAATCCAATGTGAACTTGGAAAAAGAAAATGAAGCGATGTCTCTATCCAAACCCCCATCATCTGGTAGATGAAAAAGGAGAGGCGGATCGAGGAGCACCTGTGTCTCCATGTGTCAGTCTGGAGGGCGTGTGCTGGCTTCTGCAGTCCTGGGTTTGAAAAATAAAAGGGCTCAGCATTAGCCCTGCCCCCGCAACCGACAAAGTCCAACAAATCCCAGCAAAGACTCAGACTTTCTGACTCTTGAAGTTTCTAGAAATGGATCTTTTGAAGCAGAACAAGACAAGGAGGCCAGGTGTGCTACAATCTGCCTGTTCCCCCAGGGAGTGTCCCTTCAGTCCCCAGCGGGCTGGGACCCTGCTGGTCGCAGTGCGAGTCCACCCAGCAAACAGCACTGGAGAGCTGGCTGAGGGCCAGGCCTGCGCTGGACAGGGGAGGGACGAGTGTCCGGCAGGCGGGGCAGCAGTGAGCAGACAGACTGGGGAAAGGCCCAGCCTTTGCAGAGGGAGAGGGGTGTTCCTTTACCAGAGGTGGGCAGTGGGCGCTCTGGAGGTGGTTCTGGGCAGCTGTTATCAGCCTCAGCTTCTAGTGTCCCGTCAACACTGGCTCTGCACTCCACTGGGTTTCTGCAGCCAGCTCTGCCCCAAGTGAGCAGGCACGGGGCCTTCTCAACAGAGGGCCCTGCGGGGCTCGGGGGAAGGGGCTCTCCTGCCAGTGGTCTAGGTCTGCAGTGTGTGTGTGAGGACATCCGGGGAGCCCAGAACATGGTCCTTCTTGACCTTGCAGTCTTCACGTGGCATTAACACCTCCACTATCCCGTGGGCTGAACCCCGTACCACACTTTCTCCAGTGCTGGTCCCTTCCTGGTTATGCTCCCTCAGCCAGGGAGACCATACAGAGTTTATATGTTTATATATATATATACACACACACACACTCACACCTTATAGTTACTCTCTTACCATAGGGAATGAGTCTTCATATTAAATTTCCCCTGGTTAACCTACTGTGTGATTTCTGTCTCCTGCCTGGACCCAGGCTGTCCGTCTAGCTACGCTTGGGAGGACCAAAGCCTCGTCCGGGGACCAGGAGGGAAAGACACAGCCTGGGCAGAGGCCTTTGCCATGGGATCTGGGTCAGGCTGCTATGTCAGGAGCTCTCCAAGGCTGGAACTGCCAGATTGCAGGGCACGTGGGGAAGGCTGGGGAGAGCTTAGTGGTGAGCACTTCGACAGGACACTCGACCCCCTGCACCTCAGTCCCCAAACCCACGAGACAGCACTCGTCTCCACTGCCCCACGAGCCCTGGGGATAGAGCCAGCTGCAGCAGGGTGTGGGGCACTGCGCCTGGCACCCAGTGGGCACTCGGCACAGACCCGGGCCAACTGTGAATTCCCAAATGTCTTCAGGCGCTTGAAAGGTGAACACAGGCATTAGTTATACTGTTCTCTCCTCTGGGCCTCAATTATTTTCAAAATAACTCATTCTCTTTCCCTCTGGTGTTTATAAGCAGTCATGTGGCTAAAACTTGTAAATGGTCTCTCAGGAGGGTCCAGCTCCAAACCCTAACCTAGGGACTGAGACACCAATGTCACCACTAACCTCCTCATACTATCACCATCCTCGTCATCCATAGCTATTCCTGAGTGTCCACGACCCCTGATACGTGTGAGGTCTGCTACCAGGCAGTTGCCCGGAAGTCAAGTATCAGGCTGCAGTCCTCCCAGGCAGCCCCCACAGGTCCCGCATGTTCGCATGGGTGGTGAATTCTGGTCGACGACCGTTTTGGCCACTGGGGATCTCCCAGACACTCCCGGGGCCTGGGGCTCCTGAACTGTTTAGAAAGCAGATATCAAACGTGGTGTCTCCCATGTCCTGACTTCTGGCTTAAGAACTACCTGTTCTGTGCACATCGCCAGGGTTCACGGGGTCCACCTGCAACCTCAGGCCACCTGTGTGACACATCGTGCCCACTGCTCAGACATCTGGGGACAATATCCCCTCCACCTGCTCGTATGCCCTGGTGCTCCAGGAACCCTTTAGCTTCTCCCCTCACAGGAGGCCTCTCAGAGGGTCACGGCATCACGGGCTGGAGGAGTGGACATCCCTGATCTTCTTGGGTCCATAAGCTTTTGGGAAGATTAGATTTGGGGTGAGATGGACTTTACTGTCTACAACAAAGATTCAAAAAGCAAAGAACTGCCAGTTGGATACCCCAAACCATGTACAGGGCCCTAAGGATTTTTCCCTGACTCATATTTTTGATTAAGTGAATTGACCAAACAGAACTTTTTAAGGTAGAGGAAACTTTCCTGTGATGCTTTGGACAGATCTTGGTATCATGGATGGATGTATACACTTCCAGCAAATATCACACACAGTTGTCCCCATTATCCACGGGAGACACGTTCTAATAACCCCAAAGGATCCCTGAAACCACGTATAGTACCAAACCCTACGTATATACAGGTACTATGTCTTCCCTATACATACACGCTTATGAGTAAATTTAATCTGTAAATTAGTCATAGCAAGATACTACCAATAACTAATAAAGTAGAACAACTGCAACAATATGCTGTGGTACCAGTTACACGGTCACTTGACCTGATGACCCAGATGGCTACTGTGTGACCAACGGGTGGGCAGCATGGGCAGCGCAGGGACACTGGACGAAGGGGTCACTCATGTCCCGGGAGGGCAGCGTGAGAGTTCCTCACGATGCTCAGGGTAGTGTGCAGCTTAGATTACGAATTATTTCTGGGATTGCTCATTCGGCATTGTCAGACCGTGGCCGTCCACAGGTAACTGAAAGTGCAGGAAGCAAAAGCGCCGAGGGGGAGAACTCTGTGCTCGCTGTAAGAAACCACGACTACAGTCTACCGAGATTATAGGCACTGCGTTCCCCCGGAAATGCAGAACGAAAGGTCCGACCTGCGCAACAGTACTCTCTGGCCAAGCAGGCAACAGACCGCCGGCTTGCCCGAAGAACCTCACAAGGAGAGGGGCGAGGAATCTGGGGGCTGGAGAGCCACGACCAATGGCCAGCAAGGGTCAGGGGCCAATCTCAGCCACATCAACCAAAGGCACTGCAAACACTTCAGGGGCCTTTGTGCCAAAGGGGCCCTCTCTTTTTCTTGGCTGACCTCATCAAAACGAGCCCATTCACCTGCAATGGCAGGAGTGCCTCAGTTTACCCAGAACGTGCCAGGATGAGGCTGAGATGCGGCTGTTGAACCCCAGCTTGAAGGGAGCCAGAACCCGACAGCTCTCACCCAATAGCACTGACCTGGGTGAGGGCACCAGTCACCTCACGGGAACTGGCCAGTGAGCCTGGGAGCTCTCACCGTCGGGGTCAGTGGCACAGACATCTGGAGTAACTGCCTCCACTCTCCCTTCCCCTAGCTGCTTGTGGAACTGCCTGCTGTCCTTGGGGAGGTCATCCTCATCTGAAGGTTACCACGGATGTCTCAGTCAGAAATCAGTTGGCTGCCGGCCCCAAGCATGCCGGTCCCAAGGGCCCCATCTCCCCCTCCACACAGTGGGTGGGGTCTGAGGGGGGTCGTTTCTGGGCACGAACGCTGCCTGGCTATCTCCGAACCCTGCAGTCTATTTAGAAAGCCAGCACCCGAACGGTCAGCCTCATCTTCCGGGGCCTCTTTCCGAGGGTAGGCTGGTTACCGCACTACTCGATTTTGCGGGCGCCCTTCCCCCAGAGCAGTACTTGCTACCATGGCCCAGCCACAGCAACTCTCCTCCTGGCTGGACCCTCAGCAGGGCCAGGCCCCTACCCCGCACTCCTGGAGGAGAGCTCCGAGGGATGCCCCAGAGCCCTAGCATTTAGCAAGGCGTCTCCCCAAGCTAACCGACACAAACTGTGAGTGTTAAAGCAAGTTCCTGGGGCCCTGAAACAGGTCACTCGACTTCGACCGGCAGCCGCATTCGCCAGGAGCAGAGGTCGGGGTGGCCTCTTCCTTTCTGATCAAAGTCCTTTCCTAGAACCTTGGTTTTAGACACACATACAGGAAACAAGGAACTGAAAGAAATGGAAATAATGATAAGGATGCCAAAGACTCAAAGAAGTCCCATCTCTAAGGACCCTGAAAGTCCCCAACGTGGACCTTTAATGAGTGATTTGACCAAATCCTAAGGAATTTCCTATTCGGAATCTGTTTCCTTGATTAAAGCAGTTTCTGGCTTTGGGGAAGGCCCCATTTGGCACTGGAGTGAATGAGCAGCTTCACCTACAGCAGCTCTGGGGCCTCGCCACACCCGGTGTGACCCCAGAACACGCTGACCCCACCGGGCAGCCAGGGCCGGCCTGGGCTCTGACCTTTCACAGGAGCAGGGAAGCCTGGGCTGGAGGCAGGGGTTACTGTCCCTCATTCGAATTGATTAAAAACAAACGCCTGGGACACACACAGGGTCCCAGTCCCTTTCACACTAAGCACTTGACGCTTTTCTGTGGTGACGTTTTCTCCATTTGGTACCAGACAGGATCTGACTTGACGTTCGCTGAAGGCTCCTGTGCAGACGCAACTGGGCCCCCTGCCGTGCTCGCCCGGTCCTGACAGCAAAGGGCAGCGTGGCTCCAGGAAAGAGCCACAGCAGCACTGCCCTTAAGCCAAATTAAATCAAACACTGGCGCCAGCCTACGGTAAAACGTTCTGCTCCACATTTCCCACTGCCTGACCCAGCCCCTTAGCAACAGGACTGCGGCTAAACGGAGGCAGTTGTTCAAATAATTACAAGCCCCATGTGAAGAGACTAATCGTTTTAGTCTTGAAGTGTCAGTGATTCCTAATCTCAGGCTTGGTTTTGACTTGTATTTTCAATGACAATGTGGAGAAGGCTCTGGCTTCAACCAGCAGCTGCCAGCCGAGGCTGACGGTGTCGTGTCGCCCTCTGGTGGCTTCCAGAGCAAGTGGGTATGCGGGCCTCCGGAAGCAGGCAGAGGACCCAGGTGCCTCCTGCGGGGAGCGGCCTGCCGGGGAGGAGCTAGTAGGCCTCCCCACGCTGCTGCGGCCTCAGCCTGGCCCATCGCCCCACCCGAGCAACCGACCGCTGCCCTTGAGGCCCCGCCACATGCCTGGGGCGGGGCTCCTCCTGCCTTGGTTCACTGGGAGAGGCATTGCAATCCCCGCTCTAACCTGCTGAAGGCTCGACCCACAAATCCTCCCTTTCCTCGCACCTCTGGACAGACGCACCACGTCTAGACCCGAGCTGCCACTGCTCTCGCTGGCAGAGTTTTATTTAAGTCACAGGGGGAAGTCCTCCGGGAGTAAAGCTGCCTGAAAAACAGCGCAGATTTTGTAAACTCACAGAACCCCCTGCCAGGATGACTCACAGCCCTGGAGCAGCTTCTCTCCAGGGTAGAAACACTGCGAGGACAGAAGGAGGGACCATATCTCCTGCCCCAGCTGCTTCTTTGCACCGCTCTGCACCTGAGAGGTTAGTCTCAGGTGCAGAGCCCCTTCCCAGTCAGTGGGGCAACATTAGCCACTGAAACATTGCCCGGATATGGGTCCCCGGCAGGCATGCGGCTGGAATTGTGACCCTACCCGGAAATATGCCAGGAACCTGGCACTGTGTTTGCTGGCAGGGTTGGGGGTGCTCACCAGATTCAAAGCCGCTCAAGAGCAGGCTCAGCCCCTTCCTTCTGCTTCATAACCTCTCAAAAAGCTCCCAGGGCCACACAAGAGGGGTCACAGAAAAACCACTAGCTGATTTTTGCCAGGGGTCTTCTGCTTTCTATGCCAGACTAGACGCAAAAAGCAAATGCACTTTGGACCACACAGCAGTCCATAAACTTTACTGAGAGCCAGCACACACTGGGCCCTGTGCCAGCTGCCGGGGACAGAAAGGTGGTGGCCCTCCTGGCCTTGAGGGAGTGAGGTGGGCAGCAAGAGAGAGAATGAGAGGCACACCGAGAGCTAAGCCCTGAGTCTATGATGTTATCAGGTGCCATGAAAGACATCAGGGACACATGGGGCCTGGCAGCAAGGACAGCAGGGGATGAAGGCTGCAGGACACGGGAGAAGGGGCAAGAAAAATGAGGGGCACTTGTGCTGGGCCAGAGGAAGGCGGAGAGCTCGCCAGCTGCAGGTGACCCGAGCCTCTGGGTACACCATGGAGTCGCCTTGGCCGAGGCCAGCAGTCACAGCCTGTCCCCATCTTTACACTCCGCAACTCCCCTGCCCACCCCCAACCCCAGCTCAACATTCATGGAGCAAAAATCCAGGACCTGAAGGCCAAAGGGGAAATGCAAAGGGACTCACTGCCCCAGAGAGTGAAATACTGGAGGGTCCACATAACCTGCAGAGGAGCTGGAGGATCAGTGTGGAATGCAGAGTCAGGGCCGGTGGGAAGCCACCAGAACAGTGTGCCTGGTGACAGGCAGCGGTAAGAGCACTGGGAAACCAGCCTGGGGGTCTGGACGTGTGTTCCTCCCCCGAGGTCCCGCACATGAATCAGACTGAGTACCGTCGTGCCATCCGAGATGCTGAGTGCCTTCTGCAGTCTTGCTCCTCTCAGTAAGAGGGGGACACCGAGCAGGTGGCGATCCTACGAAGGACAGGGCTGGCCACTATGCTGATGTAACTGGATGCTCCGGGTAAGGGGAGGCTCTGCTGGCAGAGGCAGGTGTGGGCCAGCACAGCAATCCCCACTCTCCAGGTGCGTGCCCACTGCTGCTGCGGTCCTATGTGCTTTCACGTTCACCTAACCCCGTCCTTGCTCTAACCTGACATGCTCGGCAGCAGCATCTCCATCTTCTAACGAGGACAGATGTACTCGAGGAGGGGAAGCAGCTTGGCCAAGGTCACCCAGCCAGGAATGGGCAGTGCCAGACTTGGGTCCTGCAGGCTCCCAAAGGCCCTCTGCTTTCCTCATCCCTGTCTCCCCAAGCGAGGAAGTCCACAGGGCACCAGCAGCCACTCAGTCTCCTAAATATCACCTGACAACTGGAGACACACCCTCGGATAGCCAGGCAGGGGCATGCACAGACACTTCCTGGAGACAGGGCATCACCGCCGAGGTGCAGTTTCCTGCATGTACTTCCCTCTGGCAGAGGGCTGACGCGAAGGAAGAGCTGCTGAGAGGTCGCTCCAACGCTGCGGGCCAAATCTACCTGCCGCAGGCAGGGCCAGGAGGGGCCCGCAGGCAGCAGAGCACAAGCTGCAGCCTGCTCTCTGAGGGCCCATCACTGTGCCCCGCCCCACCTGAGGTGGGGTGCTAGTTTGGTTTAGAAGAAGTCACGAGGGCAGGGACCCCATGATACTAGTGCAGTTATAAGAAGAGGAAGAGACCCAAGCTTGCTCACTCTCTCTCTCTCTCTCTCTGCCAGCTGAAGACGTAGTGAGAAGGTGGCCATCTGCAAGCCAGAAAGAGAGCCCTCACCACAAAACTGACCGCACTGACACCCAGATCTGGGACCTCCAGCCTCCAGAATGGTGGGGGGTCAGTGTCCGTTGTTTAAGCTGTCTGGTCCGCGGTGTTTGTCACAGCAGCCAGTGCTGACTAACACACAGTGGTACACACAGCATCTGACGGGCTCACCATTCAGATTCCCGGAGATGCCTGAGTCCGCACCCAGTCAGAGCCCCCTGTGCAAAGGCCAGGGCCTCAGAAATCTGGCAGCGGCCACTCTCAAGCACCTTGAGAAATCACAAGTGCAAGGGTATCTTTGACACTGGTCTCCGACACAGTCCGTGAATCCTGACGACGGCACAAGCTGAGGGATCTGTTCTCACCACAAAGCACAGACCTGGGTCGAAGTTGCTCAGGCAAGACCCTCAAATGAGGTGGGGCTATGGGGACACACCCCAGCAGGGTACAGTGGGGCCACAGACACATCCCCCAAGGTGTCTGCTTAGGCAGTTGCTACTGACAACGGCTGGGAGGTGCCCCGTGCCTTCCTGAGCCTCCCAATGTCTGAGGGTGCCGGGGAGGGAGCGTTAACTCGGTTGGTCCTAAAGAGAACTGAGGCCGAATTTACCAGGCTACAAGGGGCAGAACTGGGACTTGCACCCGGATCTGCCAACTTGGAAGCTCAGTGC
Source organism: Desmodus rotundus (assembly GCF_022682495.2). NCBI lineage: Eukaryota > Metazoa > Chordata > Mammalia > Chiroptera > Phyllostomidae > Desmodus > Desmodus rotundus. Next base: position 17,010,163 of record NC_071393.1, on the reverse strand, counting down.
CTTATCTAAACAAGCAGCCAACTTGCAAATGCTGACTGAGAAGTCAGCAAATGCTGACAGAGAACACTGCGGTTCTGGACACCTCCACATGGGCCCCGAGCAGTAAGGGGTGCATCCTGATGCCACGAAGCCTCTCGGCCCCGGCGGCACTTACCCCCTCCATGGGCGCGATGAGCAGGTCATACAAAGCGCGGAGTGGGGGCCTCACGAAGGAGCTCTGCCTCCTGGGAAGAGAGGAGGTCCCATCCTTGGTCGGCGACGTGGCGCTGCTGACCAAGCTCGCCATGCTCTGGCAGCTCCTGGGGAGAGAAGGGCCGGGGATTGAGCAGGGCCCAGGGCTGGGGGGGGGAGGGGAGGGGGGCAGGGACTCACCCCTCAGGGCTCCAGTTCCCTGGAAAGGCAGGGGGAGGCCACACAGCAGGGCCCAGCCCGCTCCCTCCCGGCTTCGCCCCTTCTCCTCCCTTGCAGGCGATTTGCACAGGACGGGAGCACAGACAGAAACCGCAGGCGAACCAGCTGCACACAACAGCTTCCATTTCTGTGGAGTCTGTCTGCATAATCTAATGTCCCAAAGCGCTGTTCAAAGGATTTAATTACATCCTTGCGTGGCGTGACTGCGCACAGGCAAACGTGAGGACCATGAGAATCAACAGCACCACCGAACTGACCGGGAGGACAGTGGCCCAAGGCCAATTAATCTTAGCAGGCGGGAGGCACCGACCAGACAAGCAGCGTGCTGGCCCCAACCTTGGCCTCAGGTCAGCCACTGGGCAGCCACCTGAGCCCAGCACGGCACGAGGCCCCCGAGGCCCCCGCCCCTGCCAAGGGGAGACAGTGGGGACAGCTGACCAGGCAGCACCTGCGGAGTGGTCGGCTCAAGCACGGCCATGGGGCTGTGTTTTACCTTCTAACTCACATCCCAGTGTGTTCAGGGAGCACTGTGTTAACACGGACAGTGTTTTCAACCCCAAGGGCCCCAGGTCTCACACTCCCGACACAGGGCGAGAACATTCATTTGCTCATTTAGAAAATGCTTCGAGCACCAGCTACCTGCCAGGGACCAACACAGGCCCCAGGGACCTTCAGAGGACAACGGCGCAGGTGAGCAGGGGAGCCAGCAGGAGGAGAAACAAACCCATTTCCAATGCAAGGACCAGGCTGCCCCCACGCAGCCGCCTGCACCTGCCCCTCCACCTGGCTGGCGCGGCCTCGGGATAGTCTCTGGTGGTGTCCCTGCATAGCTTGCAGGCGCTCAGTGGTCTCTCGGCCTTGATAGAGACACTGCGCCGTCCTGGGGTTTCTGCGGAGTACTCAAGGACAGGGGCCGGCTCTACTGTCGAGCTTTGGTAAGTGCCCTGGGCTGCTGGTAGTAGCAACTCCTTGGTTGTCACCTAAGAAGAAGAGAGAGGTGGCTTTCCCTCCTGGGGGAGGCCAGGATCCATGACCATCAGATGAAATGGTTTAAAATATGTGTGTTTTCCAGGTTTGGCTTCAACCTTCTGGTCTTCCCCCATCCTTCTCGTTGTTCTCAGCAATGTCCCCCTTGACCTAAATTCGAGGGTTGTGACACGCCAGGCTCTTGGTCCCCCCACCCTGCTCGCTGTCAGGGAAGAAAGAGCCGAGAGAAGGGGGTGGGTTGGAGAGCTGCTCACGTCCACTCTCGGTCTCACTCACTCAGGAAACATGTAATTACAAGTGACTGCGGCCGCGGCCCGCCTTTGCCATCAGGTCAGCGAGGCACAGAGGCCTGCTGAGCCCACCGTCACACTGCAAAGAGCAGCGTTTCCCAGAAGGGGACAGCACCGCACCGCTCTCCAGGGGGGCCTCCGGGCACTGACAGCACCATGGGCCCCTGCGCAAAGCCCGTGTGTGCGCTCGCACTCCGGCAGACGGACCGAAGCCGGAGAGCCCGTGCTGCCTTTGGGACAGCACGGCGGGGCAGCAGTGGGACCGCTCAGCACTGCGCTCTCCACCCCCCTCTCATCTCACCCCCTAGACATGTCTGCCTGGACTGTGGGCTCGTGACCCCCCTGGGGACCCGAGTCTGGTGAACCCAGCCACAGATGCACAGGGAAATTCTGTGTCTGCAGACACGGCCATGGCCGCAGGTCCTCACGGCGACTGCTGGGGCTGTTCTGTAAACCCTGAGGCCAACTAAAAAGCCCCCACTGGGGAAAGACACCCCAGCCCGAGAGCACCTCCCTCCCCGCACCCCGCTCTAAGCCCCTCTGTGGGGACCAGGAGTCCAAGCTGTGCAGGGGTCTCACAGGGCACTCCTTCCAGCAGACCCAGCACACACGCACTCCAAAATACTAGAGCCACATGCCCGGCCCATCTGACCCCACCCTGGTGACAGGGCTCCCAAGGGCACAGGACCTTAGCCGGGTGTGCCTGCGGACCTAAGCAGGGGACTCTGCTAGTGGTGCAAGCTGCCGAAACATGACGTCTAGAGGCTGCACAGTGAGGAAGTGCCAGGGAAGGGTAACTCAAGAGGCAAATGTCTGGGGCAGGGCACTGGGGAGGTGGACGGGGGACAGACCTGCCAGGCAAGTCGTCTAGCCCCTGGCCTGGCTTGCTCATCTGCAGCAAGGGGAACACAGCCCACGGGTGCGGCTGTCAGGACTGGAGGGCGTGACTGCTAAGCATCCGGAACCCGAGAGGCGGTAGGTGTCTTAGCAGAAGGGGGAGCAAGACAGAGGCCTGGGCGGGAGGGCACAGAAGGCTGGGGACTCGAGTGCAGGCGTGGATGGCAGCAGTGTCTTTTTACGAAGCCCATGAAGTGCCAGAGGCATCTGCAAGGGCCGACACTGCTAACCCATTCCACATGCCATGCTGCCCATGATGTGCCAAGCAGGCAGGTCCACAGGGGGCCAAGCCATGGTCCCTGCACCAGGCCAGGAGGAAAGGGACCTGCTCAGCTGAGAAGGGCAGCGCCGAGGCACAGACCTTGACCAGCTGCTGGTCAGGCAGAGCTGAAGGGGGGCTTCCTGAAGAGACCGTGTGACATGGCACGAGGAATGAGCAGGAGTTACCCTGACTATAGATGAGGAGGAGGCCATTCCAAACTGAGGGAACAGCGTGGGGAAAGGCACAGACACTGGGGATGGGGACCGGGGTGCCCAGGGCAGTCGGTGTGGGGAAGACAGTGTGGGGACAAGTGGACAGAGGGTCAGGGTTGCAGGCTGGAGGGATAACTGGGCCAGGGGGCTGCGGACGCTGTGTTACCCTATGGGGAGGGAGGAGACATGGCCTGGGGGAGGCCAGCTCATCTCCTTTAACACCAGGCCGAACAGAGGTGCTTCCCCCAGGCCATTGCCAGCCCAGGGACCAGCAGACGAGGCTGTCTGAAACACTCACCTTGCCTGAGGACTTTCCCCAGGTCTCACGGGCTGTGCAGAGTACCCATCAGGCACGTCCCCCCACCCTCACCCCTGGCCAGCTTCTGCCACAAGGCCAGTCAGGTGGCGTTGCCCAGGGCTGGGGAGCATGAGCAAGACCAAGGCTGTCCTGCAGAGGCTTCCTGGGACAGCCACTCAGGGCATCTGTGCGATTCTAGGCAGTGCAGAATCTTTGAGAGCTTGGCCCTGCGGGGGGCAGGGGCGGGGGCGGGGACAGAGCACCCAAGGCACACAAAGCTGGCCATGGAAGCCAAGCGGTCATGTTCAAGCCTCATCAGAGCCCCCCTGCCTATGGCACCTGACTCTGTCCTGCTCCCTCCCAGACTGCCGTGCCCACCCATCTGCTCCCAGATGACAGGGACGCTGGCTCTCACCTGCTATCCCAGTCCCTTTCGAGGCTCGGCAGGTCATAGAGGAACTGTCTCTGCAGCATCAGCTTCTGGGCACTGACCCCACCCAGCCCAGGCTGCCTGACAACCCGGGACCCAGGTGCATGGCGTTGTGCACTAGCCAGGTGGGAAGCCCCGAGTCTGCCCCTCCATTCTGTGCTCCCCTTCAGCGGAAGGCACCTCTCCCTGGAGATGTCCTTTTCAATGTAAACAAAGCCCAGAAAATGCTCAGCTGGTGATTAAAAAACAACAAACAAAACCCAGCCAACCTGAAACAATAATTTGAGGTCAAAGGCTGTTTTTCATTAAGACTCTTTTTTCCCTATAGTGGAGGCACCTGTTTCGAGCAGCCCCAGCCTCAGGCAGCGGCCCTCCCTGGCCCACCCCTGCTGCTCCCCCCTGTTCTGCGGCAGTGTGTCTGGTTTCTCCACACGGGCAGCCCCTGCACTGGCTGCCCCGGCCTCGGCCCGACAGCAGCAGCAGGTGCTGTGCCCACTGGTGAGCCCTCCCAGAATCGCAGGCTCAGAGGCAGAGAACTGGAGGGCAGGAAACCAAGGCCAAGAGCAACTTAGGATCCCCGGACCCCAGAGCCCTCCCGAGGTACAGGTGTGGGGAGGGTCTCAGGCTAGGAGCAGAGGCCGGACTCGCCCCTGCACTGGTCGTGGTGGTGGCCATCTGTGCCCTCACCTCCACAAGCACGAGGCACCACCGCCACCTGGGCAGACTGCAGTCAAGGAACTCCCCTTCATGCGTTGCTTTGATTTCCACTGCAGCACCGACAGTAACCTACTACAGCTCTCGTGCCTGGGGTACGTCTGCCCAGACGTCTTCCTAAAGATGCCTTCAATAATTCAAAACAGCCAAGCAGTCAGCGGCTCAGCCCTGAGCCTGGGGATGTGACTGTGTGACTCTGGTGAGGCCCGTCCCTTTCCTATGCCTCTCTTTTCCTTGTTAAACAAATAGGGGGTTAAACCAAAGTCCCTGTAGATCTCCTCAAGTTTAAAAAAATTAAAAATTTACCCCATCGAGGAAGCCATCATAACCCTCTGCTGACCGAGTGCGCTGCTGCAGCCCTGCCCACGCTCACCTAATGTGAGCGCCACTTGCGAGCGCACCCCCAGCACCCTGACCGTCGGGGAGAGCGGGTGCCACCGCTGCAGGCCCTGTGGTCAGGTCCCCAATCACAGCTGAGTGGCGGTGAGTCCTCTGAGCTCTACGCCTCTGGCTGGCAGTGGCTGACAGGTGTGAATGGGAGTGTGGGGTGACCTGCTCCTGGATGTCCTTGCAAACACAGTTGGCTCCTTCCTGGCACCATCCTGGTGGCCATAGGATTGGGGCAGGGGTCCTCGGTTACGGGACCTCTCAGTCATCACACCGCTTCGATTTCTGGGGGGGCCTTCCAGCCTGGCTGACTTCTCTCTGCCTCGGCTCTCTGGACTCTAAGACAAAAGAAGCATGCTTTCCATTTCCCACTACGGGAGCTCAAACAGGTGGAAATGCTTCCCACACAGTAGGAGAATGCACCCCAGGAAGAACTGTGCTCCCGTTCAGGCCCCAGCCAGCCCTGACACATCCACAGCACCGTCTCAGGGCCTTAGGAAGCAGGGTTGCTCCTCCTTTACAGTTAAGGAACCAAGGTTTGGAGAGGATAGCAAAATGTACAACTACCATCAGGCCTCCCACCTGGCGGGGCAGGGCTCTCACTGTGCCTTCCCAACCTTCCAGACACACAGAGCAGCCTGTAAGCCTGTGCTCACCTCTGACGCCTGCCCTGTGGGCTACTGGGTCTGTAAGGGTGGAGCGGACCACAGGCATTGCTGCCCACCGCAGCAGCAGCAGCAGCAGCAGCAGCAGCAGCAGCAGCAGCAGAGCAGGAAGGAGGGCGGGGGTTCCAGATCCCCCACAGCTGCACCGCCGCACAGCTCCAGCAGGGGGCACTAGTTCACTTCCCTCCAGGCCTATCCATTTGCGGCCAGGGACCCTCTCCGGCTAATTGACAGCCTAGCTCTCAGCATTTTCTCACACCACATTGTCTGTATTAGCTCATTCCTCAGATGATGTTTATTAATCTACTTCTGGAGAAACACTCATTTTCTCCACTGCACGGCCATCTGTGTGGTGGTGGGAAAAGGAGAGGGAGTGACGCGTGTCCAGGGAGAGGGAAGCTGGCGGGAGAGGGGAAGCCGCCTGGTCCCCGCTCCTCCGGAATGCAGAGCTCTGAGATGATGTGTGAAGTGCCACCGAGGAGGGCAGAGCCTCGGGGTGTAGTTGATGTCTCCGGGAGGGTGACAAACACCAGGTGGCCTGGGGAGCACCCACTGCTCATGAATCTCCTTCCAGGGAGGAAGAGAGCTACTTCCCGGGCAGGCAGATTTATAGCGGGGCTGGGCCTGCAGAAGACCCGGTGTGCTGGCCCCACGCGCAGTCACACAGGCAGGCGCAGCTCACATGTGGCCATGTTGGGGACTGATGTGCCTGCCAGCAGAACAAGCTCGGTGGAGGGGACGCGGTGGGGGCCTGAGGAGTGCGTGTTGGCAGTCTCAGTCAGAACTGCAGCCCTCTGGCTCCCACGGGGCTCTGTTCGGGAGGGAGACGGGCCCCTGTGCAGAGAGCAGTGTGTGGGAGCCCCTGTCGCAGTACACACGTTGGTTACTGGGTGTTCACACTCCAAGTTGGACACCTCAAGGAGCAGGTGGAACTAGGAGCAGGGTCTCGATGTCCCCTTAGGTGAGACTAGCAAAGGGGGCCCCCCAGTCTGAGGACTCCAGGGATGCTCAGAGAGATCTGGCCCCAAGAGTCTGTCCCACCTGTCTCTGCGGTCTGGAGGGAGGAACCAGCAACCTGGGCACAATCGGGAAGCATGGCGAGGCAGCAGAGCTTTTGGACAGGCTGGCTGCGGCTTTCCCCCACATGTACCTCAGCCTGGGAGCAGGCAGCACTGTGAGGGGTAGACTCTGGTAGGCCATGAACAAACATGACTCCAGACACAGGAGAGCTGCAGGCGGGAGAGCCAAGGCCGCCATGGAGCGTCTTCTCCTTCCCTAGCTCTCTCCCATGTCCTGCCCTCCTGATCTCAATTCCTCACCACGCTCATGGGCCTTCCCGTCTGACTGGACACAGGGCCATGGAATAAGCTGATCCAGGAATACTCACATCAGGGCACATTGGGCCATGACATCTTTTGGATGACCATAAGGGAGGGGACAAAAGGGAACAAATCAATACAGGGCATCTTCTGTGTGGGCCAGGCCTAGGCTGGGACACGCATACATCACTGGAATCCTCACCACGAAGTACCCCAGGCCCCTCCACTGTTGCCGGTGAGGGAGCAGGACTCAAAGTGAAGCGTCTCACCTGAGGCTGGGATAGCAGGGGCAGGGTCCTCAAACGTCAGTCAACAGGAAGCAGACAGCCTGGGGGCCTCTGTTCTCTGGGGAGCCCAAAGCCTAGAGCCACTGGGGACCAATCAATGTTTCTCTTTCACATCGACGTTTCTCTCCCTCCTTTCCCCTCTCTCTAAAAATAAATAAATGAAATCTAAAAGAGAGAGAGAGAAAAGGACTCTGATGCCATTCAGCGGCTCTCCCCCATGAACGTCCTCACACTAGGGCCTCTCCTCTGGGGGGCGAAGGCTGTCTGGTGCTGCATTTTAAGCCCTTTCTCAATAAGCTGTCGACGCCTTCTGCCTGCTCCCTCCTGTAACTACCAAGCGCCTGTTCCCTGGGTCTGCTCCCTGCTCGGGAAAAGGGCTTGAGGCTGGGCAGGCTCACGCAGGGCCCCTCTCCAGACAAGGGATGAGTCTGGGCCACATGGGGCTCCTCTCCCCTGGCTTTCAGGCTCTCCCAGGCATGCTGTGTTTGCGGGGACGTTCACAGCCTCGACCGAGGGCTGCACATCTAGAAGGCCTGGGCCCGCCCTCCTCTAGCAGCCACATCCTATGCCCGCCCAGGGCACTTGCTGGGGCCAGCTGCTCTTGGCCGTAATGTGCATGAGGCTCCATGGCCAAACCTGGAAATGGTCACCTGGAAAAGCCTGACACCCGGGCTAGTCTCGCACAGACTTTACCTGCTGGCCTCACTTAGGGGCCCGGACAGATGGCCAGAGCTGGGCATCAGTGAGGGATGGGCTTAGCATGTGCTTGGGGATGGAGAGAAGATAAGACCCTGTGTATGGTGGCCTACACAGCTGATGCATGTCCAGAAATACAGCAAAATCCCTTTCCAAAGGGACTTGCCTTCCTCTGAGAGACTGTCGAGAGATGGCGTGTCACCTAGTCTGATGACCGCTGGCAGTTTGTGGGTCCCAGCCTACCCCTCCCAACCCAACACCCTAAGCAAACCTGTGGAATTTCATTCACTGGCTCATAAAAAACCTCCAGAGCTATATCAATCAGTGTGGTCCAAAGACAGAATGCCCCACTTCAGGAGGTAGTGAGCTCTCTGCCACTGGAGGAGTTCGAACAAAGGATAAGTGATCATTTGTCAGGGGTGTTAGATGGGAGTCTGCAGGGGTGGGGGCAGCTAGAACCCTGTCTTTGGAGACTGACAGACCTGGATCCAAATGCTGGCTCTGTCCCTCACTAGCTGTGTGACCCTTGGCACCTAACTCAACCTCTCTGAGACTCACTCAGTGCTCTCATCTTCAAAAGGGGCTGTAATGGCATGCTTCACGGCTGCTGCAGGGGCTGACGGAGGCAATGCACGCGGCGCCCTGAGCTCCGTGCGGGGTTCTTGGTAAGGGATCAACAGGTGGTTGTCGCTGTTTGATTCCTGTCATCGGCATCATTGCCGTCGCTGTTCTTTATAATGTCTGTCTCAATCCCGACCAACCGTCCTTCCTTCTTTCCCCTTCCCTCCCTCCTTCCAAAAGTGAGCAAGTGTGCGCACCTGCTTAACACAAGGGACAGTGTGAAGCACCTTGGGGACTGGAGAGAAATCAGACATGACTGGGCCGTGGGTGAGGGCGCAGCGGGGGAGGTGAGAGGACATGGATACACACCATGGAAAAGTGAGACAAGAGGCCGTGGCTCCTCATGAGACAGATTGAGACAGAAAAAGCGCCAGAGAATTTCGGAGAAGGAAAAATCTACTCCCAATAATGGCTGTGGGGAGTGCAGGGGGAGGAGCTTCAATTCCAACTTTACTTTCCATGGGAAGCACCTGGGGACTTTTGTTAGCGCACAGACTGTGAGTAGTAGGTCAGGGCCAGGGTCAGGGCGGACAGTGGCTTTGCTGCCCTCTCCGCCTTGGCTGCTGGGAAATCTCAGGGTCCAATCTGTGCCTGCCTCCTGCAGTGCTAACCACACCTGTTTTATATATAAACTTCACTCCCTCTTTTCTACCTACACTTTTTCCTTGGTTTTCTCATCATTTATTTATTTTTTCATATGATCTGGTGGCGTTTTTATGTTTTGTAAACTGTTAAGTTGTGGAGCAAGAAAGTGAACAAATAAACAAGTGGTAAAGAAAACATTATTTAAACAGACCTTAAAATATATTGGCAAGCTCGATACATAGAAGCAACCTATGGAGAACCCTATTGCACTTGGAATGAACTTGTCAACACCAGATGGGTGTGATTTTAAAGTGACTTCTGATACACTTCTTCCTGTCACACCTCACATCTGCATTTGTGCTGCCTGGAAAGAAGAACAGCGGGGGAGGGGAGGGGAGCAGAAAGCAGAGTGCTGGCACATGAGGGGTCTGTTAACCTGGTGGGTGGCTCAAGGCAGCACGTGGGGACAGGCAGGGGTCCCAGAGGGGACAGGGACTCTTGCTGAGGGCCCAGTGACTGGGCACACCTATGTAGCTGCTGTGGGCAGGGAAGGCTCCTGCCCAGAATCACCACCAGGAGGGCTGGCCCCGACGGGGTTGAAGGGAACACAGGCCTCTCGGTGGGGCTAGCAGGAGAGCAGACAGAATCTTGGCCCGAAGCCTCGGGGCCACCAACAGAGAGCAGAGGACAGGGCTGGCAGGACACCAGGCAGAATCGAGTACAGAACCTCAACACTCAGGGCCAGAGCTGTGGGTGTAACTGATATCCAATCAGATCATTGGCCTGCATTTATTCAAAGGCTTTCTGGTATCTGGCGGCCAGAGAGAGGTTGTAAGGGAGGAATCATCAAGCTATTCAGTCGGGTTTTGGAGTAAAAATCTGATTCAAAAAGTGGTTGATTCACCCACTCCCATGCCATGGAAACCTCGGACCTGAGTGGGGAGAGAAAGAAGCCACTCAGTGCACAGCAGGGCCTCTCTGTCCATCAGCACAGTCAGTGCGTCCTCATCACAGCTCTACCCACGGGCCTCTTTATCCCCATGGTCCGATGAAAGGGTACGTGGCTCAAGGCCACCCACTAACCAAAGGGAGAGCCAGCTTTCAAGTACAGGTCTGTCTGGCCCCGGAGCCTGAGGCTTCTCCCCTCTCTGTGCCTCAACACAGGAAAGTGCCTAGACCTGCAAGCACCAGATACACAGAACAGCGTCTGTACAGCCCCCAGCCCCCTGCCCCCTGCCCCGGCCTACGGTGGACTTTGGTGGCACTGTGCGGCTGCTTCAGGGTGGACTGGGGGCAGGCCCGATGCGGACGCACCCACGCAGACACCCACACACGCACATACACACAGAGTGAGCGGGAGGGGAAGTCTTGCATGGGTTCCAGCTTGCTTGCTGGGCTGACCCTGAGGGGACAGGTTTACTTCGCTCCAGTCACTGCTCTTCCCCAGGCCCTGAGGGATCCCGGGCAGAAGTCGTCCCATCCTCCTGTGCAGCACATGCCACATCCCCTCCTACCTCCACTGCAGGCCAGACTTCTGCTCACGGATTTTGGAGAACAGGTAGGCTCTGGGAGCACTCCTCCCTCCCCACTGTTAGGGCTTGACTTTGGAGTTGAGGGCAGATGGAGTGTGGGGAGAGGAAGGCAAGCACTGTTATTATGCCTCCACGTGCCCCCTGGCTTCTGAGGACCCTGCAGGGGCTTTCCCAAGTGCCTCTCCCCCCTCAACAAGGGCAGCCAGCTCTGGCTGTCCTGTCCCCCAGTCCAGCCACAGGCTACACACCCCACCTGTCTTATTGCTGAGGTCCTCTTCACAGCAGGCAGCCTTCTGAGTGAGGAGAACCAGCAAGTGGCTGAGCCCGTGTGCCCTGCCCATTGGGAAAGGCACACATCTGTACCACATTGGATGGGGGCATGCAGACCATGCCACGGTGGGACCGCTCTTGCAAGGCTTCTCTCTTTAATCTCTTCTGTCCCTGCACCAGTCATGGGAGGCTGGTTGCATGAGTGTGATGCCTCTTTCCTCTTCTTTCAGGACCCCCAATCTTTGTGATTGATGCTCTTGGAGGACCCCCAACTAGACCAAGGAATCCCAGGTGCGAGTTTCCCAACCCAGTCTTCTTTTAGGGGCAGGGAATGTGGCCCAGGTCCTAGCAGCAGGTCGCAGAGACCAGAAGGAGGGCTCTGGCCTTGTTGTGGCGCCTCCCTTTAGAATGGGGGACTTAGCACTTCTTTACCCTCTGTTCCAGCTCTGGCCGCTTATCTCTGGGCAGCAGGGGGGCCCTGTCCATGTCACTTCACCCATGCAGCCAGAGGTGACAAGTAGAGACCGAGGGTGCCTGTCGTGGCAGTGGTGGCACAGGGGTCAGAACACTGCTCGGGGACACTGGTCCTAATGGGTTCCAGATGGGCGCGCCTTCAATGCCAAGGTACCATCCTGGGCGCTAGAGTCCAGGTACAGTTGAAAGCCTGTCCCATCCTTTTTCTTCTTTTCTGCAGCAACTGTGACCTGCCAACTGCCCCCAGGTTCAGACACACACACACACGCGCCTTCCAGCCCTCAGCATTACTTCCAAAGTGTTCTGCAGGGACAAGAGGCAGAGGCCTTTCTGAGGGCTGCTGCTCTGCCCCACAGGGCCCATCCTGGGCCAGGGTACTAAACGAAAGAAGAACCCTTGTTTTTCTCACCAGTGGGACCTGCCTTGGGCTCAGCACACAAATGTGTTTTCTGCCCAAGTGAACAGGCAAGAAGAAAAGCAGTGGTTGCAGAGACTAAAAGGCAAAGGCAGAACAAAGACCAAGTCCTGCAGTGGCAGGAGAGAGATCTCTAAAGCCAAGGCTCACTTCAGTCACATCAGCTGTGGCAGCCTTATCACCAAAGCAGTCCAGCAAACCGCCCAGAACAACAGGGCCAAGGAACCCACGGACGGACGGCTGAGCTGGAGAGCCCCGCACTGGGAGCCGGTGCTGCCCCAGAGCCTGCTCGGCTCTGTGCGCTCGGCTGCTTCCTCTTTGACTCTGTGGCCTGCAAGGGATGAGCACTCTGCCCACCACAGTCAGTACCAGGAGTCTAAAGAAAAGCCACTACTTGGCTGTCCTGTTCCTCAGGGCAGAGATCCCTGGACACGGAAGGGGCAGGGAGGGAGGCCTGGGGCCCCATGCACGTAGGGGAGCACACATGGCTGGTATCCAGGTGGGAAGGTGCAGGCAGGCAGGACAACTGGGGGGCACAACCTGAAACCCAGCTTTGGCACCAGATCCTGGGCAGGTCTCTACCCTCCCGAGCCCGAATGTGCCCCTCAGCTGTGAGACGCAAGGCTGGACTGGAAGTTTGGAAGGAACCCCCGCCTCCATCCCAACTGATGAGGATGATTCTGCCTCTGTGGTTCCCCAGTGGCTCTGCTCCCCTTGGACGGCAGTCAGAGCCCCCTCTTCCTGGGCTTGTAAGAAAGTGTCAGAGAGCACACGGCATGGCAGCCTGTCTGGGCCTTACTGCTCGCTCTGTTAAAGCTGAAAGAACTCGGGCGTTCCCCTTCCCCCAACCTGCCCTCAGGAGGCTCCAGACCGTCAGGATTGGAAGGGTCTGCAAAGACCACTTTCAACCTTTCTCTTTCCTGAGGGCAGTCCCAAGGCCCGGAGCTGTGTGAGACCCTGCTGAGACGACTAGGTGCAAAGCAGGTGGGCAGCGAGGCCCAGGCCCCAGGGCTGTGGCCTGGCTGCTCCCCACCCAGCCTCAGGCTGGCCCAGTCCTCAGCCTGGCCACTGGGCACTGCTGACATTGTTTAAATGAACCAATAAATTAATCCAGAGTATTGTGCTCACAGGACCTACTTCAGCACTGCACAAAAGGACAAATTTTTCCCAAAAGGAGCAACTACATGATCCAAAATTCACACTGCCTCCCATCCAGGGATGAAAGCTAGGACCAGGTGCACCTGGTTTGACCCTTGCCTGCTGTGGTGCCTGAAGCCCAGGGGAGGGGCTCCTGACTGCTGGCGCACCTGTGATCAGGTAGGTCACGGACATCTGAGGGCCTGCCTTTGGGACTCGCTCATGTAAAGGACATGAGGTGGGGCAGGAGGCGGAAGGGCAGGTGAGGCCACAACCCAAGGTGGCTGTCACCTGCTGCACAAGTGCACACAAATTTCATCCTTCCAGGTTTATCCACCCACATTCTCCTAAGAATTCAAATTCAGCATTGTCCTTCCCAGTAGAAAGCCACATGTGTGCAATGCCTTCTATGCATTAGGAAGCTGGTCAAAGTGTTATTTAGACATTAACTCCTTTAATTTCCATGTTAAGGGAACACTGCACAGTAGGAGGTTTCTCACCTGCCCAGTGTCCCACAGCTGGCATCCAGCAAGGCCCGAACCTGAGCCCTGAGCCCTCCCTACTTGAGTTTACACCATGAACCCCATCACCTGGCAGAGCGGAGAAACTGGCCCAGGAGGAAGTGGCCCAGGAGGCACTCCCGTGCCTCCTTCCACCTGGTTGTGTCCCTGAGAGACACCTGTTACAGGAGTAGGAAAGGAGGAGGGACTGGGCATGAACCAGCTTAAAGTTTTGGCTTCCTTTCAACCAAGCTGCCAGTTCCTACATCCCTGGCCACTGGCTCCCATCCCATTCCACTCGCCCCTGGGAAGGTAAACACACATTTGTCACTCCGACAGCACAATAACGAGAGGAAGCCAGGGTCTGGAGCAGGGACAGCAGGGCCACCAGGCAGAGGCTGCCTCCACCCGGAGCTCCACCACTTCCCTCCTGTGTTCCAGGCTCAACCTGCTGCCCTTTAAAATCAGGCCCTTGGGATGTGGCAGAGACCTGAGAGAGTCCCAGGTATCTTTCTGGAAAGTCTACACAAATGTAACTCCCAGGTTGTTGCCAGGCAACCAAATGACAGCAGAACAGGTGCCCCTCAACCCAGTTGGCTGCCCCCGTTTTTCCAGACTCAGCTCAGCTGTGGCCCCCAATGAAAAGATGTGGGGCTGTGCCGCTTGGCCATTTAAACACCAACTCCTCTCAAACCACTAACACCTACTTGGTCAAGTATTAGGGAGATGGGGCCTCGAGGGCGGACAGGGGCCTGGGCCTGGACAAGTGCTTCCTCCAGCAATGCCGGCATCCTGACTCTCGCTGGCTGCCCTCAGCCTCAGGCCAGGAGGGTCAACATAGGCGCCCAAGCCCAGAAGTCCCCAACATCAGCTGGCAGAGAAGTATGCAACGCTACTCTGTCCGGCTTCCACCTGGTATTTAGAAGTCAGACCCACAGTGCTGCGAAGAAGGGGCAACTGCCTCCCGTCACAGCCAAGCGCAGACTGTCACATCAAGCCTGCGCCAATTTCTCACCTGACTCGATGCCGTGAGGTCCAGGCCCTGCGGAATATGGGGCTGTGGCAGTGTCACCCTCACTTCTGCAAATGCACGACACTGACCAGAAGCCCAGCCAGCTGGAAGGAGCAGCAGCCTGAAGCATGTTACCTGCGTTCATGGCGCCTTGCCCTGCCCTGGCCGGGGAGAGCGAGCCCACACTCACCTGTTAAAGAGGTTATTGCGGCGCACCATCCGGAGGAAGCCAGTGGGGTCAGTCACTGAGTTGAGCTTGTTGTTCATCTCTTCAAACTGCTGGTCCATGATGTCCCCGGCCTCGCTTTCTGTCTCACTGCTGGCACAGGCCCTGTGGGAGAAGTGTGGAGAAAGCCAATCAGAGAGAGGCAGCGTGAGCTTGAGCGCGGGAGTCTACTGCGTGGTCCCGTGCCACTCCTCTGCCCCAGGAACCCGCAGTACTGAGTGCCTCCCTGCAACCAGGTCATCCAGTGTCCTCCCTATTGTCCCCATGGCCTTCTTCCCTCTTTCGTCCAGTGTTTGAGATGGACTCTGGTTGGTTGTTTCTGGGCTGTCACTCCCACGGGGCTGGGAACTCTCTACAGCAGGGGTCCCCAACCTCCGGGCCATGGACCAGTAGTGGTCTGGTCCTGTTAGGGACCCGGCTCCACAGCAGGGGGTGAGCTTGAATGTAGTGCATTTGATCATCCCTTTACCCACCCCCCCTCCACCCTGGTCCATGGAAGACTGTCCTCCACAAAAGGGTCCCTGGTGCCAAAAAGGCTGGGGACTGCTGCCCTACAGGAGGGAGCAGTGCCGGAGCCAGCGCCCATTCCCTGGGCCTAGCGTGTGCCAGACGCATTCTAGGTACTCGACAACCTTTTGGGAAGGAGTGAGTGGTGGTCTGGCAGAGCGCTCTCCTCGGGGTAAAACTCGGGTGCGTGTGACTGACCGTATGGTAGTCCTCGCAGCCCGAGTTCCAGCCCATCCCACTCCAGAAATACTGTTTAAGCGCCTCTTAGGCGCCAGGCTCCACGTTAGGCCTGGGGAATACACAGCCCCAAGGGCCTGTCCCAGATGAAGAGACGGGAATGTGCACCACTGGCTGCCATGTCAGATAGAGCAGCCACTGTCTGAATGTGGGCTTGAGAACCATTGCTGATTGGAGCCCATTTTCCAAGCTCAGCACGGGGATGTTACACTATTTGAATTAATAAATTCACATTTCCCCTATGACAAAACACAACAGAACACCTCACAATGGGTTTTAAATAAACAGAAATGCCCAGGAGTGCCCTGATTCATCAGTATTATTAAAATGACAAAGGCTTATTAAACGGAAAAGCTCTGCATTATGAGCCTCTGATACCAAGACAGACGCCACAGGAGCATGTGTGTTGGGGCGGGGGCGGGGGGGGGGCGCGCTACCACCTGCGCCTCCCCCCCCCTTCCTCGCCGTGCATCACAGCCTGCCGGGGTCAGCAAAGGCAGACCTTTGTGTAGAGCTTCCCCTCCTCCAGCATGATGATTCCATTCGGATGCTGTGGAAATGATGATGACATCTGACCCAAAGACAACTCTCAGCCAGCATGACCACTTCATTTAAAGTTCCCTGCTGACTCAGGGCCCGTGTGGAAGGGTGGGGAGCACCAGGACACCGGAGGCAGAGGACAGACAGATGTGCAAGCCCACATGCTGGACAAGTGGGATCTGGAAAGGAATGGGCCTTCTGTTGCCCAGAGGGAAGAGGCTCTTACATCAAGATTGAGGTTTAAGGTAGACACGATCTGCTTCAAACAGCCAAGGTGGTGGGCCTGTGACATCAGGATTACACGGCAGAGAAGGGTAATGAGACCCTTACTGGGTCAGTATGGAGTCAAATGAGACACAGAGTGTGAAACTGCCTAGTAAACCCAAATATTCCATGTGAACATCAACCCTGGTGTGATGGCACTTTTTTTATGATTATATTTATTTCTACAGAGAGGGGAAAGGAAGGAGAAAGAGAGAGAGAGAAATATAAATGTGTGGTTGCCTCTCTCATGCCCCCTACTGGGAACCTGGCCTGCAACCCCGGCATGTGCCCTGACTGGGAATCGAACTGGCAGCCCTTTGGTTCACAGCCTGAGCTCAATCCACTGAGCTACACCAGCCAGGGCAACCCTGGTGCGATGGTACTTTTGTTGCTGTTGCTGTTCATTTTACTGGGCCCAGGGTGTCCAGACATCTGATTAAATACTATTCTGGGTGTGTCTGTGAGGATCTTTCTGGATGAGACTAACCTTTGAATCAGTACACTGAGAAGCAAAGTGCCCTCCCCGACGTGGGTGGGCCTCATCCAGCCTACAAGGGCCTGCACAGAACAAAAAGGCAGAGCAGGGTTTGAGAAGTTCCTCTCTGCCTAACTGTCTAGGAGCTGGGACATCGATCTTCTCCTGCTTTCAGACATGGGCTCGGACTGGAACTTACGTCATTGGCTCTCCTGGGGCCCCAGCTCGCCAACTGCAGCCTTGAGACTTCTCAGTCTCCGTAAGCATGTGAGCCAATTCCTTATAATAAATCCCTGTGTGTGTGTGTGTGTGTGTGTGTGTGCTGTTGGTTCTGTTTCTCTGGAGAACCTGGACTAACACACCCGGTAACGAGGCACCAGGGTCCCGACTCAGCCATATCCTTGTAAAGACTCAGCCACTACCAAGGTTCTCGGAGCTCGGCAAGACTTCACCCAGAGCCATGCCGATGGCTGGTAAAGGCTGCTCTCCTCCTCACATTGTCTGGAAACAACGCTTCCAACCCAGCAAAGCACCTGGCACGCTCAGCACACAGTAGGTATGCCGTAAGGAATTACTCAATGAATGAATGACATGCCAGAGATCACTGTGTAATGTGCAAGGTATTTGTACACAGACTTCATTTTCTCTCACAAGCCTGCATGGCAGTTCTTATCGTCCCGATCTTATTTCTGAGGAGACTGGGGTGTGGAGAAACCAAGGAACTTGGCCGAGGACACGAAGAGGGAGAGCCAGGTCTGGGCACTGACTTCCCCACCCTCCCACGTTAAGGCTCTAAGCTTCTCACACAGCCCATGTCTCTCTCTGCTGAGGTTTGACTAGGGGAGTGGGGAAGGGGAATACAGGAAGCAAGAGAAACCAAGACACTTTGGAGCACCTAAACAAATTGCCATGGCTTCCAC
The DNA here is from genome assembly GCF_022682495.2 of Desmodus rotundus. Taxonomy (NCBI): domain Eukaryota; kingdom Metazoa; phylum Chordata; class Mammalia; order Chiroptera; family Phyllostomidae; genus Desmodus; species Desmodus rotundus. Next base: position 16,992,593 of record NC_071393.1, on the reverse strand, counting down.
CCTGCTGGAGAGCGGGGAACGAGGTTTTATTCCTCTCACCACTCCACAGGCGTCAACTGAACAGCTGAGCAGCTAAAGGCTTGAAATGCTCCCTTGGGAGCCGAGGGCCCTTCACAGAGACCCTGGTAAATATCGCTCAACAAGCTCCTCTGTCCAGGGACACATTTATCATCTGAATGTGACTGCCTGCTTGGAGCTGGGGAATCTGCTTGTCATTCAGGGCTTTGCAAAGGGAAGAAGAACCGTCTGGAACTGGCATCGGCCTCCCCTGTCTTGCAGTCCCACTCTCGCAGGCGCCTCAGACTGAGCCCTCCAAGCCTCACGCCAAATGGGGTTGTTTCCTGCTTTCTGACCCTTCAAAGTGTTAACATTCAAGAGAAAAATAAACAGGCAATGACACAGATAAGGGAATCTCCCTTCTACAGAACAAAGCTCATCAGATTGTAGCACACAGGAGGGATCCCAAGAGCGCCCTGCCACTCATGGTCCTCCCAGCCCCACTCCCTTCCTCGGAGAGACTGTCTAGAGACAGTGTGTCACCTAGTCTGATGACCACAGGCCCTGCTTCCACTCACTTCCATTCAGCAACGATTGCTGAGTGGGGCCCACGTGGAAGGACAGCAGGGGCTAAGCAGAAGAGGGTCGCATTACACGACTAGTGAGTACAGGCTAAGGGACTGACGAAGCACAGGGAGGGCAGACAAGCTTTCCTGGAATGAGCTGCATCTGAGAGGCATTTTGAGGGACACAACTTTGACAGGTAAAGATGGGAGGGGCAGGGGTGGTGCTTCCAGGCAGACAGAATGGTATGAGCAAAGTTGTGGAGGTCAGACAGTGTGGGGGCTATTTGGGGCCAAGAGAATAGCCAAGTTGAGTTGGAGCAGAGGGTAAGAGTGGGAAAGAAAGTGGAGATAATTGTGGAGGGGGGGCCTTGAACTTGGAAGGCAGTTGAGAGCTGTCAGTCCAGGCCTCTGAAGAGGGAGGCGGCAGGCTCAGGGCTGCTCTTTGGGATATAGTCAACCGGACCAGAGTGGAGAATGCCAGTTAAAAAGGGTGGGGGGAGAAGAGTTAGGTAGTTAGCACCAGCACCTGCTCAGAAGCAACCCTAAAGGCCCAGGGTCAAGCTCAATAAAGCCTAACTGGCCCCTCACACCTGTAAGAAGTCCCTGTCTCAGGAGTTATTGTTGTGTTAACATAGTAACGTGCTAAGGTCTCACTCATATGTTGAGTGAGGCAAGTTTTCCATAAGGCCTTGACTCTGAGATCTGGACAGAGGCTCCCTCTTCTGCCCTGAGCTCCCATTCCCTATCTGCAAACAGGCAAGCCTGCCTCTAACCCCACCTTCCTCATTCCTCACCATTTTTTGGTCTCTATTGTCACCAGCAATGGTTCTGGCTCGTCCTGTGGTTGGGCCAGCTCTCCCATCAGTCTGAGAACGAGAAAGGGGGAACTGACAGGAGAAATGTCACCCCCAGAAGGACTTATCTGCCTGGGAAACTCACGGAAGGGAGATGGTAAAAGACAACTAGCAGGTGAAATATGGCAGATGGGCAACCGGTGGCAAATAGAGAAACCAAAAGTACAAGTTGGTCTTAGGCAGAAGAGGAATGTTCAGTTTGGAAAAGCTGAATGTGCAGACAGGACATATAGTTGGAAATGCCAAGTATGCAGATGTTGACTCAATTATTTAGGCACTCTTCCTTCCAGAAGGCCTGGAGATCATTAGAACTCCAGGTCTGATGCTCAGGGGAAAAGTCAGGACCAACTGTTTGATGTCTCATTCATTTGGTTCACTCAAAAAATGTTATTAAATGTTTTTATAAATATCCTGATACACCAGGTTCTGATTGCAGGAAAAATGGAGTGAGCACAGTCCATCCCATCTTTCCCAATGAAGACAACTATGAACCCTGGATGGGCTGCATGGAGCTGCTATTTGAGGAGTGTGAAGAGTAAAAATCTTGCAAACTAGGAATAAAAAAAGAACTTTGTCAGCCTGATAAAGAGCAGCTGTAACAAGTCTACAGCTAACATCATATGTAAACAAGGTTAATACGTCAGCTCATATCATTCATATTGAACACAGTACTGGAAGTTTTAGCCAGTGCAAAGAAACAAAAGAAAATAAAAGGCATGCAGACTGGAAAGGAGGAAAATAAACTCTGTTCACAGAAGACGGGACTGTCTAAGTGGAAGAGCCAAGGAGCATGCAGAAAGACCCCTAGGACCATTGAGTGAGTTTCATAAGGTTACAGGACGCAAGACCAACACACAAAAGTCAAGATTTGTATGTATTAGTAAAAAACAATTGCAAACTGAAGTTTTAAAAATGATCCTACCTGTAATAGCTCCAAAAATAAAATACGTAGATATAAATCTAACAAAACATGTACAGGAGCTGTATGCTGAACACTGCAAAATGCTGACCAAAAAAAAATATGTAAGAATATGGAGACATACCATGATCATGGATTTTAAGACTCAACAAAGACAGCATTTTCCCCAAATTGATTTATAAGTTTATCATAATTCCAATAAAAATATCAAGAAATTTTTGTAGTTATTGAGAAGCTGAGTCTAAAATTTATATGAAAAGGCAAATGAACTAGACGAGATTAAATGATTTTGAAGTAGAATGAAGCAGGAGGAGTGACACTGCCAGGTTTTAAGACTTACTGTGTGTCTACACTTTTCCTAAGTCTACACTTTTCCTAATGTGGCATCAGAGAAAGTATAGACATGCAGAGCGGTGGAACAGAATAAAGTGCGAAAATAAACTCACCTGAAGATGGCCAATTAACTTCTGACAAAGGTGCAAAGGCAATTTAATAGAGGAAGGGTAGTCTTTTCAATAAATAGCTTGGGAGTAAATGAGTGGATCAAAAAACTGGTGCATTTACACGATGGAACACTACACAGCAGAAAGGAAGAAGGAGCCCCTACCCTTCACGACAGCATGGATGGAACTGGAGAGCATTATGCTAAGTGAAATAAACCAGGCAATGAAAGACAAATACCATATGATCTCACCTATACGTGGAACCTAATGAACAAAACAAGCAAGCAAGCAAAATAGAACCAGAGACACTGAAATAAAGAACAAACTGACAGAAACCAGAGGGGAGGGGGGAGGGGGATAACAGGGGATAGAAGGGAAAGGGTAGTCAAGGAACATGTGTGAAGGACCCACGGACAAAGCCAAAGGGGGAAGGATTGAGGGTGGGAGGTGGGGAGGTGGGGAGGTGGTGGCGAGAAAATGGAGACAACTGTGCACGAACAATACATATGTACGTATGTACATAGATGGGTGCACACATGCATATGTACATACGTACATACATAGATATGTACACACGTGCATATGTATATATGTGCACACATAGAAAAATAGCTTGGGAACAACTGCACATCTGTATGCAAAAAAAAATTAACCTCGTAAAATGAAACACAGATTTAACCTCTCACCTTATAATTAACTCAAAATGAACCACAGATCCAAATATAAAAATGTAACACTATAAAACTCATAGAAAACATAGGAGAACATAGGAGAAACTTTTTGACCTGGGGTGACAGATTTCTTAGACATTTCACCAGAAGCAATATCCATAAAGAAATAATCGATAAAGCTGATGTCATAAAAGTTAAAAACTTTTGCTCTGTGAAAGGCACTGTTAAGAGATGAAAAAGACAAGCTATAGACTAGAGAAAATATTTGCAAACCACTTATCTGCCAAAGAACTTATATCCAGAACATACAAAAAACTTTCAAACTCAACAATAAGAAAATATACAACTCAATTTAAAAAATGAGCATAAGCCTGGAACAGTCATTTCACCAAACAATATAAAGATGGCAGACAAGCACATGAAAAGAGATGTTCAGTGTCATTAGTCATTAGAGAAATGCAAATTGAAACCACAACAAGATACCAGAACACATCTACCTGCATGGCTCAACTTTTAAAATGCTGACAATATCAGGCGTGGACATGTAAAAGAGTATAGTTGTTCAAGTGAAGGGTCATGTCCAAAGGACCCAGGGACAAAGACAACAGGATGGGGGAGGACTGAATGTGGAAGGCGGGGGGTGGGTAGGGCAGGGAGAATAATGGTGGGGGCGAATGGGGACAACTGTAATTGAACAACAATAAAAAACTTTTTTAAAAAAAGTATAGTTATTCCAGAAACTACTTTGCAGTTTCTTATAAAATGAAATATGTGTTCACCATAGGACCCAGCAATTCCATTCCTGAAGAAATGAATTTATTTACCCTAAATAAATGAAAAAGTCCGCGTAAGCTGGCCTAAGTGCAGGACGGCAGCATGGATCGTGGTGAGGGGCTGAGTGGGGACTGGAGAGTCCAGCAGACTCCCACGTGCCCACCTGCCCCGCCAGCATCTGCTCCTGAGAACCTGGGAGAAGTCCAGCCCCTGCCTGCTCTGGGGAATATAAATCATGCCATCACCAGAGGCAGGCTCCAAAAGGCTGTTCACATGCAGCTTCCCCAGAGAGATGGAAACGGCCCGTGAATCAAGCCCCACAGAGCCATGCCAGAGCTCATCCCGTTCTCGGGGACAGGGCTTGGCAGGAGGCTCTGGAGAGGATTCGTGTGCAAGCATGGCCAGATCTCTCCCCGTGCACACTCTTCATCATCCCTCTGACAGTTGCGACTGGAGCTCCACACAGGCACACTTTTATTTATGTCTCAACATCCCCTCGCTACTTCACTCTTTCTTCTAGTCTACTCCCCCGCCCCCTTCTCTAGGCTTCTTTTGCACCGATAACCAGTTTGTTGCCAAAGACCCACCAACTGCAACCCTGAAACCAGCAACAACAGGCGAGCAGCCCCATTCTCAGCTCCAGTGTGCAAGGCAGTGGGGCGGCTCCTACACCAGCAGGCCCAGGCCTGATGGAATCAGATTGAAAACAGAAAAATGCCCCTTCTTTCAAAGCAAAGACCTCTTTACAATTGACAAAACATGAGGAAGTAAAAGTGAGTTCATTTGCTGCCACTGCTTGTCGTCATTTTGGGCTTCCTGACAGCGGAGGCCGGTCTGACTGGGCCAATGCCTTGCGCTGCAGGACTCCAGAGCCGGGCAGCAGAGAACGTCTTGGAGATATGCAGATGCACAGACGACAAGTACCAGTGGCATTTACTGGGCTCTGCATGGCCAGTCGGCCGACACCTGAAATAACCCACTTATTCCAGAAGCCACTAAGCAAGAGTCCCAGAAACAAAAGACATGGGACTTTGGGAACTCCAGATTTCTGAGACCTGTGAAAATTTCCCATGTGGATTACTTGCCAGTCCCTGTCTGTTTTTTCATAGTGATTGTAAGTAGTGAACCTTTAAGATGAGAAGAGCCTGGAGCTTACTTTTAGGGCCAGCAAGGAAAGGGAGAGTGGAGCAAAAGCATCCTATTCCATGGGTTGTCTCACAAGGAGAAGAACCCCAGAAACAGAGATGCCGGTACGAGGCTCTAAAGCAGGGTACAGGCTATGCACATCTTCAGGATGAAAGAAGGCAGTGGTGGAGTAGGCAGTTTGGGGGCCTCTGCCCTGAACATGAAGATTCTACAACTAGAAGTTGCCTCCTGGACCCACAGGGTCAGAGAGGCGAGTTCCCAGTGCCAAATTGATACTTGATGACCCCACTGCTGATTGGACTAGTGGTGGACATCTGCCCCAAGCAGAGCGAGATTCCTTTCCACAAAATCTGTGCTCTGGAATTCTGGGATTGCTGAGAATGTCTCCCTATGGCCAGCTCTGCCAGCTTGTGTGAGCGAAAGAGCTGTCTAGTGTGGCCATTTTCCCACTCTAGGACTAAGCAGGGAGCGTTTTGAGTCTCCAGTTGCAGACTGGAGGTCTACGGTAGGAGGAGCAAAGCCAAGTGGCTGAACAATGATAAGAACCAGATTGCCCTGTGCGGCCCAGGAGCTCCCCATAGCTTCCCTTTTCCATTCCAAGCTTGCCCTTGGATTTCATGGGACTCCTCATCCCCATAACCTTATTATAACCTCCTCTTTGGTTTAAGCAGTCATTTGAGAAGATCGTTGTGGGGGGAGAGGAATAGGCATGCTCAGAGACCTATGTGTCCTTACTGCAGAGAGCCGTGCACAGCTGCCAAGTGGTCCTGGCATCACTCAAACTGGTGGGGCACACAGGCGAGCAGGCCAGCATGAGCCAGTGGGTAGGAAGAGTGTGAGCTGCACATTAAAGAAAAGTGTGCTAGGATCGCCCATAGGCACAATGTGAAGGCTACTCTCAGAAAACCTCTTGCAACGAGGCCACTCATACAGATCCCAGACATCCCCTCCAGACACACAGGGGATGTGGTACAGCAAGCTCAGGCTCTGAAGTCAAATCCGCTGGTTCAAGTCCACACTAGTCGTGTGGCCCCTCCAGTATTCACTGTCCACGCTGCCCAACGGGAATTAAGTTTCTTATCACAAAAATCAAAGTCACTGTCACTCACTTGTCTCTCTGGACATGGCTGTATTTCCATGACACTAGATTTAATTCCTTGCTCCTGTATATCACTCTAGAAATTGCTTTTCTCAGTATCACCTCAAGATTGTAATCAATACTATTACCTAAGAATTATTATTTATTGAACAAACCTTCCATTGGTCTGAAGACAAATGATTGTATTCGCCTGTCAGGAGCCCCCACACACACAATCAATAGCTCTGATCTGGGCTATGGTCACTAAGCTGATAATTAAAGTCCTCCCCTGAAATGCCTTCTTAAGATGATCATTTGAATTAAAAACAAAAACAAAACAAAAAAGCCTCCAGCCTCTGGGATCCGTTACAATTGTGCAACTTTAACTCCGAAGGATTTCTGTGGATACTCTGCTTGTCTCCTGGCCTGGAATTATCTAGTCTGCAGTTAAGCGTCAGAGGAGGAAGCAGGTTTCCTCCTGGCTTTTCTTCCTGCAGTAAACCCGGTGATCAAGCAAATGGGAGGGCTTCCCTTCCGCTAGCTCAGGGCCCGTGTGCATGAAGACGGAAAGACTGTGACTGACTGGAAGGACCATTACTTGGTCTCTTATTGTTGAAATCTGCAGAAAAAGTACCGGCAACAGAGTGCTCTCCAACGATATGACTCTGGAACCTCTCTACCACCGGTTTTGCCCCATCACTTTGACCAAATCCAGGTCAACCCGTGTGGACCTTGTGTCCTGTGAGCAAAGAGCCGAAGCCCTGCAGCCTGGGAGAGCTAGGCTGGAACCCTTCCCCTGCCCCCCAGGGGCCGTTACCTGTGCCACCTAGGGCAAGCAGACCCCCCCTTTTTGTAGGTAAGTAGGGTAATTATAGGGTTGATGAAACGATGGAAGTATAGCACCTAGTGGGACCGGGCAGGCACCCGATACACTCAGCAGTGGACACTTCTCCCTTTCCAATTCTGTGAATACGCATGTTTGTTAGATGAGGATGAGATACACTCACCTAGTCACACGCCCAGACACATCCGGGAAAGAAAGTCACCCCAACCACACGGGATTGCTCTGAGCGCTACTTGCAAGCGCAGAGGGGACCCCTTGTGCAGGGCTGACTGCAGAGATGCATTTTCATTGTGTTGTGACTACAAACCCTTAGGGGGATTCTTAGCCACACCAATATTTAGCAGCAGTGTGTGCTTTCCTTGGTGAACACGCCAAAGGCTAGGAAAAACAGTATGGTGACAGCTCTGTTTACTTTAGCTCTAAAAGTAAAATATAATTCATTGTAGATATTTAAATTGGTATAAAGGCAACCAAGTGAAAATGCAAAGCCCCTGTGTCTTCCTACCAAGTGAACACTGCTCCCAATGTGTGAACAGAAAAGCCTGTATGGCAGGTATGTGCATATATGTGTGGATGTGTGAGCCTATGTGTTTGTATACGTGCGTGTATAGGAACGGGATGTCAAAATGAGACCTTCTTAACTGAGGTACCCACCACCAAAGGGACAGGCACTCTTCCTCAGCTCCCCGCATGCAGATGAACGCAGGAAGTGGTTCTGAGGGCCTGTCCCAGGACTCTGCCTCCCCAGAGAGGGCCCAGAGGGAAGGAAGGAGGAGACTGGGGATGAGAGTTCTCTGGAGAGAGCTGTCCCCGTCCAGAGCATTGCCATCACCCCATTTTGGGCAAGGAGTGAAGGGCACCTCTCCTGCCTCAAGCCTGGTGGGAAATGTTTTCATGGGGGTGCCACTCAGAGAGCTGGGAAACGTGCACCCCGAAGACAGGAGAGAGACTGGGAAGACAGGAGCCTGACCCTTGCTGAGCGGGGTCTCATTGTTCCACTCTTGCCCTGGCTCTGCTGGGGAGGAACCAGCCTGCATTGCTAGAGTTGGCCAGGGTCAGAGAAGCAAGACTGTTTCCTGAGACCACACGTGGTCCACAAAGAGGGGACAGCTGGCATGACTCATTTCAGGCTCTGTCCAGCAAAGCCACCTGGACAGGCCAGAGGAAGTGCGCCACCAGGTGCCCAGGGCTAAAAAGGTGTCTCGAGGAAGCCTGCAGAAAACAGATGGAGGACTAGGGGTGCACCCACCCAGATCTTGCACACTACAGGGCACCTCCAAAATGTCCACGAAGGGCTCACAAAAAGTAAGCTTCTACTTTAACCATCTGCCACACCCAAAGTTACCAAAGCTACCTAGCCGAGCAAGAGCAATCCTGTCTCCCCACCTGCCCTCCCTTCACCCCTTGCTATGGCAGTGAGTGGCTTGCACCTTTCAGTAACCAGTGCCTTCCCAGAATTGTAAGACGCGTTCCTTCCATTTCCTTCCCAGCATCTTGAACTTTCTTCCTGTGAGATGACCAGAGAAAGGGAGAATTATTATAGAAAGGATTTTTTTAAAAGCAGAGCTGGGTTTTAGTGCCAGATTTCTGGAGCACTAGAGGATGCTGTGTCCCTTGGAGGCTGGCCCCAAATCCATGGCACTTTCTAGAAAAGGCCATGGCTCTTCCTTTCCCCAACCTGCTTAGGGACTGTCTAAGGACTCACAATGGCACTGCTTCCCTTAGTTGTGGGCCAGGTGAGCGTGTATGTGTGATTGCAGGGGGTGAAGTGGAGAGTGTGAGCCTTTGTGAGGGTGGGAGTGTCTGTACTGTGCGGTAGTGAGGGCACAAGATGAGTGTGGGTCTTGTGAGGGGTATGTTGTGCGAGGGTAAGTGAAGGTGTGTATGCCGGCCGAGCACACAGGTGAGTAGCTCTGAGCCCTTCTGCTGGGCATCTGAAATAAGGTACTCATTCTTATCTGCAGGGCCTCCCAATTCCAAATTCAAAGGCAACAGGGTTGACACACGTTATTAATAACAGCAGAAGCCAATAACTGAGTGCCAGGGCCCTTCTGGCATTAACCTTTGTAGCACAGCTAGGAGGCAGATCTTACCATCTTTGTGAAGGATGTTTAGAGGGAGACGCAGGTGAGTACAGGCACTTGTCCAGGGCCCCACAGGTAATAAGCAGCAGAACAGGGTCCAGGAGCCAGGTGGATTTGAACCCAGGCCTGTGCCTTCCCATGCCACCATTCCAGCCTCTAAGGGCTCAGAAGCTGCCTGATCCAGGGATACACTTTCCAAAGGCCATCAGGGACAAAGAAGCCCAAAGTTCCCAGAAGTGGTTCTGTAACCTCAGCCTACTTAGCGGCAGTGGCAGCAGCAGCAGCTCCCATATACTTTACATGCTTTTTAATTTCATTCGATTCTATGTAACAGTCTGTGTGAAACAGACTGTTACAACTGAAAATGGTCTTCACAGATCACCATGAGGTCCATTTCCCTTGTCCACTAAGAGCCAAGAGGGGTTCAGGGAGGAACATTTGCATACGCGATGTGCACGCTACATATCATTTAAGAGCGTTTATACATGGCGGGGTTTGAGCAGCCTGAAGGTAAAGTGTAAAGTGTGGGCATGCCTTCTACTAGCTGTTAAAGGGAGGCCTGCCTGCGCCAGCGTTTAAAGAATTTTGTTTCCTACAACTGCACTAATATAAGTTCTATTAAAAAGCCAAATGACCCCTTTAAAAAATGAAAAAGAAATGAGGGTTTAGGATAATGAGAATATTATAGCAAAGCTCCTACTGAGTCTGCTTGTAACGGGAGTCCTGCCGCTAACCCTCAGTGGGACACTGTGAAAACGCCCCTCAGAGTTGTTACAAATGCAGCCCACGCTAACATGTCATAATGAAAATGTATATTCTAGTACAGCGTGATCCCCTTAATGAGCAGCACCGGAGGGGCTGTGTGGTAGTTTTATTTATAATCCTCTCAATGTAGGTAAACTGCCCACATTTGAAGTTTCTATACAAATAATGTCACCAAAAGCTGCCAAACCATGTCTCTTTGGTGTGGATAACGAAACCACTCACAAAGAGAGAAAGTCCACGTATGACTCAACGCTGGGGAAAGGCTCCGGGGAGGGGAGTTATTTTTCAGGAGGGGTGCAGTCTCTAAAGAATGGGTGACTTCTAAAATTATTCCCTGTTCCCTCAATCTTTTGCAAGTCTGTTTAGTTAAAACAGAGAGAGACGAGCGAGGGGGATGTGAACCCTACGCTTCTAAGAGGAGCCATGGAAAGTCTCTGATTGCCCCCATCTCTGGGATAATTTTGAGTAGTCACATTTGTTTACATTGTGCTTTGGGTGGGGACAGTTCCCTTTTCACTTCTGGTCTTTGTTTCCAGAGAAAATATCCAGAAACACTGGTTTTCTGAAACAAGTCAAAGGAATATGGGATTTTCCTTTGTTAACATCGAAGTCTTTTACCTCTGGGGGAGAACCTGTTCTCTCTCTCTCTCTCTCTCTCTCTCTCTTTCTGCAAAGCACAGTTCCTTCTCTCTCTAATTGGATTTTCTAAAAGGACCCGCTTCCCCTTTTCTATTCCAGATGCTGGCGATCAGCACTGCACAAAAGCCACTGGCTGATGTCGTTCTTGTCTTTCCTGCCACATTAACCCAGTAGGGGGTTCAACGCTGGAGATTTTGAAAAGCTGCTGTCAAGTCATAAAAGCCCCCAAATGCAACTTAAATGGTTATTAGCTAGTGGGAAACGTCCCCTGAATTCTAATACTTCCATTTAAATAACAATAATAAAGAAAATAATAATAAAAGTAAACTCCATGCCGCCACAGCCTTGATTATAGCCTATCACCCACAGTCCACACAGTCCACAGCTAATCCGCATAAGGCCTGGGGTGAGAGAGGACGCAGCTTTCGGCTTGGTGGGCACACCTGACTTTGCAATCAGCCAGCAGGGGTCGCCCAAGTCATCTAGCAGCTAAATCAATCGAGGCTTCCAGGACACAGTGGCTAATTCCTTTAAACAATCCGAGGCATAGACAAAAGAGCCAAGGGGGTTCTTTGCTCTATTAAAAGCCCTGAAACATATGTATTTGCCGAATGGAAAGGTGCAGAATTAATTGAAAAAGAGATGGAATTTGTATCCCTCATCTCCCTTGGGGGTTTTATAATTAATAAATATTTGTAAAGCCTTTGATAAGTATGAAGTACCATATATGTGCAAAACAAAATAAGCTTGCAATACACCCTGTATTAGATAAAACGACATGCAAGTTAAGAATAAGAGAAATGATAATAGTGCCGTATAACGATCCTTTGCCACGTGCCAGGTATTTTCCCTACAGTACTGCTTTCCTCACAGTGACCCATCGAGTAGGTACTACTATTACTACTCCCATTAAACAGGTTTTTGTGAAAAGCCCCTTGAAACTCTGAGATTCAGTCACTTGCCCCAGGAAGCCCAGCCAGTAAGCAGGAGAGTCCAGATTTAAACTAGGCTTTACATCCAACTACTCCCAAGTCCCAAACTGGTGTTCGTTTACAGCCCCATTGTATAGCCAGCAAACAAAATGTATGAACTCCTTATACCAGGGATTCCCTAAAGGAAACCCTACCATGGGAAAAGAAAAATCCATTTTCAAGAGTAATTAATGAAGTACAAATTGTGTAAGTAATACCAAAAAAATTGAGTTGACTATGGGACTTCTAACATAATGTCTCAAGTGTTTTTATCTCCTTATGTGTATTCAATACTCTATAAAATGTCTACAGATGTGAAAATTATAGTAAATATGTTCCACAGTCTTAATTGCTAAACGATTACAAAGTAACTAAACAAGAGGTGGCAGGCTGCCCTGTGGCTTTATTCATCTCTTTCCGGAGAGCAGCAAAATCATAAAGTCTTCTCCGACACAACAGGTTTCTATGGTTACGCGAGACGTAAATATATTATATGTCCGGTGCGATGTGAAAGGACCAGCCAGGCGCTGTGTGTGCAGCAGACCCCAGAGGGAGAGCACTCACGTAGATGGCACTCCGCAGCTAGCTAAATATTTGTTTCTAGGTTTACAACAGGGTAGGAGTGGGAATAAAAGCTGTTGGTGCTAGAGAGACTGTCTGCACAGCTCGGTGAATGTATCGGCATGTTGGCCACAAAGAAATGCAAAGAATCAAATGGCTTCTGCTGTTTCAGGCTTTGGAGCCAGGCCTTCATGAGTCGCGGGAGGCAGGGGCTCCATCCATCGTCCCTCTGCATCAGAATGGCCTATCTGTTCCCACTGGGGTGTCTGCACAGGATCTGCATGGACCCGAATTATTGTGCCGGTGGTCTTTTTTTTCCTCAACCTTAAAGAAGTATATACCTTGATAGTTGCTGCTGAGAAACAAAATAAAAAATGTAGTTCCCATTCAGGATAAGATAGTGTTGAAAATGCGACCTCTGAACCCAGGACTTACTATGTACATCACGAGAAGTGACAAACTGCGGTAATCTGGGTCATTAAGGCTCAGGATGGAATACTGGAAAATCCAAATTCAAAGAGCAAGGGTAACAACAACTCAGATTTCTCCAGAAATCTATTTTTTATTGCATAATTTGCAAAACCATGTTAAATGGAGCAGTGCTGCTGCCCATTCGACGGAATCCCTGAACCCTGAACTGAGTTCCCGCCTGCGCAACTCTGAAGTGTCTCACAGGCCGCCCGCCCTTGACCTCAGGTAGTCCAGGGGCTCTGGTGTCCACGAAAGCAGTTGCTGGGGCAGCTATGTTCCTTTTCCCCCTGGTGATGAAGGACAGGCTAAAAGTTCCTAGGAAAGGATGAAGCAAGCTCTTCTGGAGAGACAGTTTTTACCCAAAGAGAGTGCGTCCCAATGCCTGCTGTCCAAATGAAGGCTTCAACAACCCCCTAGAACATTGACCCAGTCCAAGGGGATGGCCCGGGTGAGGAAAACAACACAGGGACCTCTTTAGGGGAAGAAGGGGCACATACGCTGGGTAGCTGGTCCTCGCAGAGCGAAAGCTGGTTTCCCGGGTCTCTTCCAAGTCCTGGAAATGTGGTGAAGACAGGAGTGGAGAGGGAATGATGAGACGGACCAAAGGAAAGGCTCTGGTGATCGCAGGACCGACCCGTGTGCAGCAGGACCCTGGCTGACACGAGGCCTCCTAATGAGTAGTTTGGATTTATTTGAAGACATGGAAATGTGAGGCTAAGGTGGTGCCAAAGGTGCCCCCCGGTCTGGGGCCACCTCAGCTGCTGCTATCTTCCCCAAACACATTGCAGAACCAACATTTCCGGGCTGAAATACAGGATCTCAAATGTGTCATTGGAATTTCATTTTAAAATCAAATGGTTTGAGCCTGCCTTTGGCCCACATGGAAGAAGAGGGGGTCAGGACCAAATCAACGATGAGACAAAGGTGTTGCAAAGGACAGAGCAGAGAGGGAATGGTGACGGCTTCCAGCTCATCCACTCTCTACTTTTCCTCTCTTACATCATGTGATAACCCTGCTGAGCAGCCAACACCCCGCTGCGGGCTCCCCTCTAGCACAGTTCCGCTGCCATCTCCAATCCCCAGCTCCTGTCACTCTACACCCTTGGAATGTTCCACCCTCTCTTTAGACAACCCACATCTCTCCCCACCGATAAAGGCAGCCTAATATTTACCTCCTCTATGAAGGCAATCTCTCTGACTGATCCCAATTGGTTTTGAACATTCAGATCCTTTCATCTAACTTTTAGCATTTGAGGTTTTGATTACATAAAACCTAAGATCACTTCCAGCTCTAAAATTTTATCCATAGTTTGACAGAATAGCTAAAAGAGCGCCTGCAGTAAAAAGGGGGGCCCTGTTTTTGAGGCCAGTGTGTTTCTGGAGAAATATCCCACAGCAAAGCTGGGCTGGGCTCATGCCACCGCATCTGTGTTCGGGCAGGTTCAGCAAGTGTGGCAGTGGCTGCAAGCAATGACAAATCAATGTGCCTACTAGGCAGCGAAAAACAGGTAAGTCTACCCTTTCATTCATTCAGCAAACAGTTGCCGAGCCCCTTCCCTGTGAACAAAATAGGGAGCAATGCAGAAACCATGTATGCGCTCTGGGCGCGGCCAGTCAGGGGAGAGGCACACAAGTAACGACACAAGTAACAACACGCGATATCCCGGGTAACAGCTGGGCAGAGGGGCGTGCAGAGCTACATACACTCTGAGCATCCAAGAAGCCACAGAGTGGTCAGTGGGAGAGGTGAGATAGAAATGGACAAAGCAAGTCCACATGGGAGAGATGGAATGGGATAGGATGAAAATGGGCTGCAAGCGCTACCAGCCTGGAAAACCGGAAAAAGAGGCATGGTGTTGCAGAATTGGAGAAGATGAACCTTTTGAAGGACACTAAGGACTTAGATGAATGGAGAGAATACACCTGTGCTTAACGTCTTCCATAGGGTGAGGGCTATTCTAAGAACGTCCTGGACATTATCCAGTTTTAAGGCTCACAAAAACTCTGTGAGGTAGAGATAATAATGCCCATTTTATAGATGTTAAAAGTATGTCTAAAGAATATTACATAACTTGCCTAAAACAGCACTGACTGTTGAGGCCAATTCTACATTTTCACAGAACTTTCTTAGGAAAACATTAAACACAGAGAAAAGTTGAAAAAATTTTATACTGAATACCCAAATACTTCCTACCTAAAGTCTATTAACATTTTCAAGCTTTTTCACATATCTCTCCAACTATTTTTCTCTGTTTTCACTCACAAATTCATTTTGTATTTAGGATGTACCTCAAAGTAAATTTACAGACCAGTTAAAGTTCCCCTAAATATTTCAGAAGGTGCCCTGGCTGGTGTGGCTCAGTGGATTGAGTGCCAGCCTGTGAACCAAAGGGTCGCTGGTTCGATTCCCAATCAGGGCACATGCCTGGGTTGCAGGCCAGGTGCCCAGTGTGGGTGTGCGGGAGGCAACCACACATTGATGTTTCTCTCCCTCTCTTTCTCCCTCCCTTCCCCTCTCTGAAAATAAATAAGATCTTAAAAGAAAAAAAAAGAATATTTCAGAAGGCATGTTATTAACTAGAGCACCATATTTGTTTATAGTTTTTAATGTAAAATTTATATATAGTAAAAAAATAAGAGATTTGTGAACTACACAAATCCTAATGCACATTCAGTGAGTTCTGGCAAAGGCGCGCACTTGTGCTCACAAATCCTATCAAGACACAGAATGTTACTTTCACACCGGAGCTCCTTCATAACTCTTCCTAGAATAGCTCTTCCCTTCCATCCCAGAGGCAATCACTGTTCTGACGTTTTTCTACCGTGGATTAAATAAACCTTTCTACAACTTCATGCATATGAAATCAAACAATATATGTTCCTCTGTATAAGTATTGGGTTGGCCAAAAAGTCTGTATGGTTTTCTCCATAAAACACATTTTTCATTTTCACCAATAACCTTATTAATTTGGATATTTTGAGTATGCCATCTATCTCCTGCTATTGGCTTCTAGTGGGGAGAGGCCAGGGGTGCTGCTAAACATCTTCCAATGCATAAGACAGCCCCACAGCAAGGAACTATTTGGCCAAAGTGACAATAGTACCAAGAAACTTCGCAAACCACTTCTGACGTGTTTGACCAGTCACAGCACCTTCTCCACACACTGCACAAACCTTTTTTATTTTGCGTTTCAGTTGCATTTTTACCTTTTCTTGAAATCATAAAGAATACTCTGAAAATGTGTATCATCTTCCATCTTCAATATTAAAATGGCTACCCCAAAATTCACCGATTCTGATGTTCTTTTCAATGAACGCTGATATGACAGCTGTCACAATACAACCTAACAAAATTGTTTCCAATGAAGTTAAAGACAACTAAGCACTACTAGAACCATCACACGGAAAAACTAAACAAACTTTTTGGAACCCAGGATTTTTGAGATCCATGCATGCTGTTGTTTGCATCAACAGTTCGTTACTTTTTATGGCTGAGTACCATTCCATTGCACAGTTAGTTTAATTTTTCTCCTATTACTTGACACCTGAGCTGTCTCTACTTCAGAGATATTATTAATAAAGCTGCTAATACATTTCTGTAGAATTCATACTGTAAATATGTACTTTAATTTCTCTTGGATAAATACATAGGAGTGAAACCGCTGGCCCATAGGGTAGGCACGTTTAGTTTCACAAAAACTGTCGGAACTTCCCCCAGAGGGATCACACAGCTGCCGTTACTCCGGTCTGCGCGAGTGTTCCTGCTGCTCCCCGTCCTCACCAATGCGCCATTTGTGTGGTCGGTCTGTTCAGTTTCGTCTGTGCTGGTAGGAATGTAGTGGTATCTTCTTGCGGTTTACACTGTATTTCCTTGCTGACTAGTGATGTTAAATATTTTTTGATGCATCCACTGCCATTCACATACTTTTTGTGACTTGTATATTCAAATCTTTCCCCATTCTCAAATTGGTTTATACTAATTGGTATACTCATTGGTATGAAAGTTGCCAAATCAATTGGTATAAAGTTGTTCATAATATTCTCTTACTCTTTTCATATTCCTAAGATCTGCAGCAATAATGCTTCCTTCAGCTCTTACAGTCATAAGTCATGTTCTAGCTCTTCTTTTCTTAGCCAGTCTGACTAGGAGTTTACCAACTGTTTGCTCTTTTCAAAAAGGCAACTTTTAGATTCATACATTTTTCTGTGTTTTCTCTTTCATTGATTCTGCTTTTATCCTTATCACTTCCTTCTCACTACTTCACTTCGGAGTTACTGTGTTCTTCTTTTTCTAGCTTCTTCAGATGTAAATGCAGGCCATTGCTTTGACATCTTTTCCTTTTCTAATGTGAGCATTTAAAGCTATAGATTTCCTATGTTTGTTTAGCTACGATCACAAGTTTTAACATGTTGATTTTCATTAGTATTTATTAGAAATTTTTAAAATTTACTTTTGTTCTCTTCTTTGACTTATAGGCTATTTAGAAGTGTGTCTAATTTCCAAATATCTGAAGCCAGAAAACATATTCTGTAGTACTGCAATCATTTTTAATTCACTGACATTTGTGTTCTGTCCTATCTTGTTAATGTACCACAGGCACTAGGAAAGAATATGTTTTCTTCAGTTTGGAAATGCAGTGTTCTATAAACATAATTAGGTCAAGGTGATTGATCATGTTTTTGTCTCATTTATGTTTTACTATTTTTATGTTTTTCTAGTTGTTCTATCAAATTCTAATTAGTCTATCAATAAAGATGATTTTAATTCACCAAATACCATTGCAGAAAGGTCTATTTCTCCCTTAAATTCTACCAAATTTTGTTTCATGCAATTTGAAACTGTCATTAAGCAAAAATACATTTATGGCTTTTATGTATATTGGGCAAATTGATCCTTTTATCATTAAATATTCATGTTTACCTTTAGTAATACTGTCCTGAAGTCTATTTTATGTGACTGAATGCATTCCTGCCTTTTTTTATGCTGTTTTTTATGGAATGCCTTTTTCCATACATTTACTTTCAACCTAAATATTCATAAACAGCAGATATTTTGCTTCTGTTTTTTAAAAGAATGACATTTTGACAAAGTATCCTTTAATTGGAGTATTTAATTCCTTAATGTTTAATAGAAGTACTAATACGCTGGATGTAAGTCTACCATGCATTACTGTGTGTTCTGTGTGTTTTCCCTCTCCTCTTCCTCCTTTCCTATCCCCTTTTGGGTTAAGTGTTTTCCAGAATTCCATTTTAATCTATATTGACTGTTTAGCTGTACATCATTCTGTTTTTTAAGGTGGTTGTCCTAGGGATTACATCTTGAACTTTTCAAACTATTTCAATAAGTAGAAACCTTGCAACCAGCTGGTCCATCTAACGCCACCTCTAACTTCTATTATATAGTTGTGATATGCATTGCAGCTTTATTCAATATAAACACCATAGGACAATCTGATTTTTTGTACAGTCTTATGTACCGTAAGAAATAAGGGAAACTAGTCTTTTGTTTTTACCCACTTATTTTCCAATTCTGATGTTCTTCGTTTCTTCCTGAAGATCCAACTTTCCACCCAGCATTTCCCTTCAATCTGAAGAACTTCTTTAATTACATCTTTATTATGTCTTCAATCTTGAGAGATTCTTTGGCTGTTTATAGAATTCTGGATCAACAGTGTCTTCTTTCATCATTTAACGTACGGCATTCCAATGGACTCTGCCCTCACACTGTCTGATGAGCAGCCCACATGTGTTGACTGGCTCTAGCTGCTTTGAGAATGTTCTCAGCCTTGTAAAACTTTGGATATGATGCGCCAAGGCATGGCTTTTTCTTACTTATTTTGCATGGGGTTCTCTGAAATTCTTGAATTTTTAAACGTATGTCTTTCACCAAATTTGGGGATGTTCTGACCATTTTTTCTTCAAATATTTTTTCTACATCATTCTTTCTCCTTTTCTTCTTGAACTCTAATTCCAGGCATACTAGATCCTTTGATGTTGTCCTGCAGATCTGTGAGGCTCTATTCTGGTTTTTTTCCAATCTTTTTAAAACTCTTTATTCTTAAGATTAGATACTTGGTCTAGCTTCAAGTTCACCCTTTCCTTCAGAAATTCTATTCTGTGGCTAAGCCTACCCAGTAAATGTTTAATTTTTAGATATTATATTTTTCAGTTTTAGAATTTCCATTGTATTTTTAAAGTTTCTAGTTCTCTGAGTTAAATTTTATATATTCATATTTTATTATACATTTAAAAGTATATTTTATACATTTACATATTATTCTGTTTCATATTTTCATTCATTATGAGAATACTTCATTGAACATAGTTATAAATGCTTTGAAATCCCTGTCTGCTAATTTCAGCATCCGAGTCATCCTCAGGGTTGCTATCAGTTTACTGTCTTTTTTTCTGGAAATTGAGTCACATTTTTCTAGTTCTCTATAGGTCAAATAATTTTTCAATGTATCCAGAACATTATAAAAGTTGTAAGATGTGAATTCTATTACTTTTCCCCAAAGGGTATTATTGATTTTGGAATATTCTGTATCTTGAATCTCAGTTCAGTTCTTCTATCTTTAGCTAGAATCTGTCCCAGACATTTGCACTTCAGGGGTCAAGCAGAGGCTTGGGCTGAGTTTACACACAAAACTTGGGTCTTCCATTCTTTGGGTCTTATCATCCCAGCATATACATATCCCCTCACTTTCCAGAGGCTATGGCGACCCTTAACACTGTCATCTGACTCTTCAGATTATAAAGGTTATAGTTTCCTAACGGAGTGTTAAGCCAGTGTGGCTGCTGACTATGGTCTGACCTTAGGGTAACAGCCCAAAACTGGGAAACATACTCTGTGCCATTCCTTCCCTCCATTTTCACACCCCTGCTCCCAGAGCCTGTTTGCTCCTGTTCACTCTCTAGGACCTTCAGATAGTTGGCATTCCCTGCCCCACTCCGCCGCCAGGTCCTGGAAGGAGCTAGTTTCACCATACTAGATGTAGAGCCACTGTAATATTCATCGCTGCACAGTATGCCATGGTGTGCTTCAATGTTTACCTGCCTGCTCTACCAGTGACGGATGCTCTGGTTTACACCCGCTCCCCACTGATACGAGCCACACAGTCCCGTGCCCTTTTTACCGCATCTCTGCAAAGGGGAGGCGTCTGCATGAAGTTACCACTCCAAGCAAAAGCAAAGAGGTAGGCATGTGAGCCTGATATGTGAGAGATGGAGAGAAGACTACATGGCTTTGTGGGGGCAGAGGAGAAACTGGAGTGGGGGCCCATGCAGAAAGGAGTCCTTGCAGCCTTCATCAGGGGAGTAGCAGGGGGGTTGTGGCTTAGCAGGGCTCCTGCGCCGGCAGAGAGTTTGCTGCCTGTGTCACTCAGAGATGGGGGCCCCAGATTCTGGTTTGGTGCCCTTTTCTTAGCCCAGAGGTGATGGGTTGTGAACCAGGAGAAGCATGATGGGCAGGGCTGGGGATGGACGTGAAAGCGCTGATGTGGGCTCGTTACTTTTTCTGTGGCTGAGGGAGGGGTGCGATATTATTGATGACCACTTTAAATGTACTTTCCAAGGCTCCTCGGTAGACTGGCGATGAAGGAGTGGAGGGAATATACTGGAACTCCATGTTTGTGGGTTTGGTGTCACTGACACACGAATCAGAGGGAAAAGGATGACTTCAAGCTTGGACGGAGTCTCTAAATAACCCCTCTAACTTCAAGCCTCTCTGATTCTATGTTTCCAAGTGTGGCTTTATGACTGTGTTATTTATGTTCTAAAGCTAATTTGTGTTACTGCTATGCCTTCAAGTTGAAGGTAACATCCTGACAGCAGGAAGCAAGCTTTTACTTCTTTAATATTCTGTGGTATTTTTTGGCACTTGAGTTTTTTCATCTTTTAGTAACTGCTAATAATTAAGACTCATACATATTTGTAGATCTTTTAATAGATAAAATATCCGTATTGTGGAGATAATAACCATTTCTTTTCTGGGCATCCGATGTAGGGTCAGCACTGTTGGGCAGAATTAGGCACAGATCTGGCTTTGAATTCGAGTTCTACCACTTTGAAGTTGTATAATTACCGGCGGTTTACTTCATCGCTCCATGCCTCAGTCTCTTCAGCTGTAAAATGAGCCAAGGCCATCCGCCTCACAAAGCTGTGTGCCATGAAATGATGTAAGTAAAGCATCTAGTCAAATGCCCAGGACAAAGAGGGGCTCCGAGATCGGTTACAACAGTAGTCCTTCTTCCAAGGTTTTGTTGAAGGTGAGACAAAAGTATTTCTAAGATGAGAACAGATCCCATTTATGAGTCAGAACACTCCGTATTGGAGAATGCCCCAAAAACCAGGCTTGCCGCTCTGGGCGGAGTACGGCACAAAGGGAACTGGCAGGACTCCTCTAGTCTGCCTCTGCCAGGCGAGCTGTGTGGTATAATGAAAGGCGCTTATTCTTCTTCCACTTAGTTTCACGGACTGTAAAGTGGAGATAATCATACCTGCTTTTATCCACTTTCCAGATTGTGATATGGGTAAAATGAGACATAGAATAAAAGCATTTTGCTACTATAAAATATCATGTAAAATTAACATTTTATTGTTAAACAGGCCTAATTACACCTTTTCCTCAAATAACTTCATACTGTCGACACCGGCTCTATGTCGAGAACTAAGGTTGCAAAGGAGTTTCACCATAACTATTGTCAAACGCTAATGCTGTGCTCCAGGAGCAAGGAGACAGGCATATTAGGAATAAACGAGTGAGATTTTCTCTAGAAATCTAAAATAAAAAGCGTAAGTAGTGAATGAACAGGAGATGCATGTAACAGAACTATCAGTGCATCGATGCGTCGTTTTGAGTCATTATGCATAGAAATGTGTGGCTTTCCCTATTTCATCCAGAAACCAACAATGCCTCTGCTATTCGAGCCAGGCCACCCCCTGGCACAGTGTCTTGGCAGCAGCTGCTAAACCTCATTAGGCTAGCCAGGACGGACTCTTGCCACGGCGGCTATTTCCTTTCGGCGATTACGGACACACGTTCTCTTCCCAAAGTGGCATGTGCAAGGGTAATTATACTTCCCACCAAGATGATATTCTTCCAAAGAAGGAAGTGAAAACCCACGGGTGCCGAAGAAAGCACTGGTTACTCTGCCACAGTTCACAGACTACATGCTTAGCCCTCAATTCTCTCTGTCCACCGACTTAGCGAATGCTCCGAGGCCACTGAGAATCCTTAACCTAAGCAAGCTGACATTCCTTCCATAATAAGATTACTCTTCTTCATAAAAAGATCGGCCAACAGGGGTCAGGCATGCTAGCTGTGATCATTTTTCGTTTAAGAAAACAACCTGTAAAGCCAAAACAATTTTTAAAAACGTGTTTGGTTTTGTTTTCTTTCTTTTTTCAATGGTTAAAGTGAGGGCCCGCAAGCTCCTTTGACAGTTCTGGGGCTGCCATACTTAAAGACAGCCGAAGCGTCAGGGCCTTATCTGCTCTTCAGAAAAAGGAGGCCTTTCTTGCCATTGT
The DNA here is from genome assembly GCF_022682495.2 of Desmodus rotundus. Lineage (NCBI taxonomy): Eukaryota > Metazoa > Chordata > Mammalia > Chiroptera > Phyllostomidae > Desmodus > Desmodus rotundus. Next base: position 16,970,282 of record NC_071393.1, on the reverse strand, counting down.
TTTCCTTTCTATCCATTTTTACTGTCACCATGACAAAAGTATTCTAAAAGAAAGTGCGGTAAAAAGAGAGGCCGACACCACTTCAGATTGTAGACTGCCACCGAGTCAGGCTCCGGCTGTGCGAACGGGTTTAAAGGGAAGGCATTTCGGTCTGGACTGCACAAAGCCAAAGCCTTTCCTGTCCCCCCAAACATTTCTCCTGAATAGGTGATTTCTGCCAAAACAATCAAAGACGTTACTAGGAAATGTACATATTTTACACTTGACTTACTCTTACAGCATTTGTTGGACCAAATCAGAATGTTAATTTTTTAGTTTTCTCTAGAACTAGAGAGTGAGCCTTTCCCCTTGTATTTCTTGCTTGAAGGCAGATGCCCGACATAACTGTCCAGCAGGTTTTTAAAATGGTTCTCTTTTTTTCCCCTAAAATAACGGTACACGTAGAATATTTAACCCAAAAGTCTCAGGGACAATAGGTCAAAATGACCTTGAGTTCTCAGTGGACAATTTGGACCATGTGTCCTTTCTCAAATGCAGACCTCCTTGTAGGACGACACCCCACCTCCTTGGCCACACACAGCATCTGGCCCCTTTGCACCTCTCCACCCTGTTTCTAGGAGAGTTTGGGCCAAAGTTCTCCCTGGCTTTTGTATTCCACCTGGGCTGCCCTCCCTGCATCTCCCAAAGGGTGGCAGCTACCCTTCCACCAGGCTTTCCTGCTGCCTTGTTGGCATGGCAAAAACCCACTGTCCCTCCCACGCAGCTCCAGCAGCGCCTCCATGAATTCTCTCCTGACTGAGCCCTCCCGAGGCAAAAGTGGCCACTCTGGCCTATTTCTCTCATAATCACAGACAATGGCAATTGCATGAAGGCCACTGAGTGCCCAGCTCTATCCTGCTTTTCAGGCATTATTTTATTGTTACAAAGTCTCCATGAAATTAAACTGCTTGTCAAAGTCATACAACTAGTAAGTGGCAGTGTTCAGATGAGGTGTATTTGTTTATCATTTATCTATTAAACTGAAAGTACCTTATGGCAGGAAATCTATTGATTTTATCTCTGTAGCCTTAATACCCAACAGAAGGACAGGCACATAGTATGTGCTCGACAAATGTTTGCTGAACAAATGAATGAGTGAATGAATGAATGAATGTCTCAATAATTAGGTTTCTCAGAAATTACACTCAGTATCTCTTGTAACATGAAATACTGAAAATTCCAACTATAAGAAAATAAAAGATTTGACAATTGTGGGGCAGGTAAACTCGGTGTCCATCATAAGGTGAATGCCAGAACTTTGTGAAACTTTGTGTTTCTGAGTCTCTCTGTTCATGACCCCCACAAACCTGCTGGTCCGTAAGCTCCCCAAGGACAGGAAATGTGTCTTCTCCCGGCATTTCTGGGGCCCACCACAGTGACTGGCATTTTGGGGATATTCAGCAAATAGCTGCTGAATGGATAAATGAAAAAGAATGAACAGACAGATTTCAAACTCTTTGGACACAAGGCTAACCTCCTTGGAAAAATACTTCTAAAACTGTCCACACTATATTCATCCCAAACACTTCTAGCTGTTGTTTTAAGAGTCGTGTCACACGACGTGACACCTTTATTTCTTCTTTCCCACCTTTTCCTATCCCCCTTTGATTGAAACAGCTTCAGTTTTTTCACGGATCTTAAATGCCCAGGCTATGTAGAAGCAGAACAGTTCATTCATGCTGTTGACTCACATTTAGCTTACCTGGAAGCCTAGAGTTACACAGAAAATAATTCAGAACTGCATTATTACAGCTCAAATTCCATTCTATAAATACCGTTACAAACCCCAGGCAACACCCACATGTCTCAAATGTAGGAAAAGCTCCATTATAATAAAACATTTTGCATGAGCCTTGCCAAATCTAACAAGAGTTTACCCACAGTAAATACTTGCCTCTTAAGAGAGACAAATGGCTTGACAGAAAGAGCAGCAGATTGGAGCCTGGAGGCCTGGATTCAAGTTCTGCTTTATTCTTTAGTTGTCTGATCTTGGACAGGTCAGTCTCTGTGCCTCAATTTCCTTGTCTCCAAGAAAGGGACCCTAATAGTGCCGCCTACCTCAAAGGCCTACTGTAAAGGTTCAGCGGAGGCACTGCATGCGAAGACGCCTGGCAGACCTTATCGGAGGTGCCATGTGCCTAACAGGTGGCAGTATTATTAGAGCTGGCACCTCACCTCATCCTGGCTCCCACACACTTCACTGTTCTCCTTGTCTAGTCTCCGCGGGCAAAGGCTTTAAACCTCTGAAGTCTCTATTTCTTACAAAGTGCTTCTCTCTTTCAAAAGAAGTCAAATATACAACAGATCTGAGTCTGTTTCAAGGTTGCACTAAAATCACCAAAGCAATTATTTAGGGAGAGTTCAGGGAATTGTATGTAAGATTAAACGATCACTTTAATGTCTGAATGGAAAATAGGTAAATTCTCAAGGACTGCTGAATTATGTCTTTCATGATATGGCTTGATATGAACTATTTTCATTTCAAGAACTATCTAGGGTAATGAAGAATTTATTTTTTGAAAATATTCTTTGAGCCAAAGGATTTTTATTTCTCAATGAGAAACCATTCTCCTTGCTCTCAAATTTACTATACCCAGAGTGTTTAAATGATGTGTTGGATTACACTGTGACAGAATGTTTCTCTACTTTTTCATCTTGTATATTATTCTACATTTTTCTTTCTTCCATTTTACTGCTAAGGCCAGTGGAGAACACCCAGTACTTGGAAACTCAGTGGAAGTTTCCAGAAGGGGAGGAGAAAAGTCGACTAAAATCTCCAAAGGAACACCAAAAGTCTGGAAAGGCAGTGAATGAGTCATTTTCTGTCTGTTTGGTCTCTTTTGCATCCTCAAACACAACGCAGAGCCTGGGAGGCACATCCGCACTCTGTTTTTGAGAAGCCCTCTCTAAAGTCCACCTTTGAATTTCAGTCCCACCACTTTGAGAGCTGTTAACCCTTGACAGTTCATTGAATGGCTTGCGTTTCAGCCCCCTGCTGTGTAAACTGCACCACAATCACCGCCTCCGAGGATATTGCACACGTGTGGTGGCCGTGTGCACCTGTATCTGACACACTGGAAGTGGCCAGTAGAGGCCACTTGTCTCCTCCTAGTCCAGAAAGAAGGAATCTGGGAGGTTCTGATAGGGAGTCAGAGTGAAAACATGAGTATAATAGAGCACCCAGCAAGGCATCTTATGAATTTTGGTTTATTAGTTTTATTTAGTAGTATAAGATGAAATCGAAGTTGTATCTACTGAGAAATCCTCTGCCGTGGGAAATGGAAATGACTCATTTTATAGAATCTGGATTGTGTTGCCTGTTTGACTCATTGTTAAAGATAAGCTAGACATATATCTGTTTTTCTCCTTGTAACTTTCTTCCAACTATAATTCTCTCTTTTAAACTTAGCCATTTCCAACATTCAAAAATACCATAATCTCAAATCCTTACTCATGATAAATCTTGATAAATAAAGCTTTTATCTTGGGGCTTAAAACTCAACATTGAACCAAAGTCGGAGAAAGCGGCAAAGAAGAAAACTATAATAAAACGTCAGCTTATGCTCGACTGAAAGGCAGTTTGTGTGTGCACGTGCACACACACACATGCATGTGCACACACTCATACACACACACCTCTTCCTCTTTTTCATTTCAGCTTGGTATTAGCCCAGTCTGCTCATTCTGTGTCCTTCTTTAAAATAGCTTTTTTCGTGTACATAGCCAGACCAGTTCTAGCATTAATCAGAAACTTACCTAGCTTCAGCGTTAACATAATTATGAATACACAGTGTTTATATGGGGCCAAAAGGCCCATTTCATCAGCCATTCCAAGACTACTCCCTGGGCACAAACCGCGTCCCGAGCACTGCACCTACGGTGAGTCAGACAGACCAGTCCCTGCGCTCAGCAGGCCTCTGGCCCAGTGGGGAGGCAGACACTTCAAAACAAACCGCACACTGTGGCCAGCACTACAATGAGGGAGGCACTACAATGAGGGACGGCCAAAAGGAAGCACTCAGGTGCTGAGACAGAAGAAAACTATGGGAACCCACCGCAGCAAAACTACCCAGACTTAACAAGTTGCTTTTTAAAAAAAACAACCCCAAAGAGACTTCCTAAGTCCTCTCTAGGGATGTGGCACCCAAAGCATCATTAAGTAACAAGTTGAAAAGAAGAGATGGCTTGCAGTGGGTAGCTAGAGGAAAGGAAATTGATGCTGTGCATCAGTCAGTCTTTCCATTCAGTCTTCACAGGAAAGCTTGTCTCCAACCTGGAGGTGACAATCAATCTGTGACTTCCAATTTCAACCTCATCAGTTTAAATTCATAAATGTATATATTAACTTACAGTAACAGCTGAAAGCTACCCCATGGCTGTAGCCTTTCATGGACAGGGTATGCCAGTCTGGCTTCTGGTTTTAGGTACGCTTGACCCACCTAAAGGGAGGTGAGGAGGCAGGGGACGAGCTGACGCCTGTATCAGCACTGTGCTTGAGGGAAGCCCTGGTGTCCAGGCAGCAGAGGGGAATGAGTATGGGACAACTGTGGGCCAACTCCTGGGATGGGAAGGTACTCAGTCTTTCTTAAAAGCTGGAGGCTTTTATGAGGGCTGCCAGAAAGTGAAGTGTTATTTCCTGATGTTTCTAATTAGCAGGGAGACAAGCAGCACACACAAGAGTAAAGAAAAAGACACATTTACAATGATAACTTTGTATCCATCAGACAGTATTTTCTGAAGTGACAGATCCTTAAATCAACTCTGCCTCTCCCTGCTTATTAGCAGTGACTTCTCAATACATTAGCATAAGTCTATCAAAAGCCAAGAAAGAATATCTCATTACTTTTAAAACCTTAACGAGTTTGATATGTTAATGGGAAACAGAAGACTTTCATGTGCTGGCCTAGGTAGACATCAAGTTTTGTAAAGTAGATGTTAGTTCAAGCAAGGTCTGCGTTAACTACCTGACCTGGATTGTCTACCTCTTTGAGCTTCCAGGATAACATTGGGCTTTCCTGATACTTCACAGAGGTGGAAGTGGGAAGAAAAAGGCTGGAGCAAGAACTATGAAACACAAGTTATCACTGTGTCATGCTTTGCTACATAGATGATGACACGCTGGCCATACATGAACGATGTGATATTGGCTGTACATTCAGGTGTCCTCCCAGCTCCCAGCAGTTTGCTCTCCCACTGTTTCAATCACCCACTGCCCACTCATCCAGTAAACACTCCCTGAGGGCCTCTTAGTTAATGTAGAGATAAGATATGAGTACTCGGCATTCGGGGACATCATCATTGGGACTGGGATGATTTACACGATTTAAATCTAGTTAACCATTAAGCCGTGCCTGGCTAGCTCAGTCGGTAGAGCATGAGACTCAAATCTAGTTAACCAGCACGTATATCAGAGTTCTGTGTTCTGTGTGTCCAAACTTTTCTAAATCCTGGCTGGGGGGAGGAGAAGGAGAGAAGCATTGTGGGTCAGCTCCACAGCAGGCATCCTCGACTTCATCCAGTCTCCTTAACACTTTCCCCATCCTGGCTTCTAACCCCCGAGGACAGAACCCCAGGGGATCTCACACAGGACGCACACTCATGGGACTGTGCACAGTGTGCAGATGGCAGGGAAACACCTGGTCCCTACTGGAACAGAGGGTTGACATCCGGAGACAGAATGGGACAGGCTGTGTGGAACAATGGGGCCTGATGACCAACTTTATCTCCAGGCCCTCCTTGGCCACCGCCATTCTCTGTGGGCTGTGGTGTGGGGGGGAGCGCACAGACAAAGTTGGAGCTTTTAGTGAACTCCACAGGCAGCAGCCGGAAGCACTAGGGAGAAGGAGGCAGAGGCAGGGAGGCCAGGCTGATCAAGCAGGCATATTCGTGTAACAGCCTGGCTCACAGTTGGAGAGAAGTGGGGAGCAAATGGGTAAGATCAAAGAGAGTTTAGTGATTGACTAAATAAGCTGCAATAAAAGAAAGGGAAATTTCAGGACAAATGACTCAAAGGTCTCAAACCTAAGGAACTTGGGTAGAAATGATGGAGGCCTTAAAATAAATGGAAAAAATTGGCAATAAAAGTATGTGAGATTGGGGAGCTGAGAAAAGGTATGCTTTTGGATGTGCTGAGCTTGAGGTAAATCCCAGGGAAGCTGTTTTCATACAGGGGGGAGGTCAAGCCTAGAAATCAAGTGAGACACTGGGTTGGTGGTGCAGACTGTTTCCTTGATGAAGACTGCACTTCCAAGGGAAAGTCCAAGGACAAGCATGAGTGAGGGGGGATGCCCATGGCTTTGGAGCAAGAGGAAGACGAGAGCTGTCAAAAGAGACGGAGGAGTGCTTGCAGAGTTCCCCCACACCCAAGCACGTGCTGTGTTCAGGGGAGAGAGATGCAAGCAGAAAACAGCATCGGATGCTGCGGGGAACAGGGCATGAAGCCTGCACAAGGACCATCCTTCTCTCTCTCTGTCTCCAGGTCCCCACAGGTGGGGAGACGGTCTCACTGTTCAGCACGTATTCACTCATGACAGAGATATATTTTCTGCCCACTGATGTTCAGCCTGATATGTTAAAATCTAGTAATATAAAGATAGTTCCGGTGCTTTTACCAATGGGACGCGAAAGGACAAGAGGTGAGCAGGGCTTTAAGTGTGCCTGATTGTTTCTCTTGGTCTCTTGGGATCTTAACTTCCGCTATGCAAAGAGTCTTGTTTGGTCACTGCCAGTCACAGAAAGATAAGACACAGGGACCTAAACCCCAAAGGCAGCCTAAAGCAGAACCCCAACTGAACTGCCAACCTAGAGCGAGAAATACACGTCTGTGGTTATAAGTCTGAAATTTCGAGGTGCTACATGGCATTACTGAAGGAAAACCCAACCAGCACAGTGCGAGCTGTGGCCTGGCACAGTCGACTGTGCTCCTTCAAGGGCAGCACCCCAACAGAGCCTCTTTACCACTGTCCTCAAATCATAAACCTACAGACGGGATGAAAAACAATGCCTGTTTTAGCCAGTTCAAAGACGAACTTGGTGGCTGTACTGGGCTTCTTTTCCCAAAGCAAAATAAGTCAAGAGTTACTTGTTAAATGTCTGAATATCGATTGTTAGATAAAGCTGCAGAATCAGTCAGCATCAGTCAGAAAGGAAAGGCCAGGGAATTTCACGGGAGCAAAGGGCAGGATGCACGAAGTCAGGGATATTGAAATTTGATTAGTTCAAAGAACGTTCACAAAATTGGTTGTGGCACCAGCCAGCCAACGGTGGAGGTGAAACTGGGAGGAAAGCACTGAATGTCTAGTTTGGTCGGGGGGTCTGCCCCATCCTTTCTTCACTTCAACACTTGTCCCAGCAGGAATGCCATTCCAAGTTTTGGGACAAGAACAAAGGATCTGAGACCAGAGAGAAGAGAAGAAATGTCGGTGTCCAAGAGCGCTCCTGCCAGGCTGTCAGGGCATCTACCAACCTGGCCCCTGCCCTGCGGCCCAGGTGCAGAACTGTAGGCTCCTGGGCCCAGGGGAGCCCAGGCCTCACGCTTGCAGAATGACAGGCACTAGAGGTTTGCCCTGCATCACTGTTCTCTGCTTCTTGTCTTGAGGCTGATTCTCCCATATATAAATAGGAAAACTTGCATCTAGCATTTCAAGAATCCTGCTTTTAAAACAAGGTTCGCAAAGAAATACAAGCGGACATCCAATTGAGGCTATTTCAGAGGTCACACAGGAAGGCCACCTACACTTACCCTTCTTGCTAAGCTACTGACTTACACCATGAAGCCTACCAAAGCCTTCTGAGCTCATTTTATATTCAGCTTTTTGGATGGAATCCAAACTCGGGAATCCGGGGCCTGAGACCAGAGTCTACAGTGTATTCCATGCATTTCTATAGTTGTTGCTCTTCAGTGCTCTAATCCCTAACCTGGCATCTTCTCTTTTTCCCCCTCAAACACATGACTGAGCCTGGATGATAAGGCCTGCCTTTTGGAACCCAGTCACGTCACAAGAGGACAGTACAAGAGAGATTCGGTCAGGCAAATCCACCCCAAGACTTTGGATCATGTAAGAGCTGCAAAAGACAGACCATCCTCCTCTGGAAATCACCATTCATTCCCTGAGGGCCTTGGGCCCTTTCTTTCCTCCATCCCTGCCCAGGGAGGACCTCCTCTGCCTACTATGACTTTCTCCCCTCACTAGTCAGGGCCCAGCTCAAATATCACCTCCCTGGAAGCCTCTTGAACCACTGACTTCCTCCCAAGTAGCCAGAGCAAGGCGCGGCCTTCTTTGCTTAGTCCTCTACCATAACATTTTGCATAAGGTGAACTAATAATTTACACATTTGCTGATTGTTCTATACTGCAAGCTACCGTAAGGCCAAGAATTCCAGCTATTATTCACGCATATATCTCCAGGCCCAGTGCCAGCTCTGGCACAGACTGACGACATGCTCATAAAATATTTTCAAATGAGTAGTAACCTAACGTAGAATGAAATCAAACCCTTTGTTTTAAGGGACAAAATAAATGCCCCAAAATATATCTAATTTTCCTCTACAGAACTCTGAAAAGGTTTTGGAGTACGACAAATATTTGATTTGTAAAATAAAACCTTATTAGTTTGGATTAATGGGGAGGTTAAATTTGAGGAGTAAGAAGTCAGAATTAGAAAACACCAGAAAGATGGTTTTAAACTTTCAAAGACCTGCTGTCCCTTAAAATAAGCCAATGACGCAGCAAAGACCAGTGCGTGGGTGCTTGCTTAGAAGAACAGATATAAGTAATTTAAATCAGTCTACCAATCATCCATTACTATGATCAAATATGTCCTACTTGCGGTCTTGCTTTTGTAATTCATCTGTTTTAAAAAAAATCCCTGCCTTTTTTCCTTCTTTTTTAGGGGGTGGTGCTGGAGTCTCTTTGGGATTGGATGAATTGTGATCTTTGGTTCATGATACCCCTTCATCATTTGATCCATGCAGGTTTGCTTTCCTTTACTTATTTAGTATATTTAATAATGGAATAAGAGCTTATAAAACCACCATCCGAAACAAAAGCCGAAGAATAACATACAAAATTATTTGCCAACTTCCATGAAGCCCACCCCTGCCCCCTAGCTCAAGGCAAGGCCAGCCTCAGATCCCACAGCCATCACTGCCCGCCTGTCCCTTCCTTACAGGCTTCGCTGCATCTAGCTCCAGTCCTAAAACACACTTTATTTAACTCTATAAAAGGACGCCGTGCTATAGGCAGTGTTCGGGGCCTACTTTCTTCGCTTAATGTTATTATTTCTAAGATTTAGGCACCACATCTTTCAGGTCCTCTCTTTTTGGCTGCCATCTGATAGCCCATTCAGGAACTACACCCCCACGCCCTCATCCACTCTCTCACCGACAGCATATGGGCATTCCCAGGGCTTTGCTATTATTTACAGTGCCGCTCTGAACGTTCTTGTTCACGCACTACAGCCTCTCATGGACAGTACACCTGAGGTGGACACCTGGATCAAGAGGTATGTGAATATTCAGCTTTAGAAGGTATTGCCAAGCTGTCTTCTGATGCGGCTATGCCAATTTACTCTCTCACCACCCACGGATAAGAGATTTTGTGCACCCACAGCCCCTCCACCACTTGGCACTGTCAGACTGGTTATTATCCGTCTAGAGCCAAGCAGAATCACCAGCATTTAGGAACTGGTGCAATCTAAATTAATCAATGTTTTGAACTAAGAAAATGCATTTGATTTAAAAAATAACTTTCACTGTAGAAAATTCAGAAATATAGAAATCATCAAAAGGAAAATACAAGAGTTACAGTTTATCAAGGTTTAATATTCATTTATAATAGAGGAATATTTACCCTATTATAAGGGTGGTCTATAACTGTAATTTATTTAAACCCCCTTGGGAGCACTCCTTCCAGATCGGACCTACTACTGAACACAGCCCTAGCACTGCTCTAAGCAGTCAGCATAGCATCCCCAAACTACCACAGTGTCCCAGGTGCCCAGGAAGCAGCAAGGCTCTGGTTAAGTGTCAGAATTAAAAACTGAAGATGTGCTTTGAAATTCATAACATCTCCCCTCTGGGAGGTTTGTGTTCTATACAGTGGTTTCAATCTATACTTCTTTTGATCTGGGAGGAAGGGACGGGAAGCTCTTATTAAACACTTAATAAAAGCAGTTCTTTTTATTTTAAATGCATTTTCAGAAACTCCTTTGTAACACAGTACTTCCTTTCAGCAGTGAAATGCTATTAGGAAGAGCAAACACGGTCTGCAGATTAACAAGGACACCACGGCCAGGCTGCGGGTAATTAGACGACAGTGTTCTCCAAGGCATGGAGATTCAATTTCTAGGGGCACAGTGTATTTTACATCCACTGGAAAGAGAATCAGTAAACTAGCCCAGCATGAACAGAGAGTCTGCTCGTAGCACATCTTCTGGTGACAGAATTTCAAACTTACTGATGTCTCACTATGGCCAGGCACTGTGTTAGACAGTGAGAATTCAGAGGGGAGAGGACATAGCACCTGCTTCCCACGGCATCACCATCTGCTTGGGAAGACACACAAACCAGGTGATTATAAACAACGAAGAACACAATGAGTGCTATCATTAATTAGGCACCACAGAAGGGAGCAAAAATCTGATTTGGATTTTCAGCGATCTGGATGGTCCTGATGGAAACAGTATGAGATTTGACCAGGGCTCCAGAGGGCGACTAGATGACCTACAGAACAAGAGTACAATTCTGGACAGGAGGGAGAAGTACACCATTCACTCAGAGTCAGTCCGTTGTTCACTCGAATATTTACTAAGCAACTACTGTGTCGCAGGACTGCCCTAGGGACTGGGTATGCAGAGGTGTAAAAGCCAACCGTGAAGACCTTTCTGAGGAATCATTTTAAACAGGAACTTGAAGGACGAGAGGGAACCAGCCATTGCAAAAGTGGTGGGCAGAACTTTGCAGAGAGAAGGGAGGACATGTACAGAACTTTAACCTGGGGAAAACCCTGGCATATCCTAGGCAGTGAAAGGAGGCTCAGCGAGGTGGGGCTGGAGCTCAGGGAGATGCAAGCTGAAGGACTAGAAGGTCCGTTCAGTGGCTAGTGGACGGAATGTGAGCTGGATTCTAAAGGCCATCACTACCTCTGAAGGGATTAAGTATGTGTGGGGACTCTGGGATGAGAACACAGAAACATAGTCCCCAGTCCATCTGTGAAAGGTCACTCTGGCTGAAGGGGATTGGAAGAGCATGAGAGGAGGGGGCAGAGAGGTCAGAGAGCAGGCAGCAGCACTGGCCCAGGGTAGAGACAATGGGATCTCCACCACGCTTGTGGCAGTGGAGACGGAAGCGGATGGATGCGAAACATATTTTTTATACGTTTTTTTATTGTGGTAAAAAACAACCCCAAAACCTCTTCCTTACCATTATCCATACTGGCTGCAGCATTTTACATTCCCATCAACAGTGCACAAGAGTTCCAATTTCTCCACACCTTACCGATGCTCAGTATTTTCTGGGGTTTGACAGTGGCCATACTGATGGGTGTGAGGTGGTTACTCCTGTGGTTTTGATAAGCATTTCCCTGATACGTAGTGATGTTGAGCACCTTCTCACGTGCTTCTTGGCCATTTGTGTATCTTCTTTGAAGAAATATCTATTCAAGTCCTTTGACCACTTTTGAATTGGATTATTTTTGTTGTTGTTGTGAGGTTGAAGTTCTTTATATATTCTTAATATTAACCCCTTATCAAATGCATAGTTTGAAAATATTTTCTCCCCATTCATAGGCGGCCTTTTCACTCTGTTTCTTTTGCTGTGCAGAGGTCTTTAAACCTGATGTAGTCTCACCTGTCTAATTTTGCTTTTGTTCCCTGTACTTGGGTATCATATCTAAGAAAATATTGCCAAATCCAATGTAATGAAGCTGTTCTTGGAAGTTTAATAGCTTCAAGTCTTATGTTTAGTTTTTAATTCATTTCAAGTTAACTTTTACATATGCTATAAGGCAAGGGTCCAGCTTCATTCTTTTGCATGTGAATATCCCGTTTTCTGAACACCATTGGTTGAAGAACTATCCTTCCCCCAATGAGTAACCTTGCCACTCCTGCAAAGACCATTTGACCATATACGCAAGAGTTTATTTCTGGGGTCTCTCTTTTATTCTGTTAGTCTATGTGTCTGTCTTTATTCCGGTACCTCGCTGTTTTGATTCCTGTAGCTTTGTGATATGCTTTAAAGTCAGCCTCTAGCTTTGTTTTTCTATCTCAAGATTATTTAGGCTATTTGGGGTCCCTTGAGTTGCCATATGAATTTTAGGATTTTTATCTATTTTTGTCAAAAAATGCCATCAGGATTTTGACAGGGATTGCCAAATCTGTAGACTGCTGTAATAGTATAGAAATTTTTTAAATATTAGATCTTCCAATCCATTAGCATGGAATGTTTTTCCACTTATTTGTGTCTTTAATTTCTTTCAGTAATGTCTTATAGTTTTCAGTGTACAAGTCTTTTGCCTCATTGGTTAAATTTATTGTTAAGTATTTTATTCTTTTATAAGTTATTGTAAATGAGATCGTTTTCTTAATTTCTGTCTGAGATAACTCATTGTTAATATATAGAAATGCAACCACTTTTGTGTTGATTTTGAACTTGGCTGAATCTGTTAATTCTAACAAAGTTTTTTGTGTGTGGATGCATGTCTGCGTGGCATCTTCAGAGTTTTCTATACATCATAGCATGTCATCTGTGAACAGGCATAATTATACTTTTTTCTTTGCAATTTGGATGCCTTGTATTGCTTTTTTTCTTGCCTAACTGCTCTGCCTAGAACTTCCAATACTATGTGGAATAGAAATGGCAAGAGAGGGCGTCTTGCCTTATTCCGCATTTTAGAGGGAAAGCTTTCAGGTTTCAACACTGAATATGTTAGCTACGTGCTTTTCACATATTGCCTTTGTTATGTTGAGGTAATTTACTTCTTTTCCTAGTTTCTTGAGCATTCTTTTTTTATATATAAAAGAAAAGGGTATTAAATTTTTTCAAATGCTTTTTTCTGCATCTGTTGAGATGGTCTTGTGGTTTTTGTCCTTCATTCTGTTAATGTGGTGTATTACACTGACTGATGGAGAAGAAATGGGGAAGCCCAAGAGTTGAGCTTTAGATATTTAGACTAGAGATGCCTAGAAGATACCCAGGCAGAGATGGTTAGTGGGCAGCTGTAGTATCTACAGATCCAGAGGTTAGGGATGCCTGAACTAGAGTGGAGGGGAAGAAGTCTCAGAGTGCATCTGGGGAACAGAGAGGAAGGAGTGGAGAGTGGATTACAGTGCTCACCAAGGACAGGAATGGAAAATAAACCCAGAATGACTTCCTGGGGCTAGATTCTGGTGCCAGGCTTGGAGACTTGGATTTTATTCTCTGTAAACTGAAATTACAGAAAGGTCTTCTTTTTTTTCCTTTGAATAACAGTTGTTTATTTATGGCTATTTCTGACTTAAAGTAATATGTAACCATTGTGAAAAAGCTGAAAATAAGGAGAACCATAAAGAACAAAATACCAAACATCTATAATTCCACCATACACCTATAGTTACCAATAATACTATAGACTATTTCCTTCCAAGAATTTTTTTCTTACTCGTCATACCCGTATTTTGTATATGGTACAAAATTTAAATTATACTATATATAATAATTCTATATTGTACTTTTCACTTAACATTTTGCCACAAACACCTGGCTATATGATTTAAAATTATCTGTAAACATAATTTTAATTGTAACATAGTATTATATTGGATAGATCTATATATAATAATTTGATCTAATTATTGTAGACATTTAGGTTGTTTTTTATTTTTTCTATAAGATATAGATCTCTTATAAATATTCCTAGGTATCTATCTTTACTCCATTTCTAAAATGAGAATTTTGGGGTTGAAAGGCATGAACATTTTAAGGATTTCTGATACTACTGGTAAATTTAAATTATTCTTAGAAAGGTTAAACCAATTTATATCCCTAGGGTATGAGACTGCATCCTTACTATCTTTGAGCATTATGGCTTAAAAATACTTACTAATTTTATAGATGAAAAATAATTTATCTGTCACTGAAATTATCTTATTGTTTTTATGAAACGAGGAAGAAACCAAAGTCTCACAAAAACTGCATTCTAGTAAATTTAAACCACGCCACTGTATCAATTTTAATATCACAGGTCAAGAACTTGAGTTTAAGCTCACGAAGTATGAATAACTTTCTAAAAGACCAGTCCACAGGAACAGAAAAGACCCTACTTCTGGCAGTCTAGACCGGCGATGGGCGCTACTGCAGGCAGCCCAACAAAGTCACGCTGAGCGCCAGGCCCCCACCACCCTAGAGGTCCTACGGACTCACCCTAACTTGTCAGCTTTCTGTTCAGGGCAGAGGGGAGAAGATTAATTGTGGGATACAATTTAAGCTATAGTCCTTTCCCTCCCCCTGCCACTGATAAAGAGCTGAACTATAACCCAAAAGCCTTTTTTTCCAATTCAAAAGGCACCTGGAGCAAAATCGCTCAACCCTCTGTATCACATAAAAGAACTCCTTAGGAGGGGCGCTGGGAAGAGTCAAAGTGTAACTCCCCTCCTTCTTATGATGAATTTTAATCTAAATCCAAGGAAACTGGGATCAAGTGGAATCTGTATTTTCACACAGGCGGAGCCCTATCAACGACTGGCCAGGACTGACCTGCCCTGGGTGTGACCACCAAGATTGGCTGGGACTGACCTGCCCTGGGTGTGGCCACCACGCCGCCAAAGGGAAAATGGCGAGCAGCAACTACCTCTGCAAGTGCAAAGGTTCAAACAGCAGGTGCTGAACACTGGGTCCCTTCGGGACCTCATCTCGGTTTAAGCCTGGACTGTGGTCTCACAGGTCAGAACATCTGCTGCTGATGTGCTCAAAGGCGCTTTGCTTCTCGGGAGCCCCTTTCACTAGCCAGGCTTAGAGTTGTACAAATCAGAATGCCAGTTAATTATGTACATTTTCTACCTGCTGGAAGATTCACGTGAGAAACCAAATGACAATCAGAAAGTATCACAAGAAGCATGGGACCCCAACAAGGGAAGGCACGAGGACAACCAGTGAGGTCTCCCCCACCGAGAACTACGAAAGGCCTTGGCATGTACTGCCGGGAGCGGCCTTCATCTACTTTGTATCACGTCCTCCTCCTGAGCTCAGCTCAAGTGTCCCCTCCCCCAGGAAGCTCCCTCAACTTCCTGTATGGGTTTCCCTCTCCCACTTACAGATTTTCATTACACCCTGCATTTTCATTTAAGCTCTTGCAACAATTTTACTTAAAAGATTTTATATGCTCTCTCGTTTATTATCATTCAGTTCCCTGAGAGCAAGAGCCTCAGGTGCACTCAGGTATTTGTGGATGGAAGGAAAGGTGGGAAGGATAAGAGAGCATGATGGCTGCAAGTTCACCACGGGAGCAGCCTTCCAATGTGACTTTGAGCCCCTTAGCCAAGATTCTCTTTCCTTTTGACGGTGTCAGAAATGGGCACTGCCAAAGTCCGCCCCGCTCACTCTCCACTTTTGTGTGCGTTTCTGCTGCCGGCCAACCACTTCAATATTTGCTTTGGATATGCGTTACCTTTGGTCAGATTACTATTTGATCAGACTGCCCTAAGTGTCTTTCTGTCTGCTAAAGCAGCTTTGTATACCCCTTGGCCTGACCTATTTTATGATCAATTAAATCTCAGGGAGTAGCCCAGCTTCCAAGTCCTTGGGATTTCTAGTGCTCCCTGTCATTACCCAGAGTTAAGGATGGGGACGCTCCAGGACGTACTGCAATCATCGAAGAAAGGAGACAGCAATGTATGCATGTGGCTGACGCCTGTTCAGACTTCACACAAGCAGAAGCTAGAGATGACATTCTTACATGCTTCAGTTACTTTCTCAAAATATGATATTAATTGTGATAATTAAAAACAAAATGAGCACTGGCCTGGGAGTCTGGGTGAGATCTGGAGTGTGTGGATCCTGGCTCTGACACTAATTCAGCTGTCAGCAAGGCCGATTCGGTGCCAGCTTCTGTTAAACGAAGGAGCTGGACACGCAGCCGCTGCTGTCACTTCCAGGCTTGACATTACATTATCCAGTGATTATTTTTCATCTGAGAACTTGCGCCCAACTTCATAAACACCTCAAAGGTCAATCTAGCTGCTGCTAATGACCACCACACACCCAGGAGCCTGGAATAAGCATCTCTAAAGAAGTCACAGTGGGATCTGAGAATTTTTCTGATTACATATGAAATTATTCAAGAGACAAGCAGATGCCCGAGGGACCCGACAGCAGCATCACAGCAGATTCTCTGACAGGAGGAGCTTCTCAACGCTTGTTCCTCTCAGGACGGACGACTGAAATGCCAGGGAATCTGGCTACGACCAGCTCTAAGGCACCCCCTTCATTTGATTCTCCTCAGAAGCAGGGGCTTGTGGAATTATTTTCCATATGTCAAATGGACAATCGTGACCAAATATTTCTATAAGTGTATATAACTTTTACAGTCTTTGCGAAAAGCACTCCTCTTTCCTATTCTTGATATTGGGAACTCAATTTCCTCCACCTCAGCCCCCAACGCACAGATCCAGCACAGACCCTGTCCCTGGTGCTAAATTACCCTCTCAAACAAGCGTTCAGCTACAGTACAAACTCATTATGAATCTGCATATAACCAAAAACTCATCTTAGTTTTAATTAGCCGGCATGTTAAGTTCAAAGTCATATTTGTGTTTAAACATTCTAGCAACCTCCTTAGAAATAGGCATTTTGGATGAGGCCCTTCCCTGTCTGAAGGGAAACTACCAAAAAGAATAAACACAGCCCACTAAGGGGTTTGTACTCCAGAGACACATTTCTTCCTGCTGCAGCAACTGAGGTGCATTCCAAAAGATCTCCAGTAGGATATTTACAAAAAACCCATAGCCGAAGCCCCAGAGACTGTATCTGTACACGGGATCTGCAACAGTGTGCCACTTGCCTCGAGTAGTAGGACTCCACCCCCAGGGCTTCCCGCACACTGGCGATGTGCTGCTCCAGGGCCGAGCTGGTGGCTGCTGGGAGAGCTGCACTGCTACCAGCCTGGAAGTCCCCGGCACTTTCCACTGTGCTGTCACCCAGGTAGTGTTCGTGAAACTTCAGAATTCCTGAAAGAGGACAGGCACAGCCAATGTTACCCAAGATTGGGGCTGGGGAGGGAAAGGTGCAGGACGGGACAGTACTGCCGACGTGAGGCGCCCTCTTCCGCAAGCATCCCTTTCTCCAAACCAGGTGAAGAAATGCGGAAATCCATGATCTGAGGAGGGTTTTCAGAAGTTTGGTCAGTATCCTTTTTGCAGCTTTCACCATCAGGTTTGGTGTTTGAAACCAGGGAATTCAAGATAGGGCTTTTGCTTTTGATATGTTCAGAAGCCCCTGAAGTGAGTACTACTTCATAGGTATTTCAAAACAGATGTTTCTGAGAAGTACCAACTAGGGAAAGTTTTCTTTCAGGAAGAGCGCATGAGACGCCAGTGTACAGTCTCCCCAGAAACTGAAATCCTGAATAAAAATACAACCAGCCGAGTGGAAACTGTGTTACTCAAAGACCTTTCATTTCACAAAAGCAAATCAAAACAAGTATGTAGTACGAGAGCCAGATAAAAACATTTAAAGCTATTTTTAAGTAAGGCTAACTGGTCAACGGTCATTAATGGATTAAAGAAGCAAAAAATGATGGCTGCATAAAGCAGAGAATCCATAGTGGTTTTCTAGCAATAAACATAAGACATATTCTCAAATGGTAATGAGGTGTGTCAGCCCTGGAAAACGCTGGTCCTCTCTGATTGGATTAGAGCCCCCGTGAAAGCTTCAGAGTCTCATTAAGAGCGAAGAGGAACAGAAAGAGAAACAATAGGAGCCTCATTATACATGGCTCATTATTACAGGGATCTGGATATACCACCTGTCAAATCATGTCCCCAAAACATAACAACCACAGAGAGAAAGAGCCTGATATCTCTGTTGTCAGCCGTGGCCCCCTGGGTGTCAGTGCCCTTCTGGGGGCTGTAATACACGGGGATTCGTTTTGCTGTGGCTGACACGAACCAACTCGCCAGGAACATCGCAGCTGAAAACCTTTGGCATAAAAAGGTCAGCGATAAAAATGTTTTCTCCGGAAAACCCATAAAAAGCATGTAATTCAGGGGAAAAGAGTATAAAAATAATGCTGAGGCACAGAACGTACAGGCGTGAGTGCTCAGAACCCAAGGAGCCTCTGAGAGTTGTCATCCAGCCATCACTTTTTTTTAAATCAAAGGGATGGAAACATAATCAAGAAAACCTTGTCAATTCTCTTGGCAGTTGAACTTTTTGAAATTGGCTTACAGATATTCAAAAAGCCCATTCTTCAAGATTCCCAATTATAAGATCCACTTCTCCAGTCAATAAACTCTAATTGGATCTGGTGTGTCTCCAACATGGTAAAGCCATCAGCATTTTATTATGCAAAAAATGCGGCCCTAACAGCTAATTAGTGGTGCTGTATTTAGTGAAACTGTTACAGCCTGAACATTTATGCCAATTTAATCAAAGGAGATTTTTACTTCTGAAATAGATTTACAATGAACAAAACTGGTTAAAATGGGTTCTGCTAAACTCAGAAATCTCAAGCATAAATAAGACTTCATTTATACACTGAGGAGCTGCCGTTATCATGGCAGTCTCTTTAACTTTCCCATGACAAAGAGTCACAATCACTAAATCATACCTAGAAAGAACTCATTAGGACTTGCAGTCATCACTTTATTAGCTAATAAACAACAGCTGCCTAAAAATAGGACTACTAGTGAAATTAACCCTCCTGTTCTTAGTCTTCCTTGATAAATGCTTCCCCATTTGCTAGTGAGGAGCGGCGATTTCTTGGGGGAAATGGGAAAGCTGGGCTGTCTTATTAATTGAATGCCCCACCATGGACTATCTGCCGTGGCTGAGATCTTGCTGAAAGCCGACATCAGCTTCTTAGTCTGATCTATGGTAATGTACCTCTTCTGCCTCTAGTCATTAGTCCAGGGGTGTCAAACTCATTTTCTCTGGGGGCCACATCAGCCTCGTGGTTGCCTTCAAAGGGCCGAATGTGATTTTAGGACTGTATAAATGTAACTACTCCTTAACTAGGAACAAGGAGCTCAGTGCTGCCGCCAGGTAGAAACAAGGTGCCAGGCCGGAGAAAACAAGGTGGAGGGCCAGACTCGGCCCACAGGCCTTGTGTTTGCCATCTGTGCATTAGACGTGCACAGTCTTGTGTATAATTGCCCTGTTTCCACAGAAAGAGATCTTACCTGCCCCAGGAGCAAGCAGCCAGCTATACAGGTAGCCCGCGGCCAGGGAATAGTAAAGCACTAATCCCCTCTGGCCATTCACCATCTCTAAGATCTGGTCAATAGTGACTGGAGAGTAGGGGTCAGAGTCCTGTTGTCCTGTCTGTCGTTCTACCAGAAGATCTGCAAATGCCCTGGTCCGCCCTCTTTCTGCCACCGCCAGGGCTTCATCATGATGACCTACGAGACAAAAGGGACAGACTGAGGACTCCATGGGGAGTGAGCTTACTAAGAGGGGGCCTACATCAGCTAGAGATCGTGGGCAGAAACCTCACTACCTCTGCATTTCAATGTGTTGCAGAATCTGAACCACAACTGTTTCAAATTCAACCCCCTGCCTCAGATGATAGGTGCAGTGCCCACTCTTACAAAACCCCACATTTTCAGATTCTACCCCACCCTAAGGTCTCCAGCCTGCCCCTGTCTTGCAGCCACAGCACAAGACAGCCAACTTTGTTTAGAGGATTCATCCTCTGCATCTGCTCCACATCCTGAGTTGCTTCCCAGCCTCCTGGTTCTGACCCCATTCACTAGGCTCTTTGGACCTGATGCTTGACACTCTGGTTACCCTCTTCCTGACCTGCTCAACTTTGATTCTGATTTGACATTGGGAGATAAGCCTTACAGGACTTGGCTCTTGACCATCTTTCAATCTCTCCTCAGTGCAGCCCCTCTGGACTTCACATTGTCCTACCCCCCTGACTCATCCCCACCAATGCTATCTCTGTGCCTGATGGGCATTATTCAAAGCACCATATAAATGCCAGGTGACATTATTGCTAGAGCTGATACCTCATTCCACTCCGGTCTCCTCCCACACACACTCTCTCTCCTAATCCCAACAAAGGCAAAAGGTTTAAACCTCTGAGCTCTCTAGTTCCTTGAAATTGCTTCTCTCTTTTAAGCTTTTCCTCAGTGTTTCAATCCAACTTCTAATCCACTTCCTGTAAGAAACTAGTCTGTAATCTAGTTTAAAAGCTAATGCACAAATATAAGAGCATGAACAATACAAAGCAACGTACTCTCAAGTGAGGACTGCTTAGAGGTGCTGGAGGAGCACAGTGCACAGGACCTGCTTGGGCCATAAACACAGGTATGAAAGCATTGCCAGAACCAGGGTCCGAAGAGACAGCAGGCAGAGGCAGGAGGCCAGGTGCTGGCTCCGACAGCTCTTCAAGGATGCCTCACTTCTTGCACTTTGAGTATCAGCAGAAAGTAGGGATTTACGGGTGTGTATGCAAATGTCTTCTTTTACCCTATTAAGTTATTAACTGGAACAGCAGGAATGCTTTCTGTGCACACTGGCAAATCAGCCCCGAAGTGTTAGGCAGACTTAACACTGTGACTATAATAGATATAAATTGTAATCTCAGGCAATGAGTACACTTAACAGGTCATTTTTCCAGGGAAAATTTGAGTATTCACACATACACAACCAAGGAAGGGTTATTGACAAGGCTTCAGCATTCAACTTCAAAGACATTGTCAGTTCCAATAAATACCTCCTCAGCCCAAGTTCTGGGTTGGGAACAATGGTCTGCAGAGATGGACAGGTCTGCGAAGAGGCAGAGGCCAGGACAGCTGGAAGGGGCTGGCTGTGACAGTTGAGGCCCAGGTGAGGGAAGGCGCATGCTGCCCCAGTGCAATGGGGCACACAGGCCTGGGGGAATTATCACTATGTCCCAGTCGGGAGGGCAGACCCAGGTATTAAAAACATTTACTTGAGAGCAACTGAAAGACATGAGGGCACAGGAAGTAGAGAAGAGGCCAGGTGTCTACTCAGGTTCTCCCCATTAATATTGAGAGGGAACCTGGGGGGAACACCTGGTTGAAACATCCTTCTGGTCCCTGGGGCTGCCGGCCAATCTGCTTTGTTCACACAGCACCTGAGCTCTTTTACCCTAGCATCCACCACACCACACTGGACTCGTGGCCTTCTGTCTCTCCACAGGCTGAGAGATTCTCGAGGTCAGGAATCAGGCCTTCTTGACTTTAATCCCCTGGGCTGGCACAGAGCACATAGTAGGTGCTCTGCAAATATATGTTGAATAAATGAACACACGTTCAGCGACTGGACTGTGGCTGTGGCTTCACAGTCTGTTGAAACGACAAATCACATTTCGTCACAGCAATCACTAAACGGCGTAGATACCCAAGCGCACACGCAAAGCAGGGACCCCAGCTGCTCTCACCCAGACTGACGAGCACCCGCTGCAAGGCCTGGTAGGACGACGTCTGCAGGTCGAAGAGCGAGAGTTTGTAGTCCGTGCTCAGCTGCGCCTCGTGTCGGATTGTTTCAAACAAGGCCGACGCCCTATAGAGCTGCAGGTAGGGGGCAAAGATCGTTATCCATTCCCCAGAAGCCACTGTCCAGCTATTCTCTGACTAAAGACAACTTTTGCTCACATTTTGGTGTACAACCTAAAAAGTTTTCTTTAAGGGTTGAAAGGATGACTCTTTATTTCCAGGTGGGTTCGAGTGGAAAGGCGTCAGATCTTACCAGGTAAGTTAGAGTTTATATAAGCAATCTTTGACAGCTCAAGTGATCTAAAAGACAGGGGTTATAGACCTATAGTCTGAAAGCTGTAAAACACAACGTCAGCTATTAATCCAACCAAGAGCTGAATTTGAATTTTAAGGCAAAGCCCCTCCTCCTGTCACCAAGCTGCTGTAATGCTGGCACTGAAGGGTGGAAGTGAGAATGCGTGCAGGCCGGCTGGAAGTGCACGAGGCCGGGAGGGGAGAGACGAAGGCAGCGCCCTCTCAGGGGGGACAGCTTTCTGCAGGTGGGTCAGCGAAACCAACGCTAACCTCCACAACAGCGTCCCAGGGTCAGGTCTTTGCTGGACGAGCCCCCCGAGCCACACCCACTCACGAAACCAGACACCAGTGCTCCTAAAGGGACACCTTTCCTGCTGCTCTGAAGGCTGCCCTGTCTCTGAGACCACAGAACTTTTCTCTGATGCTTATGTGCCGAAAACACAGCACCAAATTTTAGGTTCATGCACATTCAAAAAGTAGAATGCTAAGACTAAGAGACTTAGACTAGGACAGAGGAGTGTATTCCCAACTCTGCCACTAACTAATTTGGTGCGTGACTTTTCTTAAAATCCAGAACCTCGGTTTCTTCTCTGGAAAGGGGCTGGCTGTCATTCTACCTCACATGGTTGTTTAAGGAACACATTCAGGGAGTGAAAGTACTTTGAAAATTGTAAATCACTCTATCAATACCACTTTTACTTTTTAAATTGAGGAATTAATTCTTAATTTGCCTTTAATAGTTTAAAAAGTAGAGCACCTTACCATAACATTTCAGGATGCTATGGCAAAAATTCAGTCACACCACGCCCTCAATTCCTGTGAGCACCTCTGATGGGGGCTTGATTCCCTTATCCTTTGCCCCTTCCGCCGAGCACACTGCACTCTGCAGTGACCACTCACACTGCCTTCGTGGCTATGTGTGTGACTTTAGATGGCACCATCTCACAACTCCTCCGACCTGCTAGAGGAACCATAACTCTAGAGACCTTTCCAATCCCCAGAGCCGGCATGTGGGCTGCGCTTCAAGTATTTGTACACACACAGAAACGTAAACTCTGTGTGTGTGTGTGTGTGTGTGTGTGTGTGTGTGTGTGAGAGAGAGTGTGAGAGAGAGAGAGAGAGAGAGAGAGAGAGAGAGAGAGAGAGAGAGAGAGAAAGAGAGCGCGAGTGAGAGCGGGAGAGAGGTATCTACTGGTATAACTAGATACCAGAAGGACATTAAATCTAATAATTATGAATTCTCGGATTCTTTACTTCTGTCATAATATGTATGTAATTTCATATTGAGAATTAATGAGGAAGAGCAGCACATAATACACGAATTCCAAAGAAATTATTGCAAAATCTATCACACAACTGAGCAACAATCTTTACTGTTGTTCAACACTTCTGGGCTGGTACAGGCAGGAAACCCTATAAGTCAACCTAAGTGGGGAGGTCGGCGCCTTCTGGCCAATGTCATTGCTACTAAAATAGTAATCTCAAGGTCTCCCATGACTCTGGAAAGAAAATCCACTTGGGACAGGGGTTCCCCTATTCACCTGGTGCTGAGCCTCCTCCAGGTTCCCACTAGCCCAAAGGGAGAGGCCGAGACCGTGGCGAATTTTGGCTTCATCTTCTCTTCGGCCCAGTTGCTCAGCTAACCTTAAACCTGAAATCAGATAGAGAAATTTTAAGTACACATACAAAATACACAATTCCACCTGCCAAGAGCTCCTGGAGGGTAACCCTGCCTCAGGGGTATATAAAACATGTTAACACAGCTAGATAAAGCTCAGGATGAGAGCAGAATCAGCCAAGGCAGAGTAAGCATTTGCTTCAAATTCTGTGATGGCAGCAACCTTTCCAGGACACCCCACGACACCCCAGGAAGAGCACGGGCAATGGCTAACAGCAAGAGGCAGGTTTGTGTGACAGGCAGAAACACCGAAGCAAATGGAACCTAACCTGCCACCCTCCCAGATGTGAAACCCCTTGCTTTGCAAATGAAAACTCCTGGCCTAGAATCTGATCTAACCCAATTCTTTGGCTGGCAAACACTGTTCCTGACAGTTCCACAGTCAAGCACAGAAGCCAACCTGATGCTTTTTCATATCTCACATGCACAAGATCCAATCAGTAGTGATCGGAGGCATATCTGATGTGCTCTTGAAAGCAGCATGCTCACACCGCCTGACCCTGCCTCCTACTACTGATGCTACTGACACATTTCATGTCCACGCTGTTTTTCCCTTCAGGCTGAGACTTTGATGTGCCTCAGCAGGGTGGCAGAACAAGTGCTATTAGGAGTCCAAAGTCTTAAATGAGACTGTCCTCATTCTAGTGGCTTTCAGATAGACACCTGCAGTTTGGGTCACGTACCTGCGGTAAGCTTCTGAATTTCAGGACATCAGCAACCTCCCAGTCTTCGTGGGAGCCAAATAGGAGGGTGGCCATTTATTGTACTGGCCACTAAGCAGTTCTCAGCATCACTTTGCCCTCATTATCTTGCTCTCTGTACACAGGACTTAGCTTGTGCAGAAGACAGCATGAAGGCTCCCACGCTACAGCTGTGCACACAAAGGAAGGAAGGGCTTCCTTTTTCTAATCCAGTGCAGTCTAGATGGGAGCCTGCTTCTGAGCATGCTGGGCCCATGCAATTTCAGGCTTTTGAAAGGGAACTGAGTCAGTTGAGAGGCAAATAAAAACAATACTCATGTTCAAGCTCATAAAATAGTATGCATTTCAAAATGCACATAACACAGAAAACTTAGAAAGAGCATTTTAGGTTTAAATCATGTCACTAGCTAACAAAAATAATACTTGCAAGTTATTCACATTTTAAAATGCCTCACAGAAGAGAAACACAAGTGAAAGAAGATGGTTCTTGGGTAAACACCAGGAGAACACTGGTTGTTTTAACCTTCGACAAGCTAACCATACTCATCTTCAGTACAGCTGTCCCTGCCAGCCTGGGGTCTATGAGCTGGAAGTAAAACTCACCGAGGTAGCCCCCCACCCCAGGTATGTTCTGTGCAAGCTGGACCTTTGCTTTGATCCCTGCTGGGTCCCTAGATGTAGGACACTCCCTGGCCCATAGTCAGAGGTTCAACAAGGGAGAGCTGAAAGCCACTGGACTGTCACAGTCTCTGTTACGCCACAGTTTCTATCTGCTTCTGCCTCTCGGGAGTCTGGCCCACCCACCCTGCTCTCCTAGAGCTGGGCGGCTAGGAACTACTTCCACAACTCCAGGGAAAGTCACTAAATTGCTCGAGGCTCCCTTACTTTACTTGCAAAAGAAAAAGCTGGATGAGACCAGTGGTTTTAACCAGGGTTTCTATACAGAGCACCTGCAAAGCTTGTTCAAAAGGCTCAGACCAGCCTCGGTTGTGAGATTTTTCTGCAGTGGGCAGGGTGACATTGATCTATTGTCCCCCACCCCGAAAACCATAGGAGAAAGCACTGAGGGATTCCCATTGAACTGTTCCCTCCGTGCAAGCGGGAACAGACCCAACTCAGAACTAGGAAAGGGCCCTCCGGGGGTCCTGCTCCCATCGCCCCTCAGGAGCAGAGGCGTCTCTTTTGGCCCAGAGGGCACCCATGCTCTCTGGCGGAGCACATCCACAAAACAGACACCGTGGAGATGCCACAGTAACAATTTAGGTCTCTATGAGAGACTTAAAACTACAAGAAACAATAAAAATGAAATTGAGAGTTTCCCATAAATATAGAATTATGTTACAACATCTCAGGCGAAGCAGCTGCTTTATGGAAACAATATTTCAGGAAGTACAAAAGAACACAGCTGAAAGGCTGTCATATGCGGGGTCTGAATTTAATAGTTTTCACAAATTCAACAGAAAATCGCCCCAGTCTGTTGGAATTTCACCACAGTCAGGTTTCAGGAAATCGAAAGCCAATTCTCGTATTTAATGCATTGAGGCAAGCTCCCATTGAGTGGGAGCCAAATGAGGTCTGGGAAGTCGCTCTCACCCTCTCTCAGTAACCTCTCAGCCTGAGGCCAGAGCAGTCCCCGGTATTAGCAGAGAAACATCGGCCTCGGGCCCATTTTCCACTTTGCTTCCTGTTGCCCCCTTTCCCGGCTTCCCAGCTGAGCCTCAACAGGAACGGGGGCATCTGCCTGCCCACACCTCTGCCCACCCTCCTCTGCTCCTGGGAGGTGAGGGGCTCACATGGTGCCTGGGGTCAGAAAACCTGGGCTGAAACTACTCCACCAATGACTGACCACATGGTCAGGGTCAAGTCACTGTACTCTCTGAGTCTCAGGTTGCTTAGCTGCAAATGGGAATAAAAACCTCTCAAGATTACTGTGAGAAATAAATCCAATTAAATAAACTATACATACAAAACCCCTTGGAAACCATAAATGAGCGCTTTTGCTTGAAGTCAGTGACACTTTCCTTTTACTAGTGAGCTGAGAACATCATACCTGCCATTTCCCTCCCCAGGATGAGAGGATGCAGTGTGCCTGGGTGAGGGGAGGTGCCTTCCAGAGCAGAAGTGCAAAGAGGCGAAGGGTAAACACATCTTTACAGGCTGCACAGAACTGACAGGGAAAGGACAGGGGGAGGGAGGGGAGGAGGAACAGCAGCAGCAGCTACTTGGGGACCTGCCTGGATCAGGACTCCTGGGCCACGGTCCCAAGCACTGAAGGTGATAACCTCCTGGAAGGCAGCCTCGTGTAGGGCTTGAGTGACCCTCGGACTGATGCTCAGGATTAGACCTCAGCTGCTACATCAAAATCGACTTCTGTACAGTTCTGAAATATTTTCTACGGGAACAGTAGGGCTTGAAACAGATCGGTATTTTCCATGATTAAATCTAATTTGATTCACCTCGGGAGAATGTTGTTTACTCAGTAGAGGATTCTTAAAAGCAGGGAGCGGTGTCTGCCCCTTGGGTGGCCGGCCAGCTGAGGAAGGCCAGCCGGGTGATGCATTCAGGACACCGGAACACCGCTCTCCTGAGGTGGCCCTCAGGCTGTGCACACTTCCTTCTGAGGGGCCTCTGAACGAGCTCCACCTCAGAGCAGACCTAGGGACCACGACGGGGCGGGGCTTTGCACTTACCTTCCTGTAAGTACATGACCGCCTGGGAATAGTTCTGCAAAGCGTGATGGGTCCTTCCAAGGCTACTGTAGGACACCGTCTTGGCCACCAAGTCGTTCATCTGGGCAGCGATACTCAGGTGCTGCTCTTGATAGACCACAGCCCTCTCGAAGGTGCCCAGAGATTCGTACGTCAGACCCAGGTTCCCATAGGCGCGGCCCTGGCACGTGGGGTTGTTGGTTTCCTCCGCAATCTGCAGATCCAGCTGGTGGTACTGCAGGGCTGTATCATATTCCCCCATCTGCTGGTAAACACCACCCAGGCCACAGGCCGCGTCACTTTCCAGAGCTCGGTCTTTCATCTCCCTAGCAATGTTCAGCTGACGTTCGAGGCAGGAAATGGCTTGTTCGTAATTCCCTAATTGGCTGTGCAGACTTCCCAGTTCTCCATAGGCCTGGGCTTTATTAAAGGCCTCCCCAAGCTCATGGGCGACCACGAGCCTCTTTTCAAAGCATACCAGGGCTTGCTGCAAGCTCCCCATTGCCCTGTGGGGATGTAGACAGAAAAGCAATGATATTATTTTGTGCAGGTGCAGACATACTAAAGCCCCTGAGAAAATGAAAAACATTTGTCACTGTCACTTACTATAGAAGCTCTTAACTCCTCTTCTAGCTAAAATCTATCATGTGCCCTTAGAGTGAGATGCAGGAGAATTTCATAATCTGGAAAGCAATTCAAAAGTCATCCCTTAGTGACCTTCCCAAGAGCCTGAGATTCAATGGGATATATACCCCAGAGGAAACATAAAATATATTAATAGGCACAATGATAGCAAGTGAACTGTTTGGTTCTTCGGGCCTCCCAATTTCCACTGCCGCTTAGACTATGTTTTTGAAATCACTTTACTGCAGCCATGAATCTTTCACCCTGAGCCCCTCGGAGTGCTCTGTGGGTGATGATTTAGTTTGACCCTTGCCCCTTCCTCCACTCCAGGAGCCCTAATCTCCTGCCTATCTGGAGAGGCCATATATTTTGCAGACACAGACACCTTCTTGGGTTCCCCACATTCAGAAGGAAAAGCATCACCTTGGCCAACAGTGTGTCTTTTTGTGCTGCTCAGAGATGACATGATGAGAGTGGGAAGAACACAGATTTTGGCAGCAGACCAAACCAGTTGTGTGGGGACACGTGAATTCCTTTTCCCGAGCCTCTGTTTCTAAATGACAATAAATCCCACATAACACAGCACATGATAATAAATGTAGAGTAATGTAGGATTGCTATAAATAGTAAGCAAGTATCTGTGCAAGGTACCTAGTATGATGATAGTACTCACATATGTTTCTTCACTCCTGACATTTTATCAGGCAGCTTTCCTTAAAAGCAACAAAACCGGGACCAAATAATTGGTGGGTACAGATGCATTGAAAAATACATTCATATAACGTGGGAGGCCTTCCTAAAAGATCAGTTAAGTTAATTCATTCATCTTTCCCATTCTTGTTATCTCATTTCTCCTGCTCATTATGATATAGTCAAAAAGGCAGTGCCTTGAAACACCAACCCAAAAGAGCCTACGCACCCCAGTGTTCATAGCAGCACAATTTACAATAGCCAAGTACTGGAAGCAACCTAAGTGCCCATCAGCAAATGAGTGGATCAAAAAACTATGGTACATTTACACAATGGAATTCTACGCAACAGAGAGAAAGAACGAGCTTATACCCTTTGCGACAGCATGGATGGAACTGGAGAACATTATGCTAAGTGAAATAAGCCGGGTGATGAGGGACAAATACCATATGATCTCACCTTTAACTAGAACATAATCAACAACAACAAAAAAGCAAACAAAATATAACCAGAGGCATTGAAGTTAAGAACAATCTAACAATAGTCAGAGGGGAGTGAGGAAGGGATAGTGGGGAGAGGGGTTTTCAGGAACTACTATAAAGGACACATGGACAAAACCAAGGGGGAGGGTGGAGGTGGGGGAGGGAGGTGGGTTTGGCTGGGGTGGGGTGGAGGGATGGGGAGAAAATGCAGACAATTGTAATTGAACAACAATTAAAAAAAAAAAAAAAAAAGGCAACGCAGTTGGGGTGGGAGAGCCCTGGGTCTGACTCTTGGCTGTCCCTTTTAAACTGTGTGACCGTGGAGATTAACCTAACCTCTGTGGGCCTTGGTTTCCTCCTCTAAAACAGAAGGGTAATACTATCCCCTGCTAAATTCACAGAATCATTGGAAGAACCAAATGAGATAGGTATGAAAATGTTTTGTAGCCAACAAACCACACGCAGGCCTTAAGTTGCCATTACTGTCACAAGTGCTCCTTGTGCAGGTTTGTCAACCACGTGTGTCCTCTGTAGTGTTTACCTGTGTCCGTTTCCTAGGCCCCGGTAAGCCTTGGCTTGGTCTTGCATGCGATTCAGACTCTGAGCCACAGATAAATATTGTTCATAGTACTTGATAGCTTCCTCATAGTCGCCCAGGGCCTCGTAGCAGTCCCCCAAGTTGCCGTAGGCCCGGCCCCTGTCGAGCACAGACTCGTTTCCACTCAGCTGCTGCAGCATGGCCAGCTGCTGCTCAAAGTAGCCGATGGCTTCTTCCATCACATTCATGTTCATCTTCGTGATGCCCATGTTGCCATAGACCTGGGCCTCGAGGCTTGGATCCTTCAGCTTCTGCCCTAGGTCCAGCTGCTCTTCATAACATTTGAATGCCATTGTGTATTTCCCAAGGGCCATGTAGACAGCAGCCAGGTGCCCGTGAGCTCTGCACTCCCCCGGCAAGTCACTCAGCTCTTGATACACCTCCAGTTCCTGCGTGTGATAACCTAAGGCCTTGTCATACTTCTGGACCATTCGGTAGGCAGTGCCCAGTGCTGCATACGCACTGGCCTCCAGTCTTCTGTCCTTTACATGGTGAGCTAAGCCCAGCTGCTGCTCGTAGAATTTTATTGCACCATTTATATCTTTTTTACAGATGAATATATCACCCAGGTTCCCTAGGGCTCGAAATTTAGCCTGGGAATTATTCAGGGACTGAGCTAGGGACAGCAGGTACTTTTGACACTCTTCAGCTTTGCTGAAGTTCAGCAGAGCCTTGAATGCTAGGCCCAAGTTGCAGTAAGCTTTCGCTTGGCTCAACTTGTCGTGAAGGTCTTTGGCCAGGGCCAGATCCTGCTCGTAGTACTTCACGGCCTCCTGGTAATTTCCAAGGCAGTAATGGGCGTAGCCGAGATTGTGGCAGACCTTTCCTTCCCCTTCCATGTCTTGTAGGTCTGGAGAAAGCCGGAGGTACTGTTCATAATAGGGGGCAGCTTGGACATACTCCCCTCGCGAGCAGTGGAAGTTGCCCAGGTTGCTGAGGGCCCGAGCCTCGCTCTGGATGTCACGCAGCTCCCGGGCGATGTTCAGGTGGTTCTGATAGTGTTGCAGGGCCCGGTCATGGGCACCCAGGGCCTGGTAGGCCACAGCAAGGTTCCCGTGCGTGGATGCCTGGGAGGCGCGGTCATTCACCTCCATGGAGATTTGCAGTTCCTGCCGATGGTACTTGACGGCCTGGTCGTACATGCCCAGAGCGTTATAGGCATTGCCCATGTTCCCGTAGGCACGGCCCTGGGCAGCGTAGTCACTCAGTTCCTGGGCGATGCACAGGTGGGTCTTGTGGAGTTTCAGCGCAGTATCATAATCACCTTTCATCTGGTGTATAATTCCTGAGGAAGAGAATTAAAGGAACAGAAAAAGGTTGGAATGACTGATTAGCAATTTGGAAAAAAAGGTAATTTGCAACTCAATTTACACTCACATACAATCCAGATGAATTAAAGAGTTTAAAATAACAGAAGGTAGAATTAAATATTTATTAGCTCTCCAGAGGGGGGTTGGCTTTCTGTGCTTTGAAGCAACAACAACAACAAAAATTGACAGATTCTATTACAAAAATAAGATGTTTTCTACTACTAATTTATATGTATATATAAATTAAAAGGCAAACACAATACTGGAACATATATAAAACATATATTAAAAATTCAATAGCTATTTGTGTAAAGATTTTACTCGGTCTGACTTTTTTAAATATCAAGATTTAAATTTACTGAAACAGGCAAAGCACCTCGTGAGCAGACAACTCACAGCCAAGGAAATCCAAAGAGTAACCAGAGGGGAAAATGCTAATTTGTTTTAATAATCAAAGAAATGCAAAATAAAGCAGCCCTGAAGCACCATTTTACTTTTACTAAATCAGCAAACAAATGATTTAAACAACATTCTACACTGATGAGGTCGCCCTGAAACTGGTGAGCACACCCACTGCTGGACACAAGCTGAAACGGCCTGGGGAGAAGCGGCAAGGCAGGACCCGCAGAGCGCCTGTGAGGCCCTGCAGCTCAGGGGAGCGTGGGGTTCTAAGGAAACCCTTCCAGGAATGCAAAGGCTCCATGCATAACAACGTTTACTGCAGCGGTACAGGCCAGTGGAAGATCAGAAAGAACTTAAATGGCAAACACTGGGGGATGTCTATCAATTTGGTGGAGGATCGTGCAGTCATTCAAAAGATAATTATGAAGTCTATGCAGAAAAATGGAGGGAGGGGGTTCTTATAACAATGCTAAGTGGAAAAAGCAGAAAACAATGCTGTGCGCTCCCTGCGACGACAACTAGGGGGAAAATGTGCACATGGACAAGACCTTGAGGGGATTATGCAAAATTAAGAATAGTGGCCTTGTTAGGTGACGGGATTTAGATGATTTTTGTTCCGAAATTTCTTTGCAGCTTTTCCTGTCAACAATAATAACACTTCAAACAACCCTCATAAACTATGCTATAAGCTACTAAGCTAAGTTATTGTTCTCACAAGCAATTCAAATGAGATGTATCATAAATATCAAGTAGTTCCAAATGAGGGATATGGTAAAGGTAACTTCCGAGATGACTCTAAGGTGAGCGTGGTTCATCCCAGTTACAGCTGGGGTTTGCAAACTGGTTTCTCCTTGCCCTTGGTTTTGACTGTGCTTTTTCACACATCAATGTGTGAGCTTTGCAGTGGTGGCCAAAACCTGCAGAAAATACAAAAACTCAGACACCAAGATGGGTTCTTCTGAAAATATCTGAACTGAGAAAGAAAGCTGTCAAAGTCCAGCCAACGCAACCTCCTTATCTCTATGCACCTTCCGTTCGTTTCTTTCTTTGTTCATTTGTTCATTCATTCATTCACTCCCACACTGGCCCAGGAAACACTGAGTATTGTATGCTAATCCTGTGGGGGGTAGCAGGGGGAGAGAGAGAAAGGAAGACAGGAGGCTGCTCTCGAAGAGCACGCAGGATCATAATGGAGACAGTCGTGAAACAAGTCCGTCAGCACACACAATAAACGCTGAGGTGCGGAGCCGAGGGGGAGCACGGCAGTTTCTCTTCTGCTCCCGCTTCCTCCCTGCCTGCTCTGGAGGCCTGCCCGGCCGCAGGAGTCGTGCCCGTCTCTGGGACCAGCCATCAATCTGACACTAACTGGACTTAGGGTTCTGGATACATAATTGAGCCTCTTTGGGCTTTGTAAGGCTCACCTATAGAATGAGAAAAAATAATTACCGGCCTTAGAGGGTGGTTGTAGGGGTCAAATGAAATAATGTATGTGGAAGTGTACTGTAAACTATAAAGTGAAATTCCAATATCGGTTATTGAAATTACTAGATGCTTTTAGGAAAAGGAATTCCGGAGGTGGTACAGATTAAATAAACAATGGCAATTCTTCTGTGTATTTGCTTGTATGAGTTAAATATTTTGTAATTTAAAAATAACCAAGAAGCCACAGTACTCTAGATAATGCAATAACATGGCACCACTAAAAATGACAAAGTGGAAGTTTACATATTGACATGGGAAAAAATTCCAATATATTAATAGGATATATGGTCACAAAACAGTACATTTTAATAAAAATGTTAACAGAATGGGTGTATATACTTATATGCTTACATTTACACTACACATACATATAGCATAAAATTTATGTCAATGTTAACAGTAATAATCTTTGAGTGTGGAACAACAGGGCATTTTTTTTTTATTATCTGTATTGTGTTTTTTTCTATGATGAATGTGTAACTCTTGGTTTAAAACTTACTGAGAGTATTTTTGGAACTCTGATCCAACAGGAGGAGCACTCTTCCTGGGGACTGGGTCTGGCCACTCCCCTGGGTTGGAGATGTCACCAGCATCTTAGTTGGAAGGATCAGAGTTTTTCAGAACCTGCCTCAAGGTTAGAAACTCTAAGTGGCCCAAGAGGCACTACCTTAGCATTATCTGGAACCCCTTCTGGTGGTGAAAAATTATTAGTGACAAACATTTCAGTTCTAAAGACCTGCATTTGGCCTTAAACTGATTTTATCTAAAGAGAGAAACTTTTAGATTTCAAATCTCCAGGTAACCTTAGAGAAAATGAATCACTTTACTGACTCTCTCCTCCGTTTCTGCATTTCTGAAATGAAGGTCAGAATACCCGCCAGGCCCTGAGTCCTTCCTTACGGCCAGGGCCGGAGCTGGGGGCGGGGGCAGCAGCAGGGCTGCAGCTCCCTCTGAGCACCTTCTCCCCAGCGATGTCCTTGCATTGCATTTCCCCTCACAGCTTCTGGATTTCGTTGCAATGATTTTTAAGCCAATATAATCACTAGCTGGTTGCTAAGATGATGTTGAAACCTTCAGAGAAGGCAATCAGAGGAAGCTTGGGTTTTTTGTCTGCTCCCTACCACGGAAGACACAGGTCTCCTTGCTAGCCCCCCACCCTCCCTACTTGTACTCTGTCATGCAGTAAACCGGCTAAGCATCTAGAAGGCACACTATAATGGAAAAGGACGGAACTGTAAGTCAGAAGTTCTGTTTTACAAGCCTGGCTCTCACCTCACTCAGCTGGGTATCTTTGAGACAGACTTTATGTCTCTGAGCCTTTCTTTTTTAAATTGAAAACTTTTTGGTGGGGTTTTTTTTTGCCTTTTTTTATTGTCTTTTATTGTTTGTGCTATTACAGTGGCCCCCACTTTTCCTTCCTTTGCCCAGCACCCCCACCCCCACCAGACAATCCCAAATCATTGTCTGTGTCTCCGGGTCATGCACGCAAACATGTTCTTTGCTGATCACTTCACCTTCTTTCACCCAGTCACCCCCTCTCCTCCATGGAATGTCGGTCTGTTCCATGTCTACGCTTCTGTTTCTATTTTGTTCGTTAGTTTATTTTGTTCGTTAGATTCCACATATAAGTGAGATCACATGGCATTTGTCTTTCACTAACTGGCTTATTTCACTTAGCATAATATTCTGCAGGTCCATCCATGCTGTTGCAAAAGGTAAGAGTCCCTATTTTTTTACTTCTGTGTAGTACTCCATTATGTAAATGGAACACAGCTTTTTTGCCCACTCAGCTAAGAGGGGAACACAGGCTGTTTCCAGATCTTGATCTTGGCTATTGTAAATAGTGCTGCTATGAACAGAGGGGTGAATACTTTGTTTTGTATAGGTGTTTCAGGATTCTTAGGATGAGTACATTCCCAGAGGTGGAACTGCTGGGTCAAAAGGGAATTTCATTTTTAATTTTTTGAGAACGCTCCATACTGTTTCCCACAGTGGCCGCACCAGTCTGCTTTCCCACCAACAGTGCACTAGGGTTCCCTTTTCTCCACATCCTTGCCAACACTTGCTGCTTTTGACTTATTCATCGTAGCCATTCCGACAGGTGTGAGGTGATATCTCATCGTGGTTTTATTTGCATCTTTCTGATGATTAGTGACGTTGAGCATTTTTTCACATGTCTATGGGCCACCTGGATGTCCTCGTTGGAGGAGTGTCTACGCAGGTCCTTTGCCCACAGTTTTTTGCCTTCTTATTGATAAGGTAGGGTCATCATCACCTCAAAGAAGTGGTATCAGAAACATCACAGTCTCCACCACTAATCTGTGTGACCTTTTTAAACGTGGTGTGAGCAGTATTTAGGGAGTGATAGAAGGGAAAAGAAATTCTGTCTCTTGCTCTTCTGGCCTTAGGAGGCAGGCCTAGTTAATAGGGAGCAGTTGGGACGATAATAGCTGCCCGGGCTCGATGATTTGTGAAAGGAACCGCCTGCTGGTTCCGGCAAAATGATCTGACCCCCAGCCAGCTTGCTGTGCACTCCCTTTCCCCCTTCCCTCCTCCTCATCGCACACTCCCACGGACCTGTCAAGGGTCACAGGAAGACTCTCTAAACAGCGGCTCTGGACACAGGCAAAGGTCAGAGGAGGTGGACCTGGCTGCGTGGGGACTTCTTCACGTGCCCTGCGTCTCCGCCATCCTGGCCGCTGCCAGCCCGGAGAATTCCGAGCGGAACATTACACACTCTTGGCAGCCTTTCTCTTCGCTGAGACAACACAAAAGCGGCCCTGCGCGCCACCGGCAGAGTGACTGCGCACGCTGAGGAGATAATCTGCAGATCCTCCTTCCCTTTGGAGTCCCCAGCGTGATTTTCCAGGGCCGTCACTCAGACGAAGGCTCACAGAGGGCCTGTCAGCGGGGGTGTGCTAGGTGACAATGTGCCGCCAGGAGGGGAATTAAATGAAGATTAGTGGGGCAGAAGACCGGCCACAAAGCAGAGTCCTCACAGGGTACGTGGAGAAAGGACATGTGGTTACAGATTCGTACGTTGGCACAGTGGGCTCTACCTGTGAATCGGGAGAGGTCACGGCCTGAGAAGAGCAGAGCCCACTTCAAAGAGCCATTCGCCTGCAACCCAAGGGCACGTGCTGGGCACAGGAAGTGCGGGGCACTCTGCTTCTGCTGTCACCGTCAGCTGCGTGACCTACAGAGGTGTGAACGGGGCGAGCCGAGCAGGGGAATTGGTACTGAAACTGGAAGATTTAATGTTTCAGCAGTGAGTTCTGGCTGCCTCTTCACTTGGGAATTCTGTAAAAGCAGGGCCTCGGGTGCCTCCACCAGCAGTGGCGGCGCTCTTCCCACTCACTGACAGTTACTGCTGCGGATAAACAGTGCCCACCCGGCCGGGGCTGGAAAGCTCCACCCGTCCGTCGGAGCATTCTCACCCCTTTCATCCTAGCCACAGTGCCAGCTATCCTCAGGGGACACGCAAGACTGGGGACTTGGAGAGGCCCTCTCACAGGCTCACTTTCTAAGTGACGTGGCCTGGGCCCAGTGAGAGGAAGTGAGTCAGTGGCAGCGCTGAGAAAGGAGCTCTTGGCCCACGTGCCCTCAGCGGTACCAGCCTCGATGCTTTCAAAATAAGCAGAAGACATGACGGAACTGTTATTAATTAGTCTCACTAGGTGTCACATTGGACAGTAGCTGTGTTTTTAAAAGTTCTCCTCTGTTAAGAATACATATGGAAGTATTTACAAATGAAATGGCATGGTGCCTGAGATTTACTTTAAACCACTCTAGCAGGGGTTGGGAAGTAAGCACATGTGTGTTTATGAAAAGAGATGAAACAAGGTCAGCAAAATGTTGATACCAGGGTTCTGAGTATGTGGGGGTTCATTACAGTGTTCTCTCCCCCCTCTGTAAACTTCCATAGTAGAAAGTTAAATGCGATAATAAAGATGTGCAGGGAGATGCACTGTGCATCCTTCTGCAGCCCGCTTTGGATCAGGAAGCTCTTCCTCTTGGCTAAGTCCTGATCTGGATGTTTAAGTTCATTTTTTCTGTCTTTGGGACGGCAGGAGAGGAAGAATTCAGCTGGCCACCAGCCTCCACAGCTACGGCAGCCTCCACAGCCCTCTGCAGGCTGGGAGGGGGACATGTGTAGACTGAAAGCAGCCCAGTGCTTTGCCCATTGCTTTGATTTGATAATCATGATATTTAGTTGTACCTTTCACTTCAAATGATCTTAAAGGGCAGGATGATATTTTGTCTTTCAAACAGGCAGCGTGGGAGGGGATGGCAAAAACAGCTGGGAACACCTGCCCCACAGAAACAGCGATGCATGTTCGCAACCGCTCCTCCCAGTGCTCCTCCTCCTCCTCCCCAGGCCCAGTGCTCCTCCTCCTCCTCCCCAGGAGGAGCGGCCCCAGTTTCTCCCGGGCGCCCATCCTTCCGACTGTAGACATCTTTCAGTTGCCTGGACCCCCTCCCTCTCAAGTTTCCACACAGAGTTCCTGTATATTGTACCTAAAATATCTCAAAGCTTGGGATGGGGAAGAGGAGACAGACCTGGTGAGTAAACAGGTGCCTGAAGTCAAAGCGCTCTGTATTAGAAATGCCACCCTTGGATGTTTTATCTCATTTTCCAGTTACTAGTTATGTACTTGGAGACAAGTCTCCATTATTTTTGCCAGTGGAGGACAGCAAAGGTACAGGTATTTTTACATGGAGGAAATTCCAAAATCAGTTACATGGTTTCAGCTACAAGCATCTTCCCAGGAGGTAAGCTTTTCCTGAGAATTTGTGCCTGGCTGTCTGTTTGATGACCTCGTTCACACTTCAGAACAGTCCTGCGAGGCCAGCACTGTAATCTGAGACCCAGAAGACTCAAGAACTTGGGGCCGCTCAGCTCTAAGGGGCAGGACCGACCTTGGGACCTTGGCTCTTCTGACCCAGGAGTCCATGCTCTTTCGCCGGCACCCCTTCTGGAATGAAGCTGGTGAGAGGCGGTCAAGACTTTGTACCCATTTCTTCTCTAGGAACAGCACACTGCCACGGCAAACCAACCTTGAGGCAGCTGTGTAAGAATAGACTGACGGTCTGGCTAAATGTGTGTGCAGAGCAAAGAAGTACACACACGAGATCAGAGAACCCTGAGGGCTACAGCAGGAGGAGGCAGATGCAATCACCTGTGTGGGTGCCACCTCTTGGGCCATCGCCTGTCCCTTCTGCCATCGTTTATCTTAATTACATCTGTCTGCTCTCCTACCAAACCCACCAGGCTCTTTGTCCCTCCAAAGGAGAAGTGAGGCGAGAGCCTGTTATCTTCTTTTGCTTCAACAGCAATTCAGGATGTCTTCAGTGACATTGAGAGTTCAGTGGCATTTCTGTCCCAGATCCCAACTGCCCCTCCCTCTGTTTCCATTCTGAGGAGCCCGCTGTAATAAGGTCGCAGATGCCACCTCTCCCCCCCATAAACACACTCCATTAGACACTACCTGTCTTTCCCTTATTCCACCTTTTTGAGGTATAACTGACAAATAAAGTTGTATATATGTAAAGTATACGGTGTGATGATTTGATATACATCTACATTGCGAAGTGACTGCCACAATCAAGTTAAACAACATTCATCATCTTTTGGGGTGAGAATCTGTAACATTTACTCTCAGCACAGTTCATGTAAGTATTACTAACTACAGCTGCCCTGCTGTACTTTAGATCCCCAGAACTCACCCATTTTATAACCAAACGTGGAGGAATTAAATGCAGCCCAGCAGAGAGCCCCTAATTGTTCACTCCCTGGCCCTCGAGGCTCCCTTGATGCTGAACGGAGGCAGAGTTTGTTCCTCTGCAGCCCCTTCCTGCCATCGTCCTAAAACCTCGGGTCAGTAACAGTGACAAGAAGCCCGGCTGGAGCCCACTGGAGCCCACAGATAATTCACTGCCTTCATACCTGGCCCACTTCCCTCAGATGGTTAAAGACCAAGACTGCCGCTCAGAAACTCCCTGGTTCTGTACGGCTGTAAAGATCCTGAGGAAGCAGAGAAGATTAATTGTGCCGTGAAGTCGGGGAAATAATAATTAAGCCTATTTAAGAAGGAGGTGGCTAGAGAGGTGCGCCCTGGAGATGGATGAGGTAGGAAGTGCTGGGCACAGTCAGCCCTAATGGCTGTGGCCAGGCCACTGAGAGAGGACTTGGTGGGAAGCCCAGAGCAGAGTGAAAAATATGCCGGGCCTGCCCGACCGAGCCCCGCCATTAGTCACTGTTTGGAAAAGGAAGACTGTGCCTGGTTTTCATTCTGGATCACAATAAGAGGTGGGAGGTACCCTCATGAGTTAACAATGCAGAGAATGCTACAGGGAGTTGGGAGCTGTTTCAATATGAAACCAACGGTTCTTTTGTTTCAAGGTCTGGGGTAGAATTACTGAAATGCAGAGATGGCTGCTTCTGCCCTTCCTGGGAGCTGAGCCTCTAAAAACTGGACCAATCCCACCTCCCTGGAACACCTTCTAAGGGTGCCCATGGCCTGCAGAGTAAAGGGTTGCATTTACAAGCTCTCCAGATCCCGTGCTAACCCACTCCTTCCTGCCCGTGCTCCCTGGGCTATGCCAGCCGCGAGGCAGCCCCACTTGCCCTTCCGCTCCGTCCCGCCCTGCTTTGTATGCCTGATTTTCTCGTTCCACTCGCTTGGCTTGGACAGCCTTTCTCCCCGATCTGTGGCAGAATTTAATGATCTATACTCTCTGGTCCTCTTCCACATCCAGATATGCATTTCCCTACTCAGGAGAAGCTAGGTATGCCCAATGAAATGTGAGTGCAAGCGACGTGTTACTTCCAGACAGAAGCGTTTAAGATATCCCATGCGCTCTCTTCCCCTGCCTCACTGACTGGGGGAGCTACGTGTCCCACAGGGTGCTGCTGTGGGAAGATGGAGCCCTAGCAGGTCTGGATTAGGGAGCTGTCCCGGAAGGTTGTATGAGCCTGTGGTAGGCTGTGTGTGGATAGACTTCCTTGTTTGGGTCACTAAGATTTGTGGACTGTTGTTACTGTATCAGACCCTAGAACATCCTGCTGGACGTGCCATCTAACACCAAGTCCTTGTCATAACCTGCAATTTCAAACTGTCCTAGCAAAGTCTGTATGAGAGGAGAGGTACCTGTTAATAATAAAAGTTTCCTGAGAGGCTTTTATGTCATCCACCCTTCTGGATGTTCTAAATTCTAGCCGTGAATCAAGTGAGCCACTAAAATTTATAAACCTAAACCAACTTATCTTGGACCCATACTGAATAGGCTTCAATGAGCTGAGGTTTAATCTTAATGCTCTAGGGTTGATTTGTTTCGATTCAAGTTTGCTATTAGAAAAAGCATACTGCAATCTATTATAACTGTACTGTTAAAATTTTATTGACACTATAAATTTTGCTACCAGAATTCCTTATATAAAATCTCTCTGGAGAAATTTCTTTTAAAATTCAGCTTTCCTTCCCTTAAGAAATTCTATGCTCCCATCTTTGGGGTAATGAGAATTATGTGTTGCTCTTTTTGCTTTGGCCACCAGGAAATTCTGACTCAAACTTTTAGCTTTCACAGGCTGCATGTTTGGGCTCTTTTCCCTGATCTCAGTTTCCTACTTTTATTTCTATTTCCTTCTTCTTAATTTTCGATTGCTATTTGTATCATCATTTGATATTGTAAGAAAAGTAAAATCCTTTATGGAATGAAACAAGTTGTAAACAAGCAAGCAATCAAAAAACCCTTTTACCTTTGTTGCAAGCTCACCTGACTGCCTTGGTAAACTGCAGTCAGACTGCCCCCTAGACTTTCCTGCAATTTGTTTCACGGACCCTATTCTATCAGCTTTAATAACCCCCAAGTGCCAGTTGCTTGGAGACAGTTTATGGTAGAAAGGCGCTGTGACCAGAATTGGAGGTTCCCTGTTCCTGGCTCTACCATTTCACTGCCTTGTGCTCTCAGGAAGTTACTCCTCCTGGCCTCAAGTTGTCGTCTAAGTGTGAAACTCTGCTTTTTATGGTATTGGTATTATTCCAAACAGCTTTGATACTGTAATTTGTAATCTGTAATACTGTAGTCCTCAGTATTACAAATAACAAAATCAAAATATGCCACTCCCTCTAGCATTATTTTACTATAGAATGTAATTCACGCTACGTCTTAGATGCCATCATATTTCCAAAGCGGGCACACCGAAGGGAACTTGACACCAGGTCATCTCAGCTAAGGAGAGGGAAAAGCCATGAGCTCTGAGAATACCACAGCCGAGCTCTGCCTGTGATGTGAGAATGGGGCCTGTCTCCTTGAAGTGTGTGCCCGTGAGACAGGAGGCCCCCAAGGGCACTAGGAAACCTGGCGGGGTGCTTTCGGTTGTCGGAATAGCTGGGGGCCCACACTGGCAGGCTGTGGAGGGGTCGGGTGCCTAACAACCTGCACCACGGGGGAAGTCCTGCACGAGGAAGAGCCGTTGCAGCCCGAAAAGTCAGCAGACCATGCGGAGAAATGCGGGGTGCTCAGAGGTGGTTTTGTGCTCTGTCACTAATTAATACTAATAATAGTAAAAACTTCATTTCTGTACAGGCATTTATTGAAGATGCTAAAATTAATTATCAAAGTTAATTACTTAGGAAGTCTTTTGGCTGGTATCCAATAATTCAAGCAAAAGACTGAGAAACTGGAAACCTTAATTTTAAAATCTGGCTTACTGACTGACTGCCTTCACCAGTTTCTTACCTGTGAAATGCGATTCACTGAGAAAATAAATTAAAACACACACACACACACACACACACACACGCACGCACAGGCTTCCTCCCAACTTTATTATGATAATTAATAAGGGAGAGGGGAACCCTTCCTAATTAATAAAAATATGTAGTAGTAGCAGAAAGAATGATGACAATAATTACAAAATTCTCCTTGTTTCTCATTTAATACCATGACACCAAGACCCAAGTACGTGACTCCAAATATGTGATTCCTGCTCAGAGTTCTCTCCTAAATCTTAGTCTCACAAATCGAACTGCCAACTGGATACACCACAGACAACCTAAAACGCAAGGTTCCCCCAAATGTTTGTGAATTGTTAGGTAGAATTAAACCTAACCTTTTATGGCACTTGTCAGTTTTCCGAGTCCTTAGGCCCCCGCTATTTTTTTTTTTTTTTGACTCGGAAACAGGCAGAGTGGCCGGGTCTGCTACTGGAGACACTCACAAAGGCCACACGGTCACTAACTTACAGAACTAGGACCTGAACTCAGGCCCACCAGCTCCCAGGCCAGCACTTTTCTCCTGGTTACTTTGCCCCTCTGAGAGTCTGAGGGAGCAATTGCTGCCAAATTCAGCTGGGCAATCTGGGGTGAGGACAAAGCCCATCCTCTAGGGCCACATCATTCTGTCAGCCCAGAGAGCACGAAAAGATGGCATGGTCTGCCCAGACCAACAGGGAGCCCTGGAAACAGACAGGGAAAGGGAGGAGGAACAGAGGAGCTGGCCAAAAGAACAGCCCTTCAAAATGATTTCACTTTGCAAATTCAATTGCAAAGACAGATGGATTTTCCAGCAAGGCTGGAGAGCAATTTATGAAATCTGCTTTCCCAAGGCAATTGGGACTGAAAAGCTTCATTTTAAAAATTCACACTGGATAGAAAACTCAAACTCTATGACTGTGTGAAGTGTTCTAGCTAGATTAAGCATAATGCTATCAAAACAAGTGATTCATATATTCTGCTCATTTTTTCTATTAGTACATGGGCTTTTGGTTAGGGCATTTTCAAAAACATGGAAAAGAGCAAAATGGACTTGAAATTGTGAATCCATGTACTGCTTTCAGTTTTCTTCCCTTTCCATCTAAATGTGATTACTTCGGAAATTAGAGGCTCCCGAGGCTGGCTTGCTCACGCACAGAAAAGAGATGGCGTGTGAACGTGTCTTGAGCTCTTGTGGCCGCTCAAATCTAAAACCCCATTCACCTCCTTTATTCAAGTTGTAGACTCAGAGGGTCAGAGGAGCCTGTAGAAATCACCTGAACTATAGCTTCCCAAAACGTCTGTTGGCTCTTGACATACTGCAACTTTGTTACATCAGGAAGGGATGGGTCCCCGTCTGTCTGTCCTGCCAAACCAGTCACCTGTCCATCTACACTCCTGTCTCCCGCCAACCACTTCTTCTACCTAAATATAAATGAAGAAACCACCCAATCTTTCCCACCCTAATCACATATAGTAATGCTAATGCAGAATGCCATTAGTGCCAAGACCCAGAGCAGACACCTTTAATGCTTCTGTGGCCTTCTTTCCATCCTCTTGGTGTGCATGTTTTTACATTAGTGAGATTCTATAATGGATTAAAATTGAACATAATAATCTCGAAAATATGTTTTCAATTATAAAAATAATACATGTTAAAAATGCTCTGGCAGACAGCAAAGTTTGGCTCACCCAGCACTCACTTTGAACTTCCTCTTTCTCCCTTGTTCTCTTTGGCTATAGGGCTTGAAAGCTAAATATTCATTCTTCCAGCCTCCCTTGCAGCCAGGGTTGGTCCAGTGACACTATTGTAATCGGTGGGCAAAAGCAGAAGTCTGCTGGTATTTTATGGAAAGCTTTTGCTTTCCTGATAATAGGATACACAGCAGCTGGCTCAGCATCCCCCTGCTTCTCCTGATTTGAATACATCATGATGCCTGGAGCTTCAGCAAACATCATGTGATCACGAGGCATAAGGAACTGGCATGAGAGCAAGGCCGAGGGAATTGCAGAATAACAGGCCCTGTTGTCCTTGACCTCTGAACCAGTGTCAGGTGCCTCACACTTAATGTTTTGTGAGAAGAATAAGCCTCTATTTGTTTAAGTCACTGTGAATCAGATTTTCTGTTTCTGAGCCAAACGATTAGTATATTCAATGAAGAAAATGTAAAATACAGAAAAATTCTATCTATCTATCTCGTCACCTACACGTGTCTACCTTCATGACTCTCCAAGATCATCATTGCTAACATTTTCGTATAGTTTCTGACAATTTGTTTTTGTGTTAGGGTGGATTGTGTTGCTTAAACTATTGAGATCGTATTTTACGTACTGATTTTTAAACATAATTAAAAGAAGACTAGGCTTTTAAAGGAAGACAGCAACAAAAAGGATTTTGATGACAGATATCTGCCATTAGCTCTTTACTTAGAATTAGGTCATTCAGGATGGGTTTACAGGAGGTAAACAAATCATTGTTTGTCTTGATAAGTTTTGGTAATGAAAGTGGTCATTATGTTGTTCCCCACAGCTCTGTTTTGTAGAATAAAAAATGTTTTTATCTCGGCTGCTCTTCTCGTAGTGTTTTCACAATGGAAAGTAAGCCGTTCTTAGGGAAGTGCTGGGACAGAACTGTCTCTCTATGGTTTTCAGAGGCATCACACTAGACAAGAGATTTCATTCAAAATGAGGGATGAAGGATGTGGCGACAGGAGCAGATTTTCTGGTACTGGTCAAGACGCCAAAGAAGGGCAGTTCGAGGTACACGACAGGCTCAAACTTCTCTTGTCAGTAGAAGCCACCTTACAACACACCAGCCAACTGAAATGTGGGAGCAAGATGAGAAAAAGACCCCTAAAG
This sequence comes from Desmodus rotundus, assembly GCF_022682495.2. Classification (NCBI taxonomy): domain Eukaryota; kingdom Metazoa; phylum Chordata; class Mammalia; order Chiroptera; family Phyllostomidae; genus Desmodus; species Desmodus rotundus. Next base: position 16,926,003 of record NC_071393.1, on the reverse strand, counting down.
CCCTATTAACACTTCCTGATTCTTATCTTCATCTCTTTGTTCTTTCCTTCTATATTTTAATAGAGCTTATTCTCCACCTCACTGACTCAGTTTCCCACTTTCTCAGTTCTGCTCAGTTCTAACTTTATTGCAGATTTTATATTTTTAGGTTCCTTGCAATTCACCCATCTTCCTTTTTCCCTGATCCTTCCCCCCACCATCAACCTGCTTCCTCATTGTTATTTTCTACTCCTATTTCATGACTTTTTGTATCTAATTAATATTAAGGATGCCAAACCTGTGTATACATTTTATTAGTTCCACTGGTAAACAATTTTTAAAGGTCTGCTCATCTGCTGAGAATCAATATTGCCTCTCCCTTATTCTGCAGCAATTTTTCATTTATCTATTTTTTTTCCTGTTTGACGTTCAAATAAAGAAGCTCTGTCTAATATTTACTCATAAATAAAGTACGTGGCTTGTGTTCCAATGGGACTTGGTTCCCTTCTCCAGCTTGGAGGCTGGTCAAGTCCTGTCTCAGCTCTTTAGCGAGATGACAGAATGATGATGTATATAGTGCCTAGCTCAATTCCCAGTGTATAATAATATACATTTTAAGAGCTAAAATTACTGAGGACCTACTATGTGCCAGGCACGGTTCTATGCATTTTACATGTGTTAATATAATTCACACAAGAGCTATGAGCTGAGTACAGTTGATCCTTGAATGACAAGGAGGTTAGGGGCACTTACCTACCCTACCCTACCCCATGCAGTCAAAACCCTCATATAACTTTTTCTTTTCTTTCTTTTAATTTTAGAGAGTAGGGAAGGGAGGGGAAAGCAAGGGAAAGAAACACCAACGCAAGAGAGAAACACTGATCTGTTGCCTTTCATATGTGTCCTGACCAGGGACAAACCACGCAACCCAGGCATGTGTCTGACAAGCAATTGAACCGGCGACCTTTTGGTTTGCGGGACAACACTCAACCAACGGAGCCACATGGGCCAGGGCAGACCCACACATAGCTCTTGACTCTCCCACAATTTAACTACAGTTGTCCCTTAGTGTCTGTCCACAGGAGACTGGAACCACGGATTCTAAAATCTATGAGCCCTCAAGTCCCTTAGGGAAAATGGCACTGAAGAATGCACACAGTCAGTCCTCTGCTCTGCAGGTTCCCAGACAAGGATCAAAATGAAGTTTTCGATCTGCAGTTGGCTGAATCTACAGATGTGAAACCTGGGGATGCAGAGGCCCAACTGTGAATTTATTACTAAAAATCCATATATACGTGAACTTAGGCAGCTCAAACTCATGTTGTTCAAGGGTCAACTCATTCCAGATCAGTCAGAGACAGGTTAAGAAACTTGCCCAAGGCCATACAACTAGAAAGTAGCAACCTGGACTATGAAACCAGGCAGTCTAATTCTAAAGTTTAAGCTCTTAATCAGTATATTTGATAGCATTTAATGGCATCTGGGCAATAAACCAAGGCTTCTGTGAGTAGGTTATAGGTCAACAAGGAGGAATTTGGGGAGACGCTTTCTACGCTCAGGGACTTCTAAATCATATCTAGATTGCTACCCTGAGACCTGGCCTTGGTCTCGTTGTCTCCTCCTCAGTTTCAGGTGGAGGTGCAGGGTGGTAATTCTTTAGGACAAAGTCCCATAGGATCCCCTAATAATGAAAAGCTGGATTCTAAACTGCCTAACCACCCTCATCTTCCATGTCTCCCCAGTATGAACCCTCCACTCCAGCTAGCTCTCTCCTTTGTGCTCTTCAAAGGAGTAAACTGAATACACTGCACACCCCAGAGAAATAATAACAGGGGCAATTATGATGACTGAGTGTTACATAGATCTTGCCTCCAAAGAGCTCAACATGCTCTCATCTCTGTCTTCCCTTTATCTTTCTAGTATTACTCAGAGGGAGGCAAAGTGATTAATCATTCATTTTCCAGATGGAGAAATTGAAGTACAAAGAAGGGGAGCAACCTACCCAAAGTCAGACAGATGGTTACTGTTAGTATGTACCTGTTTCCTATCTCACCTCCTTAGCCTCAGGTCCTATGAACTCTGAGAGTGAAAAGTAACTTGATTTATTAGTCTCTGTTGGCTCGAGCATAATTTGCTAAAATGCCTTTATCATTCTTTCAGCAAACACTTACTGTAGTGCTGCAGTGGGCGTCGGGGATAAGAGGTGGTGAACACAGGTGCCTGCTTACAAGTTGGTCGGGGAGGCGCAGTCATAACATTGGGTAATAGGTGTAGAAACGGAAGCGCCACAAACAATACACAAAGCCCTCTAGTAGGTAGGTGCTCATTGTAATGACCACTAATGTTGCTAAAGGCTCTTCCAGTGGAGAAAAAAAAAGAGCGCTTTTACACCCTGAACTTTGCTAACACGAACAGTACAGATCAATACTATGTCGGCTTGCAGCAAGAGGATTCATATTCCGATTTACAATGTGCTCTTTATTTGCAATAGTTCACAGAGGTCTGTTTGAAAAGGGGATTATCACCAATCATTAATAAGACAGGTTAATTGGCTTAACAGTGATTTTTTAAAAAAATCATTAATGAAATTTATTCAGCATAAAAATACATTCATAAGTAATTCACAAATGCTTTAAACATACCCATGTATTATATTTAAAAAAAGGTGCATAGCTCATTACAAAAAACTGGTTAAGAGACAAAAGGGTGAGTTTTCTTTTATGAAGCATCTGCATAAATCAGGTGAAAAAAATACCACACTGGGGGCTCAGAGACGCACATACTCATCAGCAATCCCGAGAGGAGCTGGGGAAATGGAAATTAGAAAGCAGCAAAGTCACCACTATTTTCTCTATTACTGTAAGATACTGCACCTCTGAGGCAAAAAACAACACATAAAGCGAGCGGAAATGCTTTGGACCTAGAGAGGAGTGGGGAGGAGTGAGGAGAGAAAATGATTTTGGCTCTGTCTCAGCAGATGTAAAATGATGCAGCAGCACTGAATGGTTTCTACATCAACCAGTTTCTGAAGTAATAAGCATCCCGTCCTGATAACAGTCCCTAAAATTCATGGGGCTACGGATTGCCGGTAAAGGACAAGCATGGTTCCCCAAAAGAAAAAGTGGCCTTTCCCTAATATGGTAAAATAAAATAATCACAAAATAGTTTAATCTAATTATTGGGCTGGATCCTGGGCATATTCAGATTGCTCAAAGACACAAATTTAATTAACTAGAGTTGGGCTTGACAACAGAGAGCTGTGGGTTTCCAGTGTTTTGTAACCAGTGTTGGTCAGCATTTCCAGCCCCTTGTGGTGTCTGAAGTTAATCCACGTTCCACATTCCTCTTCAAGTCCCGCTTTCTACAACAGTTCACTTAAATACAGACGGACTCAAATCTAAGCAAGCACAAAGGCAGTATTTACACAGAAATAATGGCGGTTCTCAAGGTGCACTGGCCCCAAGAGTCACTCTCTAGTCTACGCTATGTAAATGTAATTGAAAAGGGAGAGTGCCATGCCTCGCCCTTCTAGTGGGAAAGGCTGCCATCACGTAAATACAGGGTCACAGCGAAGTAATCATCTAGTTTTGTGTTTTCTGCCCCTTGACCCACAGCGCAGCTGTGTTCTGTAAGATGCTAATACATGTCCAGTCGAATGAGCGAGAAACCCTGGGTTGAACACAGTTACGGCAGGACTTCTCAGAGCCTTTCACACGCTAAAGTGCAGGGGCAGTTTCCGGGAGGGCAATCTAACATCACAAAGTATTTGATCGCTGCAAGACAGCCTTACCCACATCTGCAGGAAGAGGGGTCCTATAGAACAGTTTATGATCTAGTGAATTTTTAAGATATTCTGAGAAAGTGAAACACTGGTTTACATTGATTCTCAGAAGGTTTGATATAACTGCAATTATTACAAAGTCAAGCCCTATTACAAACACCTGTTACTGGCAGGCAGCATCAGTGGGTCACCAGGCCTACCAAACACACAGGACTGCTCTCCCCAGGCTGGACCGGGAAACACTCTCTGTCAAGAGCTGAAGTGTTGATACTTGAGAGCACTTACAACAGAGGGCCTGTAAGAAGCACACTGCATTATTTCACTGAGTACAGAGATACAGCCTAAGGAATTCAGCATTACACCAAACCCAACATGGGGCTTTTTGGTGCCTTTTTAAAGCAGGAAGTTGTAGCAACAACCCACCAACCTCCCCTAATCCCTGCTCCCAAAACGACAGACAGACTGTCCTCAATGTATCCCTAGATGTGTACCGTGCAACATGGTAGCCACCAGCCACAGGAGGCCACTGAGCCCCGTAAACGTGGCCACTCCAAACTGAGATGTGCTGTCGTATAAAACATGCAGAATTACAGAGTTAGTATGAAAAAATAATGTAAAATATGCCATTAATTTTCATATTGATGACACATTGAAATATATTTATGTATTAAATTAAAATACATTACTAAAATTAATTTCACCTTTTTTATCTTTTAAATGTGGCCACAAGGAAAATTTAAATTATATTTGTGTCTTACATTATCTTTCTATCAGACAGTGCTGCATGAGCCCCACCCTTCAAGACTGTGGGGTCCACGAGGCAATGACCTTACTTTCTTCATTTCTAGAGCCCCAGAACTTAGCACCAAGTCTGATTCACGTCAGGATTCCCAGAAGTCTTTGTTGAACTATCCTGAATTCCCAGAGTTTGACTCTAAGGGCTATGCCCTCCTTAGTAGAATGTGTAGCAAAAAGAAAAGATCATGGACTGTTTGGCATTATTTTGAGTGGAATTGCAGGTCCAGCAAATGTCTTACTTTCTCTAAATCTCAGTTTGTTTACCTGAAAACTAGGGCGAACTGAGGATTAGGTGAAGCGCTCGTGTATAGCCCACGGCCGACTTCTGTTGCCAATCGATGGGGCAGGATCAGAACCTTGGTATCTACTTTCAACCTTGTCGTGCCTGATACTGAGACCTGCCTGTAGATGTGCACACACACAATTTAAGTGGTGCTTGGGGGTGAGGGCCAGGCTGTGTGAGCAGCAGATAAGAGAACTGTACTCATCATAAGGATGACAAAAGATACCTATTTGCCTTCAGACACTTGGCCAGATCTGGATAGCCATTATCAATTTCTCCCACCCTGAACTTAATGTGTCTGCTGCATGTAGCAATGCATCACATGCTTTGGTATTTATGCCACTACTCTGGCATTATCCGCAACCTCGAAGTCTACCCATGCAACAAGTGAACCAAGGCAAGTGAGCTGTTCTGCATGCAGGTCCTGTCAACAGTTGCAAACAGAAACATTTAGCCAGTCCGTAAATCAGTGGGTCTCAACCTTGGGGTACACATTAGAATCATCCGGAGAGCTTTTAAAAATCCCAATGCCAGGCCCAGACCCCAGACCAGTGAAATGGAGTCTCTGAGGGGGTGTGCTATGGACTGAATGCCGTATTCCTGCAGCAGCCATATGTTGCAATCCTAACCTGAGAGGTGTTGGTATTGGTATCAGTAGGTGGGGCCTTTGGGAGGTGATCAGGTCATCAAGGTGGAGGCCTCATGACTGGATCAGTGTTCTTATAAAAGAGGTTCCAGGGAGATCCCAAGCCCCTTTTGCCATGACCTGGAAGAGGGTCACTCCACCTCACCCCGATCATGCTGGCACCCTCATCTCAGACTTCCAGCCTCCGGAAATGTAAGCAATAAATTTATGCCTTTTATAAGCCTTTATATTTTGTTACAGCAGCCCCCACACACTAAGACAGTGGGCATCAGTGGTTTTCAGTGCTCCCCAGGCAATTCCAAAATGCAGCCAAGGCTGAAGTTCACTGCAGCAGCCCCCTTCTCATTCTAGCACGCTGCCGAACACTTGGAAAGAGTAGGGGCTCTGAGAGACCAGGGAGCTCTCTGGGCTCCAGCACTTCTTGGTGGTGTGATCCTGGGTGAATTACTTAACCTCTTAAGCTTCCTTTTACTTGACTATAAAGTAGAGCTAATAATCCCTCCCTCATGAGGTGTGGGAGGATAAAGGGAATATGATCACCTACACAGAGTGGCGCATAGTGGGGGCTTAAGGAAACGCAGTTGCCATCACTACCATTATTTCCCTTACCTCCGGGGTAATGATTCCTGTGGTAAGTGTGTGGTAAGGTCAATACACTTTCTCCTGTGTTCATGCGATGCTGGCGGGGGAGATGGTGCACGTGAAAGTACTTTGCAGACCAAGACTTTTCAAACCTTAACGTGTGTAAGAATCACAAGGGGCCTTGTTAACATGCAGAAGCTGATTTCCTAGGTCGAGGTGGGGCTGCGAGTCTGCATTTCTAATAAGCTCCCAGGAGATGAGAAGCTACTTACGGATCCACAGGCCACACTTTGAATACCAAGACTGGGAATGCTCGGTAAAGCTCGTTCCAGCGTAAAGCACTACTAGTATTTCCTCGATATACTTTGGGGAAATATCACATCACCTACGCTCTTGAATCTTCAAAATGATTTCTATTTTGATGGACTTTATAGGAAGTTTAATACCTACAAAGGAGCCAGTGTGTCTACATCAGAGATCCCATACGAAAACCTTGAGGTTGAAGCCCATTGTTATTTACCTTACAGTGTTTTCCTTTTGACTATTAGTCAACCTCTGATGCAACTTAGTGAACACACATCTGAATCACAAGTGTGTAAAAAAACAAGTGTGTAAAATTAAAGATATTTCCCCCTTTGCTTGCTCCTGAGGAAAAGCAGAATATCCATTACAACCTCCAAGGAGCTTTGGGCTTCTTTCACCACTTGAGGAAAATAACAATCAGCTCTCTCTGATGCTTCAGAAACCACCCTGGTCTTATCTTCCTAATAACAGTGGTGTTTGTCAACATCAACACTTTTGTTTTAGCGTAATAATCTCAGTCCTGCAAGCATCCTATGAGAATGATAGTGGAATTTTTGTTTCATGCATATGCATCCAGCTTTACATATAAATATGTCCTCAAGAAAACGGAGCATGAAAAACTTCTGGGTGAATCAAACCCTATTTTAGATGCAGAAAGACAGCTGGCTAGCTGAGGTTTCTATGTAAGATAATTCTGAAAACTATCCTTGAAAGTCTTTGAAAATCTCGATTTCCATTTTGCTACATGAATAGACTGAAGCACCTCAATTAGTAGTCATTTCTACAGAGGTTCCTCCAGGCTCACAGATTCTGTTTTCTTGCTTTCTTGGGCGAATGCAACTTTATCTGTGGCCAGGTATTTAGGTGCTTTTGGATAACAGCACCTAGGATAATGGCACCTTTGGGATAACAGTCAGGACGCCCAACACACACTGGTGGTGCCTGCGATACGGGAGGCAGCTCGGGGCTGGGTGCTGGCGGTGCTCAGGCAGGGACTGCGAGTAAAAATGCCCAATAAGGCCTCTTTAATTTGAAAGCTCTATCAAGTAATTGCGTATGATATGTTGAGAGGCTTGGTTCTGGTCCTAAACAAACAACAAAAAAAGTTTTCTCAGGTAAATATTCTTGACTGAAGATCAGTTCCTGATCAATTTTATGAAGTACTTATATCTACCATGCACTAACTCTGAGCGTGAGTGAATTTCTCACCCTCACTAGGCCTCAGTTTCCTCGTCTGTAAAACGGTGATAACGCCCACCATGAGGGTTGCTCTAAGGATGAAGTGAGGCTCACACGAAGGGCTTAGCCCAGCGACTGCTATGGAGTCAGCGCTCCAGAGATGACAGCCATTGTAATTTCTATTGTATAGCACTGGCATTCAGTTGCTTTTTCTGATTATTTTCTTCTGTCCGTGGGCTAATCCCTAAAACAGCACTGGGGGAAGACACCATTCATTATTCAAAAGACTCAGAAGTTTTGGTTTCAGAAATTTGTGGCCATGATGCCAAGTAAGCTAGAGGCAAACCATTAGCATTGTGATATCTCTGTGACCACGGCCTCCAAGGGCCACATTCTAGGGAGGAGGAGAACTGTTCGGCTATAGCAATAAAAAAACAGAAAGGAAGAGAATGAAAAGATTTAAAAAAAACAACTGCAAACTTTGGGCTCTCGGAGTCCAACGTGTGAAGCTACAGATGTGCATCCCTGAGGGTGGCGTGGCAGAAGCCATCGCGCTCTATCAGATGTGTTACTCCGTAAGGTCACACATTTCAATGCGGCCGCCCCTTTGAGATGGAGACACAGAATGGGGAGAGGCTTTCGTAGCTTCTCACCTGGTGTCTCAGTATGCTCGCCAAGCACAACTCTCAGCCGGGTGACTTCAACCGGACCTGCACTACGGCACAGAGACACTAACAGCCTATACACACACACAGATATACACATATGTATACACAAACATATACACACATACACACACACACATAGTTGTGTGTGTGTGTATGTTTCTCTTGGCTTAGCCATGAATCTGTTGTGTGATCTCAGGTTAGTCAATACATCTCCTGAAACATGAGTGTTCTAATCAGTAAAGTAGTTACACTGAATAATATTTTACAAAACAATTTTCTACTTTGAACACTATGGTTCTAAGATCTTTTGTTGCTGGGGTAACCTAACACTCTTTTCCTCGCACGACTTCGACAATGCTCAGATGTACTCCCCTGACAGCGTGATTCAGGCCAAAGGCACCAGAGGGCAGAGACCGTCTCAAAGTCTTCAGCAAATAAAAATGCAGTGAACTATAGAACATACCAGGAACTCTTGAAAATGTCTCCCCATGCTTCTGGAAGTCAAGAGGTTGATGCATTAGAAGAGTTCAGCAGTTTTGGCATCCAGGTTTGGCAGTTTGAGGTTGCGAGAGCAAAATCAGTTAAGTTTCTTGAGGGATCAGAATAGTAACTGAGCTTTTGATAAAGGCAAAAAGACCTGACTCTCAATCCTGGCCCTGACCTTAGCTAGCTCTGTGATCACTTTTTATTTTTTAATCTTTTACTTTGAAATAATTATACTTCCATTCCTATTTGAAACTTCCCATTTGCAAGGACAGTATAGACCTTATTTTCCTAGGGTAAATACCTAGGAGTGGAGCTGCTGGGTCATAAGGTAAGTCTGCTTTCCAGAGTGGCTGTACCATTTTGCATTCCTACCCGCAGTGCGCAGGTGTTCCAACCGCGTCCTCACCTTCATCTGCTATTGTCAGGTATTTTTGGTTTTGCTTTGATTTCTCCGTTCTGCATCAGTTAATAGGATCATGTGATTTTACTTCCTGAGCCTGTTAACATGGTGACATATTGGCTGATTTTCAAACATTAGAGCAGCCTTGCATTCCAGACGTACACTCTCCTGGTCGTGGTGTGTAATTCTTTTTATATGTTGTGAACTCTACTGGCTGATATTTTAAGAATTTTGTTTCTATATTTTATATATATATATATATTTTTTTTTTTAATATTTGCCTGGGTTTTGTGTAAGGATAATATTGGCTTCTTAAAACAAGTTAGCAAGTGTTCCCTCCTCTTCCACTTTCTGGAATAGATTGCAGAATTAGTGTTAATTCTTCAAATGTTTGGTAAAGTTTCCTGATGAAAACATCTAGGCTTGGAGATTTCGTCTGGGGAGGTTTTTAATGAAGAATTCAGTTTTCTTAGTAGTTTCAAGTTATCTAGTACACAATGGGTAAGTTGTGGAAGTTTGGACTTCTCAAGGAATTGGCTTATTTCGTATAAGCTATCAAATTCATGGATGTAGAGCTGTTCACAGCATTTTCCTGCCCTTTTGATGTTTGCAAGGTCTATAATGATATTCCGTTTCATTCCTAACATTAGTAATTTGCATCTTCTATATTTCTTTGTCAGTGTTGCTACAGTTTGCCAATTTTCTTGATCTTTGCAAAGAATCAGCTCTTAGTTTTATTGATTTTCTCTATTGCTTTTCTGTTTTCAATTTCATTGATTTCTGCTCTGACCGTTGTTATGTTCTTTCTTTGGCTTGCTTTGGGTACATTTTGCTTTTCTTTTTCCAGTTTCTTCAGGTGGGAGCTTAGAGTATTTAGTTAAGACTCTTCCTCTTGTCTTCTGTAAGCATTTAGTGGTATAAACTTCCCTCTTGCACTACTTTAGTTGATCCCCACAAATTCTGATACGTTGTATCAGAATTCTCATTTTCATTCAGTGCAATAAATTTTTTCATTTTCCTAAGACTTCTTCTTTAAATCCACTTTTCATTTAAAAGTGTGTTTCGTTTCCAAGGGTTTGGTGATTTTCTACCTATCTTTCTGTTACAGATTTCTAGTTCAATTTCCTTATAGTTAGAGAACACACTCTAATTTCAATTATTTTACATTTGTTATTATGGCCCAGGATGTGGTCTACCTTGACATGTGTTCTGTGGGTGCTTGAAGAGAATGTGTATTCTGCTGTTGTTGGGCAGAGTGTTTTTAAAATGTCAACTAGTCCTACCGGTTGATGGTATTATTGAGTTCTTCCATATATTTTTGCTGATAGGAGAGTCTATTTTATTTACCTGTATTTTTGTTCTTACCATATTCTTCCTTCCTGATATTACAAAATTCCTCCTTTTTGCATTTCCTTTTTATTAAGAGCACTTCTTTTAGCTTTCAATTAGAGTTAGGTCTACTAGTAACAAATTCTCTTGTCTTTCAAAGGAGAATGCATTAATTTCCAGTTTCAATGGTTACAGAATTTGGGGTTGAAATAATTCTTTCAGGGTTTGAAGAATGTATGCCACTTCCCCTGATTCCATGGTTTCTGGTGACAATTCCACAGTCATTCAAATTGGTTTCCCCTGTAGGTAATAGGCTGTTTCCCTCTAGTTGCTTCCAGGATTTTTTCCTTTGTCTTTAACTTTCTGAAGTTTGAGTATGATGTGTGTTGGTATATACTTCTTTGGGTTGGCCCTACTGGAATCTGGTCAGCTTCTTGAATCTGTGGGTTTATGCTTCTTGTCAGTTTGGGGAATTTTTCTGTTTCTTCATATTCTTTTTTAGTCCCATTCCTGCTCTTTCTGGGACTCAAATGCCAAACATATTGGCTCTTTTGTTATAGCCTCCTATGTTTCCAAGGCTCTGATCATTTTTTAAAAACCCATTTTCTCTCTATTGCTCGGACTGGATCATTTCTTTTTATAAAAAAAATTTGTGACCATTTTATTAGCAATCTGCTTGCTATTTATATCATTGTAAAGTAACACATTGTGCGCCTGCTGTATTTCAATAGCCATCCTTCAACACTCACAAAAAAATACAAACATCATACTCGAGAACACAGTAACAGAATATTCTTTTTATGTGTCAATGTCAGGTTTTCCAGAAAAAATCTACAATTTTATGCATACAATGCATTCTATCCACAAGAAATTAGTTTTGTGGCTATTTCCATAGTGTTATGTTTCATCAGTTATTTAGTTATACTTAATTTTGTGACCACTGACTATCTAAGATGCTTCGTGAAGACTCGATAACAATTAGCCCTGCATGTGTTCATTTTGCTCTTAAACACAGACAGAATGAGAAACGGATTTAGGCAGGCCAGATTTTTATTTTGTTCTCTTTTGATTGGCCAGTGGCCAGCAATAATAGCTAACATAATGTTGACTGAAAGTCCTTAACATGATTTATTCTAAATAAACCTATTCTGGTGATCACTTCATAAGCTATATAAATGTCAAAATACAATGTTGCACACCTGAAACTAATATAATATTATATATCAACCATACTCTAATAATAAAATAATATAAAATAAAATGTTAACAAAATAGTGCAAAAGTATAAATTTAATAAATATTTTATGTTCATTCCAAGAAAACCCCATCATTCATTTTATTTCATTATGCCAAGACTGATTTTAGTTTCATATGTGCCCCAAATATGCATAAAATATTACCTCTAAATATATTACTCAGCTATTTTCATGTAAAATCTTCTTAAATCCCCATTTGCCTACACTTTACTAAAGTTATACTGACAGATTATAGTCAAAAAACCTAATGAGGCAACTTAGTATTTTTTGCATTTATTGCCATTTTATTGTTTAATTTTTAATTAAATTTACTGTGTTGAATTGGTTAATCAGATATAGGTTTCAAGTACATATTTCTATGACACATGATCTGTATATTGCATTGTGTGCCCACCACCCAAAATCAAGTCATCTTCTGTCACCATGTATTTAGCCCCCTTTACCCTTTACCGCCCCCCCACCCCCTTCCCTCTGGTAACCACCATACTGTTGTCTGTGTCTGTGAGTTTCAGTTTTATACCCCACATATATCTTAGCATTTTTAGACAGACCTATTTTGCTTAGCATGATGTTCTCAAGGTCCATCCACGTTGCCACAAATGGTAGCATTACATCTTGCGGCTGAGTAGTGTTCCACTGTATACATGTACCATATTCTCTTTGCCAGTCCTCTACTGAAGGACACTATGGATGCCTCCATGTGGTGGCCACTGTGAATAATGCTGCAATGAACATAGGGGTGCATATATCTTTGCAAATAATTGTTTTCGTTTTGGGGGGTAGTTACCCAGAAGAGGGATTTCTGGGCCATATGTTAACTCTATTCTTAATTTTTGAGGAACCTCCATGCTGTTCTCCATAGTGGCTGTACCAGTTTACATTCTCACCAAGTGTGAATGAGGGTCCCTTTTTCTCCACAACCTCTCCAACACTGGTTATCACTTGGCTTGTTGATAACAGCCATTCTAGCAGGTGTGAGGTGGTCTCTCATTGTAGTTTTGATTTACATTTCCCTAGTAGCTAGTGAAGTTGGGCATCTTTCCCTGCATTTGTTGGCCACTTGTATGTCTTCTTGGGAGAAGTGTTGGACTGATTCTATCGTTCTGTCTTCAAGTTCATCGATTCTTTCCTTTGTCCTCTCCATTCTGCTCTTGAGCCCATCTGCTGATCTTTTTATTTCAGTTATTATATTGTTTAGTTCTAAATTTCCATATGATTTTTCTTCATACCTTCTATTTCTTCACTAAATTGTTTCATTTTATCCACTTGTTTCAAGCATGTTCATAATTAGTCTTTGAAGCATTTTTGCGATTTTTACTTTAAAATATTGGTAGATGATTCTGACATTTATATCATCTTGGTGTTAGCATGTAGTAATTGTCTTTTTTCATTAAGTTTCAGATCTTGCTGGGTTTTGGCATGATGAGTGAGTTTCAACAGAAACCTAGTCTTTTTGGATATTATGTAATAAGATTCTGAACTTTATTTTAATCTTGTGTTTTAGCAGGTCTCCTCTGACATCTCTGTGCCATGTGAAGGGGGTAATACTGCCTTGTCACTGCAGGATGGGGGCGGAAGTCCAGGTCTATCCACCTAGTCTTTGTGGAGGGAAGTCACTACAAGGGAGTTCATTAACATGTCATTCTTTGGGCCTGGAGGTCCCTACCTGGCCTATCTTCTTTCTCTCTCTCTCTCTCTGAATGTTCTTATGCTTGTATTATATATAATACCCAGAATTTTTAGTGGTACTTGAGGACTGGAGGAGGCATTACCTGTTTGTAGGGTGGAGGTAGAAGTTCAGGGCTCCACTGATATTCCCCTGGCTGGGAGGGGTAGGGTTACTGCGCCCCACGCGGCCTCACTGACACCAGAGGAGGGGATGGCCTTGTTACTAGTGGGAGATGGTGCAAGCCCTGACTTGGCTATCAGCCTTTAGAGAAAAGACTGGAGAGGTTCCTCACACTGCTAAGGGGGTGGAAGTTCAGGCTTTCCATGCGTTCCTCGTCAGCACAGGGTGGGAGGTTAGTGGCCTCACTACCACTGACTGGTGATGAAAAGTCCTGACTCACCACTGTCTCTTCCGACACCATCCCAGGATGGAGAAGGAGGAGGTCGAGGTTCCCAGCGTGGTTTCTGCTGTTAATGGGGGGGTGAGGTGGAAGATGAAGGTTTCACCTAGCAGAAACAAAAGTCTAGCTCCTCACTTGCCCTTCTCTGGTGCTACCCCAGCAGGTGGGTTGGCGTGCCTCATTTCTCCCTGGAAAAGGTAAAAGTTTGGGCTTTCCATTTAGCCTTGCTGGTGAGTGTGGGACCTCAATTCTTTCTGTGATGTCTGTCTGAAAAAGAGCAGATTGTCTAAAAGTTTCCTGTCTTGGTAGACTGATGCTTCAGCTACAGAGTGAGTTTTTCTCAGGCTATTTTATTTTACTTTTTGTCTGCACCCACTGGTGTTTCCAGGTTGCTGCCTTCTCCAGTGTCCAGTCTGCATGTATCTGAAGCAAAAAGGAAACCTGGGGAGTTCCCCATCGTGTTTCTTGGGTCCTGAGGTCTCTGGTTCACCTGCCTTCTTCTTTGTGCCTTTCTGAGTCTTCTTATATTTGTTTTATATGTAATGTCTGGAGTTTTTCATTATAGTTAGTGGAAGAAATAGGAAAAGTATGTTTATTCCATTTTCCTGCGACAGGAAGATACAAGACTGATGATACAGTCCTGAGCAAGTCATTTCACCTCTCTGATAAGGAATTAACGTGCCCAGTGTTCAGCTGGTGAAAAGCACACAGTAAATAATGACTGAAGTAAATTTTTTTAAAAATGGAAATGTTTTAAAATGGAGACAGTTTCGTAATGCTGTGCGTGGAGGTAAAAGTGAATCAGCTTATGGTACTGTGTTCATTTGATTTCTAGCATTACTTCCTTTAAAAACAACAACATAATAAAAAAATTACCTTTTACAACTAAGAAAATGCTTATTCATATTATAAAAGGATTCTTTACAAAATAAGCACAATGGCTTATTAAATCCATTAATGAACTAAATTCTAAAAAACTTACCCTCCTACTGATTTCTACCCAATTTTTGCTAAGCAGAGTTGTCGAGGAATAAAAGCCCAGAGCTAGGAGGAGCTCTGGAAGCCAAGCAAAGGAGGAATCTGGGAAGGGAGGGTGGCGGGAGTGGCAGGCAGGGCGCAGAGTTCAAGTCAGTAAAGTAGGAGAGGCTGACAGGTTTGACATTTAGAAGACCACTGGAGACTTTAGCAAAAGGAATTTGAAAGAATAGTAGAAGAAGCAGCCAGATTAGGGTAGCTGAGAAGTAAACGATGAGGAAGGAGAACCTGAGAGGAAGAAGAATTAAGAAGTAAAGCCAAGCTTGAAAGTGAAAGGGAGGAAATACAGGCTTTACATCTGAGAGCTTCTGATAATACCATTGTAATTGTTATCATATCACAGTTATTTCTTAAGAAATATCACGAAGCCTTAAAACAGAATGGGTATAGGAAATAAATACAAAGAAGGAATAATTCCAAAACTGATTACTCCTTTACCTGAAACTGATCTGAATACAGTATGAAGTTGTTTCTCAAACTCTCTCGGTGAAGGGCCAGTTTTGAGGGGGGTTTTGCTTTCTACGATATGTTGCAGACTAACACCATTATAAAATGCCACAGAACATCACGGCAGTGAGCACCTGTACAGAAGTCCTTCCCGTGCACAGGGAGCAGGGGCTCACAGACCGGCACTGGCTGCGCTCAGGCCGCTCACTCCCCAGATTCACAAGCTTCCTTCTCAGCTGGGCTCCAGATGTCCGGGGAAACGTCTAACATGAGGGCATTCCGTTTCCACGCCCCTGCTTGTATTAATTAGGGCAGGCTAGGTTATGCTGTCACAAGAACACTCCAGTCTCAGAGGCTTGCTTCTTACTCGCTCTACAAGTCCAAGGGGAGTCGGCAGGAGGCTCTGTTCTGCACATCCACCACCTCAGTGACTGTGGCAGGAAAACAGTGGAGAGCTGCATGTGTACTTTCTAGGGTCTCACATTTCATTGGCTGGAGGTAGTAACGTATCCTTGCCAAGGAAGCCGGGAAACAGGCACACCACCCTAACCACAATGACACCAAGTAAGTTCTGTCAAAGTCCCCCTGGAAGACAACCGGTAGAGAACAACCTCTCTCTTCCCCTCACTCCTCCAATGTGTCGGGACAAGGGGCGTGGACAGGGACAGGTGAGTCTCACTTAACTAGCACTCTCTTGGTTGTTGCGGGCTCTTTTGCCTGAGACTGGCTCCTGAGGCTGCCTTTTTGCAGGCACTCAGATAATGGCCCCACTTGTGGGGGTCATGTGTAAGTTCTTGAGCCCCTGCAGGGAGATCTACCCGCTTCATAGCTCCCTGACGTGGGACCCGCTTTCAGATCCCATCCTTGGTGTTACACTCCACAGCCCCGTGCTGCTAGGGTTTCCTCATCCAGAGGCAGCCCTCTTGGGAGGGCTTCTGGAAAGTTGTCTCAGGCCAACTTCTATACTCTTTGGTCCATGGGAAAGTCGTGTGTGCTTGGCCTGCCAAACAGGGAATGCCAGTTCGTTGCTACTGGCCCGTCTCTACCTTCCTACTCTCCCGCTCAAGAAAGCATGGGGAGCAGACCAACGCGCTCAGCACACAACCAACCTCTGTCCAAAGAGTGTGACTCCCGTTCCCGCAGGCCCCTCAAACACTGTCAGTGGTGCCCTCGGAGGGCCCCTCTCACTGTGGAGGGGTACGCCCACTTCTGCCCTTCCCTGAGGGGTAAGTCTGAGCACCCTCACAATGTGGTCTGACTTCCCCCAGAGTGAGCCATCTACGAGGCAGAGAGCCCGGCAGAAGCTGTGTCCTTTTTATGACTTTGCCTCAGAAGTCACATTGCATCATTTCTGTCATATTCTGTTGGTTAAAGGGAATCACTAAGTCTGACCCACATTCAAGACCAGGAGAATTAGGCTCTACTTTCTGAAGGGAGGGGTGTTATTCCATTGATGGATGTATTTTAAAACTACCGCACTCTTTAAGCACTTTCTAACTCAGTCTGTGAAAATAACTATAGTATCAACCACCCAGAGTCTGAAGTAAATAAATGTCTGACACAGGAATCGTTATAATCTCAAGACTGTCAAAAGCTTTGCTTTTATAAATGTTTAATAATGGGTAGAGGGATGTACTGCTAGGCTCTTGGGAAATGAGATCCAAAAATCCTTGAATGCTCCAATAAATCTCTTTCTACTGCAAATTTTAAAAAACACTGAGCAAATGTTTACAAGTATTTGCACAAGGGAAGCTTTAATAACTCATAAAACAAGAGAGTTGAAAATGTAAGGTTCTGTATTTTTCCTCCTACCCAGTATCACCGTCAAGATGCCTACTCTGGCAGAAGCCCATCTCTCCATCTGCATGGATGATCGAGGAAGAAAACAATCCAGGAACATTTTGCTGTTTAGAATTGTAATGATGCTGATTTGATCAGCGCAGCTCTGGCTTTAATAGTCTGGGAAAATCCTGAGGCTTATCAAGGCCAAGCATCTTGCCCAGAGATAACCCCACAGGCAGGATTTGAGAGAGCGGTGCCCCTGTGACTCCGCTGCCTGAGCTCTTAATCACTAGGCGGCGTTGCCTCCCTAAACACCAAAATGGAACTCAGTATGCAGGGAAGATCTGGGGTGGCTTCTATTCCATTAAAAGCAAATCAATATCTCTGAACTGAACTCAGAGATAATGAACAAAAATAAAGGACAGTTCAAATGAACAAAGAATAACAATAACTACCAGATCTCAAAACACAGGTACTCAAAAGGACAAACATGAGCATGATTTATGAGACTCCACATTTTCCTCTTCACTCTTAGGGTTACAGGACAACTGCTTTCGCCCTGCATTTGGGCTGGGGTGGGAAAGGGGGTGGGTGGAGTTTAGGGAATTTAGAAAGAGGCAGTGTAAACATGCTCCCCTAACAAAAGGTATTTAGTGAATACCTTCTGCAGGTCACACACTGTGCTAAGGGACACACTACAGACTCAAGAGGCCTGATGCCAGGCCTTCAGGAGCTCACACTGCAGATGGGAGAGACACGGAAAGAAACGCATGAAACAAGAGAAAACCAAACACATTCTAGGAGAGTAGCGCCTGCCTCCGGTACCCTGGGAGCTCCATCTCCGTCTCCGTCTCGGTCTCCAGAGTAGGTTCGCAAATCAAGGAGACGATGGTAAGGATGATCCACTGTAACCAAGGTAGGAGTCCTTAATCACTGCTCTTATTTCACTTAAAGACATTTCAATCAGGACTGCTTTTAGGAAACATAAGCACTAGATGATCAATTTAAAATATAAAACGTTGAAAAAGTAACAGCCCATTGCAGGGGAGATTAAAGAGAGTAAGCTTGATACAAGGAAGGAAAAAAACCATAGAAACCTGTCTGCCTGGCATTAGCAACCCCAGGTTCTCACACTGCTTTGCCACAAACCAGCTGTGATTTAAATCCCTCAACTTCTCTGAGCTATGGGTTTGGTTTGGTTTGGTTTGGTTTTTCTAAGTATTAAGGGGATTAAATGATACAGTCACTACTGTCCCTCTCAAGCTCTAAAACTTGTGATCCTAATGTTCCAAGGAGAGTCTCCTCTGAGGCCCCCTTAGGTGCCATCTCTCCTGGCATGGCTCTGTTCAGCTTCAGGCGCTGAGCCAAACCTCCTTTCTCTCCTCTCCTGGCTTACCTCATGGAAACAACCAGGATCACAGCACCAGCTATAATCACCCGGGTGATATTCTGTAGAAGGATCTGCCACAGGTCAGCATTGCCAGTGCTAAGGAGGGTAGTCCTTCCCACCACAATGGTCAGGGGAACCTTGCCCACGGGCCTGGGTCTGGGTGTAATCCTGATTTCTTGGGTGAATTCCCCACCCATCAGGTCAAGAAGGTATGCCCTGACTTTCTGCTGGGCTGTTAGTGGGGTCAAAATCAATCTGTGCAAATACAGAGAAGTACGATGATGACTGTGATGACTGAGTGCTTCAGATTCAAGGGCTCCTACGGCTGTTGTCTTGCCAGGGCTGAGGTATGTGTTGCGTTGCTCCCTGAGAGGAAGCTTCATGTAAAACAGACACCTTTGAGGCTGATGTGTCTCTGAATCTCTCTCCAGAGCAGCTAGTGGCTCTAGAACTAATCAGGCCCCAGCAGACTTTTTCTCTAAAGAAGCTTCAGCACCGGTGTGAACTGACAGTGATGCTGTCCACATGGATCCCACCCAGAGTCTCAGGAACACACCACACTAGCAACTCTGACTGCGGGACTTTTCTGTCACTTCCCACTTGGGTCAACCAGCATTCATGCCACCCATGGTCCCATTTAAAGTTCCAAGGAGTTAAGATCTGTTAAAATTGACTTCTAAACTCTCCAAGAGTTTTATGGGGCTACAGGCACTTAACATAGCTAAGGTATCCATGGGCCTGGAGTCTAGAAATGACTAATCTTCTTTTCAATAAAAACAAATATTAATTAAATTGTAACTAAGTATAATTAATTTTATAATTCCCTTGGATATTTATTCCTATAAATAAATTCAAAAATCAGAAATAAGTATTTTTTCAGATCAGGTTTTTGAACCTTGAATTTTTACTTGGAAAAATATGGTTACTGTAAATATTGTAAACTCTGGGCTAACAGCATAGTCAGAGAATATAAAGCTGTATTTAATTTTTAAATGCAAAGGAAGAAAGGAGGAGGAGGAGAAATATCAACAGATCCATTCCTGCAAGCAAGGTTTTATTCCCTGCACTTGAACATGATGTGACCGGTCCCAGGAGGTCCAACAGCAAGTCAGTCACCAGGACGGAACTCAAGCCCAAGCCTGGCTCTCGCTGAAGCGCACGCTGCGCTTTGCTCAGGTCCCAGTCTGCTCCAGCATTATCTCCTCACAGAGGCTTTCCTTGACCTCAACCCCTGGAATAAACCAGCCAGCATTCTCATTCCCTTCTTCCTCTCCATCTACTCGCTGTCCTTTCTACCTTTTCCCTGGCTTTAGTTGCTTAAAAACATGCCTCCTATACTGGAACAAAAGCCAAGTGGGGATTTTCTTTTATTCACCACTTTGTCTCTGATGCCTAGAGTGGTCCTGACACATGGAGCTCATTCAATATTCAGTAAACAAACGAATGAAACATCACTGGGTGTGGGTGTGGGGGGTACAGTAAGAAAGCAGATACATACCTATTTCAAACATACACCCACATTCTTCTTCATAATTCTTCCCATGACCCGAGTGGTATGATCATAGAGTAATGGTTCAAACTGGTTGTGGAAACAAGTCATCAATATTTTTACTAAGAGAAGAGAGCAGTGTGTCCTGGAAATTGGAGGCCACCCTCCCAACTGCAGAAGCACGCTCTTGTCCACACTGTACTCACATCCTTTCTAACAGCTCTGTTACAAGAATTAACACACAGGACTCTTTCCATGAAGAGTCCAAGAACTTGGTAAAATGATTTTATATTATTTTTGCCATTCTAAGGACAATTTAAACCTCCCAGATCCTTCATACAATTAATTCCACAACCACTAACCCTCCTCTGACTCACCGACAAAACCCACATGGACATGAGAGCGAGGGGCTCAGTTATTACACCACAGCAGTCTCCTTAGTACCTCTAAAGTAACTGCAATTTTTAGTCATTTAAATAACTTTGCATTTAAAGTAGGCTCTACTTCCATGTCTTTCTGAGATAGTCGGGAGAGATAGCTAATAAAAATGTGTTTTAGTGAAAAGGAATTAAACAGGTTGTGGAGCTGCTGAGTCACCTTGGTTTATGTGAGACTGACCACTCTCTCTCTTACCAGGCATTCACCCCAGGAAGACAAAACTTAAAAAAGAAAGCAGTGCCTCCAGGGTACATCATTAGGGCACATACCTACTTTATTGCGACAGAATAAGTGTGCGATAAATGCCGATCCATCAATCATGTATACCTTCCATACAACAGATACTCTGAAATCTAAAGCTCATGCTCATATTGTGTGGCCTAGAGAGGAGAGGAACCATGTCTGTGGGAGGAGGAAGGATGCGGGCGAATATGCTCTTCCTCCTGACACCCATAAGCAGAATACTGTTGCATAGACCCATTCTGTGTTTTTATAATTACCCCAATTCTTTTCTTTTGTCAGAATTCATTCCCAGTAACAGCTTGAACAATGTAGCAGTCGTGCTCTGAAATGACTTATCAACCACAGACACAAACATTTGGGCCAAGAATGTGGAATCCATTGCTGTCACATTCCATTATTTCTGGTGGAGCAATTCACTAACATTTTGGAATCTAGATCATAAATTATGCAGAGCCTCAGCAAAAGAGCTGAGGACACAAACTGCTGTAATAAAATTCCTGTTACTAGAGCTATAAAAACAGAACAAAGGAAAGGCCAAGAAGAAAAATCAGGGTTGGACTTCTCTGACATTCCTTGTCCACCACTGTTACTGGTTTCACAAAACGAATATTAACATTTGGAAAACCATCAGACAAGCAAAAAATGTCACGATGGACACACTGTCATTCATAAACACTACTGCTACCATGAGATTCCCCAGAATGATGGGAGATTTTGAAGAAAGCTTGAATGCTGACATAAATTGAAGTGCCTAACTGTACAACGGAGCCAACTGTACAATTTTCATGACTCTCAAGGAGTATGAAACGTCCAACCGTAGCACACGGCGGTGGTCAAATTTTCTGTATGGATGCATTATAAAGTGTCAGAGGGACAAAGAGCTCTGTTACCGTGTCATGGAATAAGTCATTTCTCTTCTCTGTGGATAAATGAGTTAATGGCAGAGCTGGAACTAAACCCCCATCTCTTGAGGCCTATCCCACTGAGTTTTGTCTTGCAGAATGATACCTCAAGCATGGTAGGTGTATGAAAATTATTTGGTGGACAGATGGATGGAAGAATGGGTGGATAGATGGACAAACAGATAAATGGAAAAAGTTAATGAAATAATAAAATCATCTTCTGTGGGCCAATGCTCATAGTCAGAAAAGGTCAAAGAGAATATACCACTGAAATACTTTAGAAATAAAATAAAGAACTGAAAAGCCAGATGGTTCATGCTTAGCAACCATTCCCACTTTGACTTCAAGAATTCTTTCAAGTATAATTTTGTGTTGGGGAGCATCAATGTATATATATATGACATAAGAAGAAATAATGAATGTGAGAAAAAACACAAGCGAACATGTTTCTTAAACAGGACTCTGTTATTTGACAACATTTAGTATGACTGCCTTCTTCAAGGGAAGACAGAGAAGGTGGAGCGGGGGAGGCCCCAGCACAGAGAGAGACTAAAAGACAGGCATGTACTTCACCAGCACCCACTTCTTCTACAATTGTTACAAACATATTTGGAAGAAAACAAAATGCTTTTCATGATCACAAAGGTCTAAAATGTTAAAACAGGAAAAAGGGGCTCCATGCAAGTTAAAACCATATAAGGGAAGAAAGTTAGTTTTTCACCAGCATGGAAGGAAACTTTTCTTCTAGCAAATCCCACAGCAAAATGGAACTAGGTCCAATCATCTGTCTAGGTCAGGAATCTTCACGTTTTCTACAGAGAAGAACTATGCACTTTTAATTTCCCCAGAGGCTTGACGTTGCTCAGATCAGCAGGGAAAGAGTCTAGAAGGAAGAAGGAGGAGAGCCCAGTGGTGCCAGCTGTGCCCCGAGGCAGAGGGAGGTCTCCGTGTAACACCAGCCACAGCTTCCTGAGCCTGGACTGTGCGCCAGCATCGCACAAAGCACTTTTCATACACTGTCTCATTTAATCCTCTGAAGAGCTACAGCCCTTACGCCCACCCCAGATGTTCTAGTCTTACCTCTGGCTTACAGATGAGGAAATTGAAGCTTGAAGAGCTGATATAACTTCCCCAAGGCTACAGAGCTCATAAATGGTAGAGTTATAATTCACATCCAGGCCTATGTGATACCCGGGCTCAGGTTTTTCTGTGTCCTGGTTGCCAGAGTCCCTCTCCTCTGAGAATCCTAGGAAGCTGTGGCTTTACCAGGCTGAACAGTAGAAGATGATTTGGAAATCTACCACGTGTACCTGCAGCTTCTTTCAACACCATGTCTGAGATCGCTGGTCAGAACTTCAAAAACCTGGGTTTACCATTACAAAAATCAGCGGAAGTTGGTCTTTCTTCAGTAAAAACCTTCTGGAAAAGCCAACATTGTTGTGCCATGGTCATTCCTTACTCAAATCTACATTCTAACTTCCACCTAATTGAGATGAGTGGAGACATCTGTAAGCTTATTTTAAAAGAGACAAATCTCTCGGAGCATAATGACAGCAGGACCATTTACAGAGTGCTTGCTATGTGCTAAGCACTACTCATCAATTCATGCAGCACCGAAGCTAACAAGCAGAGAGCAAAGCACTGAGAATGTAAATGCACCAGATGGGGAGCCTACAGCTCCTCCGGGGCTTGCAGGCTGAAGGGAGAGAGAGACAAGCAAGACAACCACGCAAGGGCAATAGGAAGCACGCTCCCTGCCTGTCAGGCACAGGGCAGTGCAGGGGCGCAGAAGAGCACTGAAGTGGACGTGGGGAAGCTTCTTAAAAAGCCAGCATCTCCTTACGACACCTGAGGATGGAGCCTGAGGGGCAGAAAAGCTAATATCGTACAAAGATACACGGCTATGAGGTAGGCTGAGCCACTGTTTGCCTCACTTCAATCCCCATCACTTGCTGTAGCCGCACAGGAAAATATCCTTAAAGTTTCTGCTGCAAGAGAAGTCTCACAGGGGAAAAACTAAACAACAGCAGCAACAAGAAACACACACACACTAGCTTCTTGGTTCTCAGTGGAGTCACACTGATGTGACTCTTATTTGTTTAGGACCTAACGGTCATCAAAGCATTTTCACATTCACATTCTCATTTTGATGAGAATAACCATCTTTTAAAGAACAAATAATACATTATAAGGCTTTTTAAATCGTGTTGCATGTCAGAAAACTGAGGCCTAGGAGAAGGAAGCCACTTGTAAAAGGCAAGGTTCAGAGCTCGGTGTGGGGCCCTTGGCTGTCGAAGTCCCAGTCCAGCCACCCCGGAAGCACAGGACGCTAGCCTCTTGTGGCTGCTTGAGTTCTTTCTTTCTCGGTATCCGAACCGGATTGCCTTCTCCCGAAGAGCGGTGAACAGTGGTGACAGAGTTAGAATCTAGGATGAGTCCTCTTTAGTCAAAACTCTGGCTGTGTTTCGTGGGTCTCTTTCCTTTGAAATGTTTCTTGTCAGAAGCACGTCATCAGTGATGGCAGAGTTTGCAGTAAGAGCTGCAGAGATCAGAAGTAGGAGTGACGTCACCCCGGTGGAGGAGTGGGAGACTCCAACCTCCGTCCCTCACAAAGATCAGCAAGTAGACAGGTATCCGTGAGCAAAAACAGCTCTGGGAGAGTTCTGAAATCTGCTGAAGACATTTCAGCACAACACTGGAACAAAAACCTTGAGAACAATCACACAACAAGGGAAGAACAGTTTCACTTTGCCTGCATCATTCCCATTCCCCAAGCTGACTGTGTGCAGTGCCAAGAGGGAACTCTCCAGCTAGAAAGGCTTCCCTCCACTGAGAAAGGAAGACCAGAGTGAGTAACCAGCCTCACCAGCCTTTTGGTGCTGATATAAAACTATGATGAGGATTAAAATTTTGAGTGTTTATTATATTCCAGACATTATTCTTAGGGCTTTACACACAAGTCACTCAATGCTCACAGTTAACTTGTAAGATGCCTTTGTCACAGATAAAAACACTGAGGCAGAAAGCAACTAAGCACTTCGTGCAAGGTCACAAAGCTAGAAAATGGCACAACTGAGGTCCAAAGCCAGGCCACCTGACTCTAGCAGTCAGGTTCTTCTCGCGTATGTTAAATGTACGGTGGCTCTATATCCCATAACCTGGTGGTGCCTGGAACTCTGCTAGTGATACATTATATCATACAGTCACCACAGTTAGATAACACTGTGAACATCCGTAACACTGGCAGTGATAGGGAGCCATTTGTGAATGGGACTTCTCAGTGATCAAAATGGAAAGAAATCAGCACACAGTGTGAGTGGTTTCTATGGAACCAGGAGAAGGAAAACAGTCCAACAGGATTCTTTATGCAAAAGGCTACAGCCTTGGAGGACAAAAAGATCTTGAATGAGTTCAGTAAAGGTCTGAGCAAGTAGGTGCTTCTTATTCCCTCTGTCACACACAGAGCAGTGTGAGTTCTTCGCTGATGACAAAGAAAATGTCTTTCTCCGTCAGGCATTTAAGAAGTACGAGGAGTTGTCAGGGCAGACATGCCAGCTCGCCGGATGGTGCCGCGAACTGGAGAACCATCTGTTTTGTTAAGGTTGACAGTCTGAAATTTCTGGTTAAACTCCAGATCTCCTTGTTGTGAAGGGCTTGATAACTTTTACTCATTACCTTCTGCTCACTGAGTCACAGAGCACATTATGTCTCCCTCCAGGGCACTCCAACAGCTGGGCCATGTTATAAGCTGTCTTTGTCTTATTTGGTATTAGATAATGGATTTGATGGGACCTTCCATTTGAATCAGGAAAACATAATTACAGAATTGCTGTTGCTTCAAATAAGTGGCCAACTCTGACATGCTGGCTCAGGAACACAAATCTGTTACTTTTTGCCACCGGGCCTGTTCTGATGAGGTCTTCCTTTACACGCACATTGGACACATAACAACAAAGCATTTATTTCACTTTTTAATTGTTCTTGGAACCATTTTAAATGGCACTAATGCAATTTTTAAGAGAAAATGAAAGCACTCACTTCCCAGAGTGACTTAACTCTTCAAAGGAGGGCAGAAAGGACCACTTTTTGAAATCCATGGAAAACTGAGAGCCTGTATTCAGGAGCTAACAAAGCTGTTTGAAAGTCAAGTGGGGACAGGCTGAGTCAGCAGTGCCGACTAAAAGTTGCACTCTGGCTTTAATCCAATTCAACAAATGTGTTTTCTGCTGTGTCAGAGAGCCTTAAGAAGAATTTCTGGAACAACATGCTTAAAATGATTCTCAGTGAAAGGTACTTTTTGAAGGTACCTTGAAATTACTAATTATGCTGGAGAGAGTCTTAAACACTTGAGCCTCTGGTGGGTTTCCTGCTGGGGGGCAGAGAAGAGTTCAAGTTGTGGGACACAAGCAGTCCCACTGCTGCCCTGCATGCAGTCTGCAGAGTGCTTCCGGGCGCCCAGGATGGAATGGGGACGGGTGAGTGACAACGGAAAGAAGCTGCGGGCAAAGAGAAATGCTCACTTCCCACTTTTTTCCAGTCACACTGTCAAATTGCCCTTGTCACTCAAAAACACGAGGGCTTAGCCGTTCTCTGCAGAGAAGCAGCGCGACTGGGCCTGCAGAGCTCCGGCCCTCCATTCAGACAGCTCTGCCACACTCGTGCCGCGGGACCTTTGCCAAGTTCACCTCTCCGTTCTTCAGGTTTCTCACTTCTACATGGGAAAAATAAGCCTTATTTTTCTGAATTTTTAAATGAACTAATGAAACACTGCTAAGAACCTTAACCACTACAGTGTTAGGCCCGGGAGGCATTCCATAAGTGTCATTCCTTTTCTTATTATAATGACTCCTATGCCACTTCAAAGGTGTGCTGGAGAGCTCACAAAGGCCTTTTCATGTATTCCCCACAGAACCTGTTATTTGAATAAGGAAAAGATGAAGCTAGCGTCAGTTTCCTAAGGCTAGATGTTAAGTGCAGGGGAGAATAGACTGTTAAGTTCATGTACTTAAAAGCAGAAACAGTGTAAGACCCTAGTGATTTTCTTGTCCAAAAGTAATAAATATTAGGGTTCTTCAAACCTGCACAAAGGGCCCCATTTTAGCTGTGCTTTGTAAACTTCTTGGATAAAGATCCAAAAAGGTTAATATATTTTTAGTTAGCCTGCTACTCAGACTTTCTCCTTTAGCTGTAGGGCAAAGAACTATGTAAAAGAAGGTGAAAAATCTACTCCATTCGGTATTCCTACCACTACACTAAACTGATATCATAGAACCTAATCACCACCTGCTGGTTTAACTATTTCTCAAGATGATTATATTTTTGGCTCATTTAAAAGGCTTTAAAAATCAAGTTTCAGCTTCCATATACAGTGTCTTTCTGTGGAAAAATAATAGAATTTGAGCTTTTAGAGTAGTAAAGATTTTTAGACACCATTGACACCAACAAGACTATGAAGGTCTGACATAAATTTGCAGTGATTGTGAAGGGTGAGAATGGCAGAAATGGTATTAATAAGATAAATTGAGGCCACTTCCTCAGAGCAGAGTTTTCTGACAGCCTCCCAATTAAAATTACACCTCATGTAATATTTGATGAACTCACTAAGTGCTTTTACTTCAAGGACTTAAAACGCCTGTTTTATCCAACAGCCACTGGCATAGTTCCTGGCACATAATAGGAGCTCAATAAATATTTTTGAATGTTGAGAGTTGCTGAAAAGTAAATATGCCAGGTCCAGCCATTGATAATACAATGAGAATGGTTTGTGCAACATCGATGTAACCTGGTAGTCAAGGAGAGTGGACTGGAAGGCACATGTGTGAACAATGACGACTTCACTGTACTAGTCAGTGGGGTTGGTCCACACTGTTGAGCGTCTTTATTCTGAGTTATTCAACTCAGTTCTGCTGACACTATCTAGCTGGAGATAGCTTCAGATCTCATAGGTAAGGACTCAGTCCCATAAGTCCTCACCTACTGCATCCCCATTTGGGGGCTAGTTGCAAGGTCAGGTTATCAACTGTACTTCTGACCCACCAGCTACAGGTTGGAGATTCCCACAACCTCCTCTTCAGGTTCAATTATTTGCTAGAGCAGCTCACAGAACTCAGGGAAACACATTGACCAGCTCATTAAAGGATATGATAAGGAACAGGCACCCAGCCAGATGCAGAAACACACAGGGCGAGGTCTGGAAGGGTCCTGCGTGCAGGAGCTTCCGTCTCATCCTCCAGTCTGGGTGCGCTCAGCAATCTGGAAGCTCTCCAAACCCCTTATTATTGGGGTCTTACGGAGGCTTCCTCAGGCAGGCATGATCAATCATTAACTCCATTTCCAGCTTCTCTCCCCTCTCTGGAGGGTGTGGTGGGAGCTGAAAATTCTAAGCTTCTAATCATGGCTTGGTCTTACTGGTGACCAGTCCCCATCCAGGAGCCTTTAGAACAGGGGTGTCAAACTCATTTTCACTGGGGGCCACATCAGCCTCTAGGTTGCTTTCAAAGAGCCAAAATAATTTTAGGACTGTATAAATGTAACTACTCCTTAACTGTTAAGGAGTTGAAATTACATCTGGCCCTTTGAAGGCTGACTGGCCCCGGGTGAAAATGAGTTTGATACCCCTGCTTTAGAATAAAAGAAGCTCCTAGTACTCTTATCGCCTAGGAATTCACAAGGGTTTTAGGAGCTCTGTGTCAGGAACTAGGGGGGAATGGGAGTGGGGGGAGGGATGGGGCTGGGGAAGGGAGGAATGGAGAGGCAGCTGGGCAGAGACATCATATTTTTTCTATTATTTCACACAAGACCAAGGATTTTGGACTTCATCCTGAAGGTAATGGGGAACCAGGGTTTTAAGTATAGAAATGATATGATAAGATTGAGCACTTAGGGTTTTGAAAGGTTCACCATGGAAGCCATGTGGAAAATGAACTGAAGGAGAAGCTGGGAGAACAGTGTAGAGGGAGCTGTTGCAATGATCAAGGCAAGAGATGACGGGGAAGCTGAAAACACAGCCCTGCAGATATATTACAGCCTGCTGGGAGAGGCAGAATTCTCGGGACTTTTGACCAACTAGCCCTGGGATGTGAGGGAAGGAGGCAGGGACTGCAGGATAACTGAGATTTCCAGGCTGGGCACTGAGGTTATGCTGCTCTTCTCGGAAGCAGGGAATACACCACATGGAATCACAGGCTTGGAGAGGGGCCTATGGGGACAGATGGAGATGTACAGGGAGAGGATTACACAGATGTCGCCGTCAGGATGAGCTCTTCACGTGCGGAGCCAGTTTATGGTGGTGAGAGGCATGGGCATGGGTGGGATCAAGAAAGGCACACATGCCATTCCAATTTTACTCTGCCCTGGAGTAAAATGTCCTTTAAAAAGTACACCTTTAATTAAAGTATAACATATAGTCAGAAAGATATAACATCTTAAGCATATTATTTTTCACAAAGCGAGCACACGATGTGACTGTCTCACTCAGATCAGGAAGCAGGATATTACCAGAGTCCCTGTAGTGCATTAGCCATCAAAGGCGTCTACTGTCACAGTCCTGTTGGTGGCTTACAGACCTGGAATCTTCACCTCTAATGCCAAGCTCTCTTCAGTAGAATCTGCTGTAAAGGAGAACTGTAGGGGCAATCTGAATAATCACTTAGCTATATCTGCTCCAAATGTCTATCTAAGAGACCCCATTCTACTGCTCTACATTTCCTGCTATTTTGATTTTCTCAAGAAATCAGTCAAAAGTAAATTCCTCCAAAGTTGCCCCACAACAGATGGATTCCTTAGGAACAAACATGAGTTTAAAAGCAGAGCCAAATGATTCCAGAAGAAAGACCCCAAAGCTTATCACAGTCACATGGCATAGGCCCAGAATGCAGTGTCCAGCACAGATGGTAGGACCCAGGGTCACATCTGCACCACTATTGCTGGCAAAGCAAAGGACTAGACAGGAGCTGCTAC
Source organism: Desmodus rotundus (assembly GCF_022682495.2). Classification (NCBI taxonomy): domain Eukaryota; kingdom Metazoa; phylum Chordata; class Mammalia; order Chiroptera; family Phyllostomidae; genus Desmodus; species Desmodus rotundus. The sequence continues at coordinate 16,896,559 of NC_071393.1, read as the reverse complement.
AGATGGAAAGACCCAGGTAGAGGCAGGTGTGGGAGGTGCCAGTGCCAGGTGTGGATAGCAGGAGCCAGTGATTAACATCACTGAGAGGCTCCCCTGCTCACTGCATGGTGCCAGGCAGCACTGCTCACAGAAATTGACCAGAAAAAAGAAGGTTAAAGGTCGGGTGAATGCCAAAGTGGCAGTACCCCTGGCAGACAGCACCCACCTAAGTCTGGGAACACAGAGTTGTGTTCAGAAATCAATGCTCCTCCAAGTTATCACTCAGGTGTTCCTTCCTAAAGTCCTAACAGAAGTGTTATCAATGCTCAGGACTGGGCTGCCTAATGGGAAATGCCCCCATGGGGGCTTTTGACTCATAAACCTATTCAGCCTCACATGTTCATAATCATTTGTGTGAAGAAGAAGAAACCTCCGAGCACTAATTAGAAAGATAGAACTGTTGTATTTTCCTCCTGATCACCTTATCTTTTTTATTCAGTTCTTGAAGACTCAGCTATTAAAGGAAATTAAGTAATTCATCAAGCCCATTTCAATTACCTGCTGCTGATAACATCAGATTACAATTAGCATCTACAAATGAACCAAGTGCCAACTGCCAAGCTGAAACATAAGCTAATTTACTGCTAGACGCTGCCTGCTGGAGAGAGAACCCTGGGACCTGGCAGCAAGCACCCACTTCATTACTCCAACAGCACTGTGGCAGCCTCCCCTGCGACCGTCCACAGCGCAGCTCTGACCGAGATTGACTGCCCCGTCTGTCCCCTCTCACAAGCTTACAGACGCACTCTCTCTGTAAGCAAGTCACAGCTCCTTTAGCACAGCAATGTCTAGACAAGCAGGGTAACAAATCTTGACCTAAAAGAGAGAATAAATATTATTACTATTTCCTAGGCAGTGGCAGGTGCGGGCCACAGCGCAGGATGTGCATGTCATAACCTTCGTGTGGGTCTGAATCATTTTCTGCGGCCCTCTGGTGCTTGATCAGAAAAATCTCCTGCTTTGGGTGGTGCTCTCCGTTTCTCATTTCTTTCAAACAAGGAAAGCACATGATGGTTACTTTCTTTTAGATGTCTAGAAAAATCTGTTTCAGGCTCTGGGACTTTTTTTCTGGTATTTATATTTTCCCTTTTCATGACCCTTAATAGGAAGTGCTCTGAATGAAAAGCTGGAATGTGCGGGTTTGGCTTTCTATGTTATGAACATTATTAAACTTTGACAATCTGTATAGTCTCGTTTATGCTTCTCAAGCAGAAGAACTAACTGTTCAGTAAATGTGTAGGGTTCAGAGGGGTCCTGTGGGCTGTAGGGGAAGAGAGCACACAGGCCTAGATGTGGACCTTGCCTCTGCTGCTTATAAACTGTGTGAATTTGGGACAGATTCTGTGCCAATTACAAAGCTTTGTAATGACGAAAAAATGCACGGAAAGTGTCTAGCTCACTGCAAGTAATCAACAGATTCTCTAGGAACGAAGAAAGGCTTGTTTCCTCCTGGCGGTACCTGTGCTTCTCTGGGAACACCTGCTGTCTTATTATACCTGGGCATGAGCAGGGGCTTCTGCTTCAAGGCAGCCTATAGCCCCTTCCAGGGGGACTCCTCTTTATCATCTTCCTGTGTATGGTTGGGGGTGGGGAGGTGCAGAAGCAGAAGTATCAAGACACCGCTTTTAGCCCTGGGCCAGGTTATACTGGCATGGCTCCCACTGGAACCCACTACTCTCGTGGGATCGTGCCATCACGGAAGAACTGTGGACCTGGGACACAGATGTGCGTGTAGCCTCCACTCTGCCTCTTACTCTATAACCTTGGGTGAGTCACAAATGTTCGTTAGCGGTGAATCCTCATCCGTGAAGAAGAATAGTGATAGTTTACCTCACAAGGCTCTTAGGAAAAGGAGCAAGTACTGTAAAACACAAATATAATGGAATTACATTGCTCTACCGAGAATTTCTGTGTGAGGTCTCATAGACCCTTCTGACACCTTGAGCGGTTATTTTAAACATGACCCCATTAATCACACTGTGAGTTTCCACAGAAACCCACCCAATTAGTGTAAGTTAATAGCTACCCATGATTATTATAAACATTTTACCTGGAAAGCTAAGCCTCTCTCTATGTAAGAAAATCCAATATGTAAAAATTGAAATGTGAAAAACAGACAAAAGAGAGTGATTAACATATTTTAGAACTGTTTTTTCTCTATGAAAGAAACTTATTAAAAGATTTTTTAGGCCCTGGCTGGGTGGCTTGGCTGGTCGGAGTGTCATCCTGATGCACGAGGTTTCGGGTTTGGTCCTGCAGGGCCAGGGCACGTGCAAGACACCGCCGAGGAAGACCTGAACAAGTGGACGGCAAATACCGCGCTCTCTCTGCCCCACCCCGCTTCCTCTCTGTCTCTCTAAAATCAATAAAAATTTTAAAAACCTTTTAAAAAAACAACGATTTTTAAAGGATACTGAGATTTACACATGTTTATAGGAATGATTTAATTTACAAAATCTATTTAGGAATAATATATAAAACGTGTGTATCATGTGGAGAATATGTAATACTGTTCCACCTTTACTTGGAAATTCAAAGTTTTCTCATTCAGATTGGCAGAATTTAATTCTTAATACAATTTTTATAAAAGTTATTTCCGTGGTATATCCTAAACCCTACAATTAGAGCAGCTGAGAGTTGCCACATCTGGTGCACCGCGCCTACGAGGAATTGTGTAGACCCACCAGACTCCCGGGATGGTTTAAAAACAGGGGGGAAAGAGGCCAAGCATCCTTTTGTGAAATATTAATGAATCTTTTATGCTAGGGGTCTCTTAAGGCTAACTGGATCAAGTTTTTTAATCTATCTGATCTTCTCATATGTTAAGTTAATTAATACTCTTGATCTCATAGGCTTATGGAGAGGATTAAATATGAAAATAAATATAAACATGTGGCACAGAATAGGTCTCATATGCTTGTTAAATGGAACACCTATAAGCTGCATGAGGGCAGGAATTATGCCAGTTTTATTTATTAAATGGTAACATAGTGCCTATCACATAACTAATGTTTAGTAAATATTTGTTGATCAAAAGAATGAATAAGTGAACAAATGAATTAATGAATGCTAGTCCCATCTCCTTTCTCTCCCAAATAAGTTACTTTCTAGATATGTCTTTTCTACTTAAAAGGACAGCTATTTTTAAAGTTTCAATTATTTTCCATAGATGAATTATTAGATATTTGACCCCAGACCTTGGTGGGAAGCACTTCCCATTTCTGATATTTGACCCAGTACTAGAAACAAATCCAGCCTTGACCCTGTTGTATGTGGAAATTGGCTCCTTCATCCAGAGAGGGGGTTGGGGTGAGAGGGGGAGAAAAGGAGAAAGAGAAAAACAATGAAAAATGGAAAAAAGAAAAGAAAGCGAAGAGAGGGGAGCAGAAGGCAGGGAAAGGCAGGGGAGGGCAGGGGAGAGTGGGGGTGAGGAGGGGAGGGGAGGAAAGAAACTGGCCATCCTTCTAATTGTCTCCCTTTTCACTTTCCTAATTGCAGTTCATCTCGGAGTAAGACGAGAGGCAATTCTGTCTGGCTCCCGAGAAAATAACAAGATTTGTGATGATCAGGGTGAGAGGATCTGAGGCTTTAATCTAGTGACTTATTCCGCAGTCTAACTGAGGTTTAATTCCCAATCGCCTAAATTAGAACCATAAAAAAAGGCCACCAAAAAAACCCAAAAAGCAAAAAACAGAGTCTACAGAAATACTGTCATGCAACTACAGTTGATTTGAGCATAAAAGAAAAAGATGGACATTTTCCAAGCCAAAATTTACATTTTCACAAGTAAGACATGCTTAGAAAACAGCTAGGCTATTCTTTGTTGTCCCCAAGACATCTAAAGAGTCTAAGTCATTTCTACATGATTTACTTAAAAGCAAATAAAAGGCAAGTAAATAACTATTAGTATATGCTGACCACCAAAGGACAAAGATTTCTTGTCGGCTCTACCTTCTCTTTCCAGCTCCACACATTCTACCCACTTCCCCCTCAGGTACACACAGGAAGCTCCTGTTGTCAAAACACCTTCTTAGTGACCCAAATCTCAGTCTCCTTGGCTTCTCTGATACAAGTGACATGCCCTCCCTATATCCTGAAGCTCTCCTCCTCCTGAGCCCCACCTGGATCTTCTCCGCTCTCTGTGACCCTAAGTCTCGCTGGTAGGCTTTCCTTCCCCATTTCATAGAAGTCATTAGTATGATGCCATCTTAATACTTGTTTCCAGTTCTATTTGTTCATGTTACATTAAGTGAGAGAAGTAAATAATGGACAGGTACAAAATCAAACCATGTGCCTCCCCCAAACAGTTCCTCCTCCCAGCTCTCCTTCCTCTCCCCAAAGCCACCACTATTCTTCCGATCACCTGGGCATGATATCTTCCTGTAAGCTTTGACTCATTCAGTCTAGCCATATAAACATTTATGGAGTAACCCACTATGTCTAAGGGGTTATACGCAGTGATGTAGAGACTACAGAGTAGAATGTTGTTCATACTTCTAATGATTTTAATCCAGAAGCAGTGACTATATAAATATACAAATAACCATAATTTATGGTGGAGTATAAATAGAATAAAAGAAATTTTTAAAGTGTTACTATGGCTCAGACAAGGTAAGAAACTTATCTGGTTATCAACAAATGCTTCAAGTATAGTAGTGAACAGCATTTGGGATAATCCTAAGAAGATGGGTAAACTTTAGGCAAGCAAAACAGGACACAGAAGTTCTAAGTGGAAGAATAGCCTCAAGAAACATATTAAAGCAAGAAAGCCCAGCTAATGTGATGACATCAGGGAAGATGGAAAAGTGCAGCTTTTGGTAAGGAGTATATACAAAGGAGTAGTAGAATTAAAGAATGGAAATGACGACAGGTTTACTTTCTAATTTAATATTTTGTGATGGTGGGTTTAAAGGTGAGGACTCTGGTATAATGTGGTATGCCACAGGTAGCAATTACTGCCCGGAGTATAGCTTTAGGAAGATCAGTCTTATTGATGTGTGGGATGGAGGGGACATGGGAAGGTGGGATGGTTGTGAAGAAAACCCAAGCAGTAGGTCAATACAACACACTGGGCAATTAAGAGGCAATGAAGGAAAAGAACCTTTGAAAACTGTTAGACTGAGAGTCAACTGAAAAAAAAAAAAAAAAAAAACCCAAACAGGGGAAAAATCAATCATGACTTTAGATTGCTACGTTAAGATGGTATGATAGGCTGAATAATGCCATTCCCCTCCTGCTCTCCTCCCCGCCAATATGCCCACATCCTAACCCCTGGAACTTATGAATGTTACTTTACATGGCAAAAAGGATTTTGTAGGTATGATTAAGTTAAGGGTTTTGAGAGGAGGGAGTTACCCTGGATTATTCCAGTGGGCCTGACATAATCACAACAGTCTTTACCAGAGGATACAAGAGAAGTCAGTGCGGAGGAGAAGGCGGCGTGGTGACAGGAGCAGGGACTGGGGTGATGCACTCTGAACATGGGGGAAGAGGCCACAAGCCAAGGAACACAGGCAGCCAGTAGAAGCTGCTCCTCCTCTAGATCCTGCAGAAGAAACAGCCTTGTTGACACCTTGACTTTATCCTGGTGAAACTGATTTCAGACTCTTACCCTCCACAAAACTGTAAGAAAATAAATCTGTTGTTTTAAGCCACTAGTTTGTGGCAATTTGTTACAGCAGCCACAGACAATTAATACAGATGGCCAGAGGGGTGGGGCTGTCACCAACAGAATTAGGAAATCTAGGAGAAGCAGTTAATTTAGGGAAAAAATATTTCATGTTCAGACTCACTAATTTTGACAGGTCAGCAAGAAAATCAAATGGAGTATCCACTAGGCAGTTGGAAATGCGAAAATGATGCTCAGACAGAGGGTCAGAGCTCCTGAATAGAGATTTTAAAACAATGTACACTGAAGCAGTAACTGAAGATACAGTGGTGAAAATGACAAAGGGAAATATATAAAGAAAGAACAGAAAAGAATCAAGGAACAAAACATAAGGAACAATCTGTACACACATGTACACTTACATATATTTTTCTAGATATATGTTTATGTACGTAGTAAAAAGGTCTGGAAAGATTCTAGACAAATTGTAATAGTAGTTAACTATGAGGAGTGAGAAAGGGGAAGGTAAGTGTAAGGGAAAGGAGTGGATCTCTTTTTTCTACTTTATATACTTATGTAATATAAGAATTTTTTAAAATAAAAGTTAGTATCACTTTTGTAACTTAAAAATTGTCCACTTTCAAAAAAAACACCAATGGAAAAGGTACAAAAAGAGCAGCGAAGAAGAAAATTAGGACAGCATGCTTCACAGAAACTGGAAAAGAAGAGCATCTCAAGAAACAGGAAAGCAAGCCAGTGCTGCATACTGATCACAAAAGTCAGCTCGAGAAGATTGCTGTTGATCTTCTTCAGAGGACAAAAGAAGCAAGTCAAATTGGGACAGGTTAAAATGAATAGGAGGAGTTCTGGTTCCAGTAACAGAGGAGTAGCTCATTTCAGTTCAACCCTCCTACAAACAGCAACTGTGAAGTCTGGTGAGGGGAAAGGGGCACAGGCATGGAGGAGGCAGAGGGAGGAAGCTATCTCAAGGCAAGGTAGCACAACCAAAAGCAGGGAGGTTGGAGTGATGGGGAGGCTGGAGCTGACCATTTGAAGAAGGGAATGGCCTTGGATAAGTTTCCCATTTTTAAAATGCCAAAGATCATCTTTTCTTCCCCCAAAGGCAAACCCCAATTAGTATCATACGGTGAGGCTGACACTCAGGGGAAACACTCAGTCTTACTGGTCGGAAGAACCAGAGGAAAAGTCTGAGAGAGCCACAGTAGTGAGCCCTGAATTCTGAGTATAAATTCTGCCTCTGTCTCTAACTCCTGAAATACGCATGTGCAAGGCACCATCTAAGCAGTTCAGTTAAAGCCAAAGGACCTGAACAGAAATTTCAGCTGCCGCCCACCACAGGGAAGACTGAATTTAGAGCCTGAATTCAGGCAATTTAACTGGTAAAACAACAATTAACAACAACAACAAAATCAATACTATTAAGAGAAATACATCAGAATCCAGAATCTCTATAAAGTATCATTCACAGTATTAGATGTAACCCCACGTTACCAGATATAGGATATACAACAAAGAAATAATAAAATGTCACTAACAGTACAAAAGGCAATCAATGCACAACTCTCTGACTATACTAAACACCACCGAATTACCTACTTTAAATGGGTAATTGCACAGTATGTGAATAATATCTCAACCACGCTGTTACAAAGCACAACAACATCAACAACAGGCCATCTATATGGTCTAACTCTAACAGGACCAACATGGAATCAGCAGACACAGTTTTAAGAGCTTTTGTAATAAGTAGGCTCGGCTATGTAAAGAAAAATATGTATATATAATGAATAAACACATACATCTTAGCAATAAAGCTGAGATTTTCATTTACAGAACCAACTGTAAATTCTAGAGCTAAAAAATACAATATATATCCTACAAATATGTTCTCTGACACAATGAAATTAAATTAGAATTTGATAACGATAAATCCCCAATATTTTAAAAGTAAATAACACAGGGGTTATTTAATAACATAGGGGTTAAAGGGAAATCGCAAATGATTTTAGAAAATATTTTGAACTCACTGAAGGTAAAAACATAATGCATCAAAAATTATTGGATGTACCAATGGCAGTGTTTAGAGGAAATTTTATATTTTTAAATACTTGTATGAGAAAGAAGAAAGGTCTAGAATCAATGACCTAAGGTTCACCCTTGAGAAACTAGAAAGAGTAAAGAGCAACAAAATAAGGAGCAAGAAGAAAATGATAAAAATGAGACTAGGAATAAATGAAATAGAGAACAGACAATTAATTTAAAAACTAACAAAAAGCCAGTTTTTTAAAAAGATCAAGAAAATTGATAAATAGCTAGCTAGAATGGTCCAGAAAATGGTACAGGTGCAGAAACACAAACTACCAATAACAGAAACGAGAGCGAGCATATCATTATATGTATCCTACAGGCATGAAAAGGAAAATAAGGAAATATTGTAAACAACTTTATGCCAATAAACTCAACAAATTAGATGAAATAAACAGTCTGTGGAAAATGCAACTAACCCAAATGATACAAGGTGATACATAAAATCTAAATAGTCCAATATGCACAGGCATCTAAGCCCCTGGTTCTAAGCCCTCCAATCTACCCATGCGCCACTGCTGGACCTGTCTTCCTTAAATATCTAGTCTAGCTCCCCAGGCCTATATTCAAAACCTTCAGCACTTTCTGTTCATTAGCAAAACCTTTGCCTAGTTTTCATACTAATCTTCTACCCCCTCTAGCACATTCCTGAAGTCTAATCATGCTACCATCCCTCAGATATGTCAACCTATTGCACCTCACACCTTCTTCCATACATTCCTTGCCATCAATGCCATCCCATTCCTGGCCAAAATCTCACCTATTCTTTTATATCCACCTGGATCCAATCTCCAAGAAGCTTTACGGGGTATTCCCAGCCCTCAGGGTCTCCCTTCTAGGAATTTCATGGAAATACAGCGTCCTTAACACCGTCTTGCAGGGAGGCCACTGATGTCCTATGTAGTAATCTTATTATCCCAACTGAAGTATAAGCTCTTCGAGGGCAAGGCTTTTTTTCAACTTCTCTGTCTCTTAGGGGAACTGTTCCAGGATTCAGCACATCATTCAATAAATGACTGATTCACTAAATTCCTGATCCACTGGATGAATATATAATGCCAAGGCCTTATTTCTATGTTTCTTACAGTCTCTCTAGACTTTCATTCTGATCTCAATACCATCGTTAGAGTCATCTCCAGGGGTCTTCCAGACTTTTTCTAACAATCATATTCACAAAACATATGGTTGCAACACGCAAAGGTGGGAAGAGGGAGGAGGAGTGCTAAAATTATATAAAGATGAGGTGCCTGGGCTAATTTTTACATTCTGCTGCTACTGATATCTGACAAGCAGACACTAAAACCAGTCGCATCACTTTTTCCGTGTCCTCTTCCCACCCCAAGTCCCTGTGGGCACAGAACCAACCGTGGGGCTCCAGGCACAGGGATGAGTTCAGCTTATACTTCCAAACACATCTGTTCCTTCCACTCATTATGAACCCACACCTGGGTACAGAGACAACAAGATATCTTTGAAAAAGTAGCCAGTTACCAATACTTATTGTCTCGTAACATCAATTCACCCAAATTTATATGTCTTAACTATAATCAAGTACTATGAAAACAGTGACTGCAAATCTACCTTATTTCAAAAGATTTTTCAAAAAATAATTTTGCATTTATACTAAACTATCAACATCATTCATGAACACACATACTATTGAGGAAAAAGCACATTTTCTATGTATTTAAAGTCACCAAGTAAAGCAGCCCCTTTGAACGAAACTCGTCTCAAATTCTCTTTCATTGATGACTTCCTAACAGCTTCTCTTTCATTTAAACCAAACATCACTTTATATCCTCATTTCATTCCCCTTCTCTCTAATTAGATAAATCTGGTCACCCTTCTCCCAGATTAAAAGGTCAGGGTGTTTTGTTTTTCCAGTATTTCAGAGTTCTAATCCTAGAGTACTGTGATGACAGGCAGGACCATGTGATTTAGAGCAGACAGGCTCCAAGGAAATATATCTGAAGGAAACATATAACACACACAATGAGGAGATTCTTTTGAATATAAACACACAGATCTCTGGAAAAGATAGTGGGCCACTCCAGCTATTTCCAGTCTACGGAATTGACCCTGGACCTTGCAAGCAATTCTGTCCTTACCCAGGTTGGAGGATGCTCGTCCTTCTGCAGCCCGGTCCTTGAGGTCCTCAGCAATGCCCAGCTGCTGCTCGTGGTACTGTTTAGCCCTCTCCAAATCCTGCATGCACCTGGCGGCATGGCCCAGGCCAGCGTAGGCCCGCATCTCAATGGCCTTCTCCATCAACTCCTGCGCCAGCTCCAGCACATAGTTGTGGTAAGACATGGCCTTGTCGAAGTTCCTCCTGTAGTGGTAGGCACTCCCCAGGTTGCTGTAGGCCCGCGCCTCTTCTCGCTTGTTGCCCAGATCCTTGGCTATCTTCAGATGCTGCTCGTGACACTGCACAGCATTCTCAAAGTCACCCATAGCAATATACACAGCTCCCATGTTGCCAAGTTCTCGGGCTTCAGAAAGCTCATCTTTGGATTGCTTGGCGAGAAGGACACACTGTTTGTGACTGGCCAGTGCATTGGGGTAGTCTCCAATGGCCGTGTACACGTGGCCCAGGCTGCTCAGGGCTGAAGAAGCTGCCTGGAGAGAAAGGATAAGGCAGGGAAATGAAAGCACATCAGAAAATGGCTTTGGTTTGTTTCAGCACATAAAATGTTTCAGAGATTGCCTATAACCATCCAACCTAATTTCTAATTTCTATCAGTTGCTCACAGACCTATGCAGAACTGAAAGAGCCCATCCAAACAGCAAGCCCCTAATAAAAAGACAACGATAATTTAATCAGTAACTTTCAATACCTAATCTCACAGAGACATGTTCTATTCCACATAACCTTCATCTTAGACACTTGACATTTCTAATATTATGATATTAGAGTTATGTTAATAGCTATTAGCCTCTGTAGTTTAAAGAATGTAGAGGAAAACCAGAAGTAATTATAGTATAGCACAGGACATTCATGGGAGAGATCCATGCTTGGCCCTTTGTTCTCCAGAGCACTTATCCAGCCCTGTCTTCCCCAAAGCAATGGACACATTAATGGTAAGGGATACATTTAGAATGATGATTTATAAGTCTGTGACTCAGGACCCACTGAAGGGTCCTGTTCTCTTATTTTGTTCCTGTAACGGTACTTCATCAGTGCTGGTTACTGTGGAGGGCTTAGGTTTAGATGAGCCCCAAAGGAAAACAATGGACGGGCTCCAAGCTATACCTCTGAGTGGGGTGGTCCTCACTGGGCCTCACCACCCCTTTTCGGGCTCACATTGGCCCTCCCAGCTTTGCTTTTCCTGCCTAGAGGCTCTTCTGACCCAAGCCTCTGTGCAGAAAAACACTATCTTTCCGGTCCCCTCACAGTGCTTGCCACGCATGCGTTTCTTGTCTGAAGAAAAGTGCACGGACCCTTTCTGTGTTAGAGGTTTTCATGAAAACGACTCTAAATCAGTACAGTGAGCCAAATGGAAACAACAAAAATAAAGGAGAAGTCGTACAGGTTCTAGAATCTTACCAAGAGCGCACCATCTCAGATATGCTCGCCTGTTGTTTCTAACACCTCTGCACAGTCATAAAAGGGGGTTGCCTGAGTCTTCTCCTGCTTTTCTTCCCTTCTCTAAGTCAGAGGCTTCCTTCACAATGTGCCTACAGCTACAGCCCCGTAATCCCCTTTCTTTAAGTTGCTCCCTCTTCCTAACATGCACCTGTGGTCCTGGCAGAACAGAGGATGCACTGTCACAATTAGGCAAGTGATCTTCACAAGAGCCTCCAGGCTAGGGAATAAACACCCAGGGGTGCTGTCCCACCTGCAGTACGGCCGGTTCTTTATGAGATGTGTTCTCTGTCTGTACACTTGAGAACAACTTTATCAATGTTTTATAGATGAGTGATTTGCTACCCTATTTCTTTGCCTGTGAAATAGTTCTTGATCAAAATAACTGAGGCACTGACCACCTTTATGATGCTTGCAAATTGTGTGTTTGCAAAGGGTTTCATATCATTTTGAGTTGCTTTTATCATTTCACAGATGTTCCAACAAAAGATTTAGGAGAAGAGAAAGGAAATAAACACTTATAAATTTACTTGTTTGTTTCTCTTCCTGAGTGGCGGGGAGCAGAAACAACTCCATGACCGTGGCAGTGCTACAGCAGTGGGGCTCTGGCAGAAGCTGCAGCGGTGCTCACCGAAGAGCATGCGAGCATGCCGCGTGGACGTGGACTGGCCCGGGTTCCTGCTTCGGGACCAGCGGGTAGGACTGCATGTCAGCCCATTGTGCATGGGCCTCTGCCGCTCACAGCTCCTTTCCCTGTGGACACTCTCCTCTTCCCCCTTTGCTGCAAGCCCAGGGACTCGGCCTCTTTCCTGTACTTCCTTAGTTGGTCCTCCACACCTCACTCTCTCAGTTGTTCTCCACGCAAGCCTAGCTAGCGAGCAGGACACAGTCCACAAACAAATCTTTGCTGACCTCAAAGGAAAACCCGTGGCTCTGGGACGACAGAGCTAGTATAACTCAGAATCAGACACATTCAGTTCAAAACTGCACTGGCCTTAATTAGTGCTGCGGATCTTTGAAAAAATGAGGCTCGGAGAAGTTGAGTTTCTGGACAGACATTTCTAGGCCCAAGCCAGAAGCCGAGACCCCAGTGTTTTCAAACTTGGCCATGAGCCTCTGACAGATGTGCAAACCATAAATAATTCATGTAATAATTCCAAATAATAGACCTGGTTGGAGGCAATGAGCCCTTGAACACCACCAAGGGATGGATTTATAAGGCCTGGGGCAGGCACAACACCCCAGGCGGCACTGTTCCTAGGAACTTTTGGTTTATGGCAATGCCAAATGACAGCCATGGATCTTCTGCTTCTGGGTCTTCATTTGTCTAAATTCCAGGGAGACACAGGAGCTCATTTGCTGCAGCTCTCCAAAGATAAGGAACAGGAGTACTGGAACACTTCCCCTCCGGGATGTGGGGGAGAGAGGGAAGGATTAGCTCTCCCCTGGCACCCTCCAGTTACCAGGCAGTGCTGCCAGGCTGGAATGCCTCATGGCAGTGTCCTGGAAACCAACCTCTCTCAAAAGGATGATATAATCTATGAACACACATCACAGTCTCTGAAACTCAAGAGGTAACTTGATGTATAAGAATGGAACACATAGATACAGCAAGCGTGTGGTGATTAACAAGAGAAAAAGCAGGTGGAGGAGGTAGAAGAGGGTAAAGGGGGGAATAAATTATGATGGAAAGAGACTCGACTTGGGGTGGTGCACACACAATACAATATACAGTGATGTATTATAGAATTGTGCACCTGAAACCTATATAATGTTATTAACTAATGTCACCCCAATAAACTCAATAATAATAATAATAATAATAATAATAATAATAATAATAATAAAAGAATGGAACAGGATTTAGAGCCAGAGACCCTGGTTGTATAACCCTGTTGAGTCATTCCACATCTTCCTTTCTTACTTTATGTGTAAATTGTGCTGATAATGACAGAACACATAGTTCCGGAGGCTAGGGTGGGGTCAGATGAAGCAGTGCACGTGAGCGTCCTGAGGAAACTGCCAAGTTCTCTGTGAATGCATCACTAAGGTGTGGATGGATGTTTTATGACTGAGAGCTGGCTGGGCTGAGCTCTGTTACCAACCCGAAGCTAGTAATGGCAACTGAAAACATCAGTCATTATGACCAAACATCTATATTCCTATCAGTTGCCACAGGAAATAAAGTCCAGTGTTTTACAGCCCCTCAGCAAATAACCTGTGATGATATTTATCAGCTAAGTGAATTACAAATTAATCACTTGTCTTTGTTCCTGTTCCTGTAGAATAGGCTTAGATCTGAAACACGGTTTCAGGCTGTTAAGAAGAATCTGAAGACCCACATCTATGGGGAATCACAGGCCCCACCTCAAGCAGATGCTGCATTTGCCACTAAGGTTCACACTGCCTTTGTATATCAATCTTTTTGAGATTTTTGTGCTAGAAGAGCACAGCTGCTTCCCATAGTGGAAACATTTTGGAACATCTGTATTTGAATACTAAAATGCACACAAACAGTTATGCTAACAAACTATCTGGTTGGAATAAGATAATATTTTTCTCTTGACAAGATATAAATTACTCATGTTCTTGCCAAAGCATGATTTCCAGCTGCAGACTTAGCACACAGGAGTCACCACCCCTTGGTCTGTGACCCAAAGATGTGCAGAAGAGCCCCGTCTGACAAGTCAGTTTCATGAGACATGGAGCTAAAGAAAAAAATTAGCTCGTATCTTTTCAAGCCACCTATAGGGTTTTTAGTTTGAGACATAAAATAGAAGAGTTTAAACTATCCAAACTATAACCACATTGATGATGCTACCATTAAACATTATTTTAAAGACTGAAACATGTTTTCCTGTACATCTAGCATGCTTTCCCCCTTATTGTATTTCATAAGGGTTATATTTTATGGGAGGATTAAATGCACATATAGGGAATATTTGATATAACTGCTGATAGACTAATTGCATGTAGTCTTACAAAGGGTGAACTAAACCTGCAGAAACATGTTTTTTTCTTCTTTATTGCTCAAATCCACATGTACATTGTATTCCCTGGCAGTTCAGTGCCTACAAATTCAAGGTCCTGGGTTAATCAACTATAACCCGAGAGGCAGAAGGATATAGAATAATAGGAACAGACTCTAGAATCAGACACACACAGATTCAGATTACAAATTATGTGATACTGCACACGTTTTGCAGCATCTCCGAGCCTTAGTTTCCTCATCTGTAAAATGGGAATATTAATACCTCACAGAGCCTTGATGAGAACTAAATAAAGCAATACTTGCAAAGAAACTGGTTTATTACTTGACACACAGAATATGCTAAAATTTTAGACTTTAGTTTCTCTTCCTGCCCCGACCAAGATAACAGTCACTTAGCTTTATTCACTTCAGAGATGTGGCAGAAGACGGCCAGGAAACAGAACACGAAGTTATGCCACCACGACAAAGAAGGCAACACAAGTTTGTCCTGCTCATGGTGGGAAGAGTCTTCATCTTCATATGCTGAAGCATATTTCTCATATCACCCTTCTGCAAATACAGGTGTAAGAAAATTCACCCTTTACCCAAGGGCATTCTAGAATCATTGGTGTATTCAACAGGTGATGTTGGTTAAAGCGCTTCATTTCAAGTGGTCAAAGCTTACAGACTGGAGTATTATGGCCCTGTTGGTTGGTTGGCTGATTTGTTCATTCATATACTCAAGAAAATTCTCTAGACTCACACAAACACAGTCTACTAATTCTGACAAAGGATCAAAGGTAATTCAATGGAGAAAGAATAGTCTTTTCTGGAGGGATGGGGAGAAAATGCAGACAACTGTAACTGAATAACAATAAAAATTTAAACAAAATAATTACACTAAAGAAAAAAGAATGGTCTTTTCAACAAATGGTGCTAGAACAACTACGTGCAAAAAAGAAAGTGAATCTAGACACAACTTTACACCTTTCATACAAATTGGCTTGAACTAAATCACACACTTAAGTATAAAACGCATACTATAAAACTCCTAAAAGATAACATGAAAGAAAATATAGGGAACCTCGGGTTTGATGAGCTTTTAGATACAACACCAACTTAGGCTTCATTAAAATTAAAAATTGTGCTTTGCAAAGAATACTGTTAAGAGAATGAAAAGACAAGCTACAGTCCGAGGGAAAATATTTGCAAAACACATATCTAACAAAGGACTGGTATCCAAAATATGCCAAAAAGTCTTAAAGTTCAACAATAAGTAGTAAACAAACAACCCAGTTTTAAAATGAGCAAAAGATCTGAATACACACCTTAACAAAAAAAGATATACAGACAGCAAAAAAACATATAAAGAGATGCTACATGTCACATGTCATCAGGAAATTACAAATTAAAACAACAACGAGACGCCACTACACACCTATTGGAATGGCTAAAATCTAAAAAGATGGACAATACCAATGCTGTGAAGGTGTGAAGCAACAGGAACACCCAGTCATTGGTGGTGGGAGTGCAAAACCGGCCCTCCACTTGGAAGATGGTTGGGCAGTTTCCTACAAAACTAAGCACACTCTCGCCATATAACCCAGCAATCATGCTCCCAGGTAGTTTACCCTAATAAAAGGAAAACTTGTGTTCACACAAAAACCTACATATGAATGTTTGCAACACCTTTGCTAAAAATTGGAAGCAATCAATAGGTCTTCCAAAGGATGAATCATTAAATAGACCCTGGAGCATCCCTACAATGGAATATTCAATGCCAAAAAGAAATGCTCTATGGGACCATGAACAGATGTGAGAGAAACCTAAAATGCATTTTGCTTAATGAAGGAAGCCAGTCTGAAAAGTCTGCATTCTGTATTATCCTAACTATATGACATTTTGGATGAGGCAAAACTACAGAGAAAGCAAAAAATGAGTGGTTGTAGGGCCAAGGGGAAGGATGAGTAGATGGAGCACAGGGGATTTTTAGCACAGTGAAATTATTCTGCATGACACCATATGGTGGGTATATGACATTATGCATTTGTCAAAACCCATAGACTGTACGCACTGGGGTGAGTTGTATTGTAAACTACAACATGCAAACTATGGACTTTGATCAATAATAATATGTCAACACTGGATATTGTAACGTATATGCCACACTAATACTATGTTAATAGGGGAAGCAGTGGTGAAGACAGAAGGGATGTGGGGACTCTGTACTACCTGTTCAATTTTCTGTAAATCTAAAACTGCTCTAAAAAATAGTCTATTAAGTAAAAACTAAATAAATACATAAATTGGAGTGTTCCTCACTGGGGACGTGGGTAATTCTAGGACCGGGAAACAGCATTAGCAAAGGCATGAAGTATGGTAGGGTGTGTGATGATTAGAGAGCAAGAAGCCTCTTAGGCCTGAGAGGACGGGGAGTAGCTGGAGGGGAGACTGGGAAGGGTGGTTTGGATGAGTTCTTTGTCCATCAATTTATGAAATCTAAAGCATTTTCCATGCCTGCCATCTCCTTTGATCATGAAAATCTACCCTCAATCAGCACTGATCTGAGAAAGTAATTCTGTATAAAAGGTTAAACGATGGTCTTGAGTTGCTTACACAAAACCAAATAGACAAAAATAAGAAAAATATTCATAATCTATATTTTTGAGAACATTGTCTATATCATTCAATGTCATCTTTATAAGGACCGACCAATAGAGAAATTGCTTTTGGATTTCAGTGTTTTTACCAAGCAACTACTATGGTTTTATCTTAGAAAAAAATGTGAAGCTTAAAAATGGTCAAATTTATCTTTCTGATTGGGGCACCAGGAAGCTTATGGCTTGATGCAAAACCTCCCTTTAACAGCCTGATGTAATCCCATAATACATCCAAATTCTGTCCTGGCTTAAGCCTATGATATGACCTTTATCATCTTATTACTCTGATTTCTTCCCTTTTGTTTTATCTCCTACTCCCATAAATTCTTCTTGGATTAAAATAGAGGAGAGAAACACATATGAACAAAACACAAACAAAAATATAGTAAATGTCAAGGATCTTGGCAGGGAGAAAGCTTCCTGAAATGGGATCTCTAAGAATTGTGAACTCACAGCCATGTCCAGAAGAAGAGACTTAAATATCAGACAAATAGGGAAAATTTTAATTACAAGTTCGTTAGCAGTCTTAAATCATTTTCATGCTGTACATACTTAATAACTGGTGTTGGATTTATTATGTATAATCAATCTAACCAGTTTGTCCCATTACTTAAACCTGGGGTTAGAGGAATATTCTGCAGTAGCTACTGAAAAGGTAAGAGGGTAACTGTGTACACCTGAATTCTTTCGAACATATACTGTACCACAGTTGAAAGAGTTGGTTGACTCTATTACTATGAACTTAGGGAGTGGTTAGTGATAGTTATAGCTTCTCCGTCAGCCTTTTCTAGTTCTATGAGTTCAGAGAAGCTCTCATCATAATTAATTTTATCAAAATTGTAGTAGGGTTGGAAGAATAACACACTGTCAGAGAGATCTATTACCCAGACCTAACGGTTGCTATCACAGGTAATAAATTATTTATAATGCCCAGCATTAATACAGCAATGTTTTCAAACCAAGAATCTGTAAATGTCCTTTGCAGATGCAAATTAACAGATTAATAAGGAAACAAGCTTTCTTATATGAGAAGCTGGGATGACAGATTAGCTATTAAGAGCAATTTATAGGTCATAAGATATGAAAGTTGGCAAGAAACACTACCTCTGCTGGCTCTATAAATAGTAAAACTGCATTTAGTTTCCCAGAGGTATCCTGTTAGACATTTTAATTACGCCATAAAAACTGCCAGAATTTACAATGACTTCATTTTTTAAAAAACTTGATGCTCCGTGTAAACTTGACGCAATACAACAAGCATCTTTGCTATGTGCTGTACCGGCCACACTGCAGCCAATGGAAGGAAGAGTGTGTGCTCCTTCCTCAGGAAGGACTGCATGCAAATGGTGAGGCTGAGGCTGAGGCTGAACGTCAGAGCACAGAAATGTTACTCCCTGACATCTCCTGGCTACTTCAGGGTTCTCCTCTCTCCTTTACACCCCAACACTGCAGCTGTATGCTGCCCATCTAGGGAGATTTTTACACAGAACTTCATTCTACAAAGCTCGCTGGCCACAAAATGATGACCAAGTAAAAATCCTAGAGTGTTGGTAGTCCTGTTAGGGAGCCGAGTTTGGTGATAAATTCTCTCACTCACTCGAAAAAATCAGTTAAGGTTATTTCCAGCTCTCAGCTTTACCTACAACTTCAGTTTTACTTGGGAGACTGATAGGCAGATAACCTAGTCTCAAATGAGTTTTTATGACATAATTCACTCAAGCTCCTTATGCAATCGTTTGACCTGGGTTAGGAGGCATTCTACCATAATGCTGCTCCATTACACACTTGCCAGCCAACCTGAATTTTAGTGCACTATAAAACACTGTAGGGGGTTGGAATGTAGTCAATCACCCTTTGAAGACAGTATTTATATTAATCATAAAATCTGGCATTGGCTGGGCAGGATATAAGGGAGGAAGCTGGAGAGGGAGAGGGATGGAAAACACATATGTGTACAAGTGCACATGTAAGAGGCAGAGGAGACATTTCTCAGAAGGAAAAAAGCCCAAGAAAAGGACAACTTATTTGCAGGCGCCAGCATATGACAACTTAAAAAAAGAAATATTTAAATTGGATGGAAAAGAGCCCTCAAGGAACCTAGAAAGATGTTGTAAAGTTAAGAAATAACTGAGAACTTCTGCAACCATCCATGAAGGAATATCATTACAGGTCCTAACATAGGCTGAGACCTTCTGAAATTCACGGCTTCTAACTGCTCAGGAATAAACAGCCCACAATCTCAGCTCTCTGTACCTTCACTTATTCTGGCTGATTCAACCTCTATTCCTGTTGGATAATTCCAAACTCAGATTTCAGAACAAAAGACAAAGAATTTTAGAGCTGGAAGAAGCCCTATAGATCACCTAATCCACTGGTTTTCAAACTTTGTTTAAACCAAAATACAAATACATGTGATTTTGTGATAAGAGTGTAGTTGTTTAGGTTCACTTAGATTAGGGTGCACTTTCCCCCACAAGTAACCTCAAGAGAATCTATGGCACCCTATGGGGCTCTTTGGAGCAGAGTTGGAAAACCACTTAATCATGTAACTCCTCAGTGTCTTTAGATGTAGAAACTGAGGACAAGAGATGTCAAGTACTTTGGTTGTAGGTCAACCTGCTGATGACCAGCAAAAGCAGGACTAGAGCCCAGGTTTTCAGTCCCCCAGCTGGTACTCTCCCCACTCTGCTTTGCCAACATTCCATCACAGCATCTCACAGCACCTCAAACTCAAGCCCTCATTGCCTTTCCCAAGTTTCCCTTACTCTTGCAACTCCCATGATTAATAAAAGAAGTAAATGTTATCACTATTTCTTCTAACAACTGGTCAAAAGCTCAGGTTATCACTGACTTTTCCCTGTCTTTTGGTCCTTATATTCAGCAGGCACCCACGACCAGTTCTTTTAGACTCCTGAAATGATAATACTAGTTTTTAATTTAATGATCTTCATTTAGTGCCAATTATTGATATACTAGATCCACTTAGAATTGATTTCTGACAGTTTTATTCTAAATAATAAATATTATCTTTTAAATTATATGACACTGATCACAGATGAGGTTTGTAATATATTTGCATACATACTGTTTTTCTCTCTAAAATCCAAGCCAGTTTTCAGTGACAAATTCAATGGCAAACTTCAATAACTTTAATCAAAAGTTAGTAACTTTTCTAACAGCTACTGATTCTGTCTCCTGAATAATAATGGATTTATCAATTCCAGGGTAATACA
The DNA here is from genome assembly GCF_022682495.2 of Desmodus rotundus. Lineage (NCBI taxonomy): Eukaryota > Metazoa > Chordata > Mammalia > Chiroptera > Phyllostomidae > Desmodus > Desmodus rotundus. The sequence goes on along the minus strand of NC_071393.1, from coordinate 16,876,359 downwards.
GTGATTAGACAGTGATTAAATCCTGTCTCTGCTGGCTATGTTCCCCTAAGGAAGTTGTGGACTCTCTCTGTCCTTGTTTCCTTATCTACAAAGTGGGTGTAATAATATCTATCTTATGGGATTGTTATAAGCATACGTTTGTGTGTCTGACACATAACAAGCTTCATTTACTGCTAGTTGTTATTATAGATGCTGAATACCAATAAAACTGAGCAAATTAAGTAATTTTAAAGTCATATATTTATATTCATTTAATCTATTTTGTGCATTTATTTAAAATTTAAATGCATTAAATTAGTGCCTTCCTTCCCTTCTCATTATATTAATTAAAAATCCTGAAAATGTCATTTCCCTTGTGTGGCATTTGTCACTGTTCCTTTGGCACAGAAGTTACTTGGGTACACAAGTGCATGGACATTTCTCTGTGGGAATCCCCAGACAAAGAAGACGTTACCTCAAGATCTAAAAGAGAAACACAACATGTTCACTGACGACATACTAAATACTAAGAGGCATATTCTAAATTATTTTTTTAAATATTAGCTTACTATAAAATATTCAACCTGACATTAAATACAGGTTACACTGATAATTAAAATTTCTAATTACAGGTATAATCAAATTCTTTTTATATTAGTTTTAAATTTTGTTTTTCAGTAGCATGTTTATTTTGGAAAGAAGTGAATACCAGAAAATGTACTAAAGTTTCAGTGAAATACGTTCTAAAGCAAAAAGAGATGATTCATGTATTTTCTATTTGAAGCAATAAGCGAAGATACAAGATATGAAGGAAAGAAGAACATAGCATGAGATAGGTCACGTGAGGGGCTTTTTGAAGCCAAGCGGTATCTCGTAACTTTAGAGTACAGCACAGTGCTTGGCACAAGTAGCCATTCAGCAGGCTCTCAGCAAATACTTGGAGAACCAAACTGATAGGCATGGGACTTTCGATGTGCACAGGATACAAAAAAAGAACACTCTATCCCTCCAGCCTAAGAATGCCAGAAGGACTGTGTGGTACCAATACCTTTGAACGTCTAGCTCCCTTGAAGTAAAATTCTGGTGCACTAAAACTTTCCTATACCTGCAACAATATAGGACCCACAGGCATAGATGTTCTCAGTTGTCACCTTTCTGTCTGTCTGCATTGAACTCATGGTCCCTCATATCTGTCCTTGTTCTTCTACCTGCTGCTCCTCATCCAGTCAGTCACATTCTTGCTAAGTCTTATGAAATAGTCTCCCTTTTACCTTTGCATTGTTCACATGAGGCATGAAATGATTAAAGAGGAGCCACTATTATTTGTTATAGTACTCTTTTCCTAAGAATAATATAGTAGTACCCCAAATGAGGCTCTAGGAAAACTAGTAAACTTCAGATTCTTTCTGATACCATTAAAATCTTCCTTAGGAAAAACATGATGATAATAAGTATGACTACTATCACCGAGAGCCAGGCACACCATATTTCATCAAATCAAACTTGCCATGAATGCAAGAAGCACTTTACAACATGTACCACAATAAAGAGACAAAAAATGTTGCAACTAAATAATGATAGTATGCTTACTTACTGATTGTAAGATGATCCTTATTTCAGAGACACTAAACTCTGAAAAAAATGAGCATCTCAGAATCAATGAATTATGATATATTAGGTGCTATATTTACATTATCCCAAATCCTCACCAGGCCCTATGAGACAGGAATTTTTACCTTCCCTTGGCAGATGAGGAAACAGACAACATTAGTAGCTGGTCCAAAGTCAAATAGTTACTACAAAATAGCAAGGTTAGGATTTAAATCTAGGCCTACATAACTGCAAATCAGTATTTCCACCAAACTACATTGCCTCCTCCAGAAATCCCAGACAAAAAGTGAAGAAGGCAGCAAGGGCACTAGCTCTAAAAAGGACTCATTGTTATTGCTGCTTACAATTAGGTGCTTAGAAGAGCTTAGAAGGCAGAAGTTTCTAATTTGTAATTTTTTTTTAAATGGCTATTGTCAAATTGTACAACAAACTTAATTCACTCAGAATTTTATTAAGATTGAGGAAGAAAAAAACCTGCAACAATTCTACTACACTGTTATTTTCTGAGCACCTTGTAAATTTTTACTTCCCTATCTCCACCCAAGATATAAAAACTACCTTTAGAATTCTTCAAGTTTACCAACCTACATATGAGACTAAAGAGACATATTTAATTTGATTAATACTATCCTCATGATGATATATAGATGCCGAGATCTGAAATGAACAGTTTAGGGAACATGCCAAGTCTAGAACTGCTTAGTGTGTCTGGCATGCCTAAAAAAATCCCAGAAAGCTGCTCCCAAATGTCTATAAGAACAAACATTCAGAAGATGGGTTATGACGCAGGTTTACATTTATTCCATTTAGTGATAGAGATGGTTGACTCAACAGTGGTATGGGGCTATGAATTCAGGCAGGATCATCTGAGTGTGCTTTAGTAATGTGTGTGTCCTGGGAACTTGACAGGAAGAAAAGCATTAGCCCAGCTCCTGAATGTCAGGGTGCATGTCCAGAAGGTTCCATGCAAAGTATTATGGTATTAAATGAAGACTGCTAGAAATCATGTAGTTTTATAGAAACCTCAGAAGCCTCTTTTTGTAAAATGGTCTGGGGTTGGGAATGAATTGGTTTGCCTTGCCTCCAGTAAACGGGGAAAGGGGAGGTGATGATTCTGTCACTGTTAGAGAGAGAAAGCAGGAAAAGGGTGAAGGTGAAGTGATGAGTGATGATGCCCCCTTCCAGATGGGGCTGGTTACAGCCTTTTCCTGCTCTGGCTTCTTCCCAAGAAAGTAGCAGCACTTTTTCCCCACAATAAAGCACATGTTGTATCATATCTAATTACACCTAAAGCTTATTTTATCTAATTTTATAGTTCAGAAGAGGAGAGAGGGAGGAAATGAAGGAGAAAGCAGGAAGATAAAGTTTTGCCTCCCAAGTTCTAAGATTACTCTACTCATAGTAAGTTCACTCTGTGCAGGTTTATGTGCCTGGACTCTAAGAAAAATAGGTAGAATTGCCAAATAGAGGGAGTCATTAAGTGAGGGTAAGGGTTAAGATTAATCTCTTATGTATAGAAGGGATACAAAATAAGAAATAGACACAAGGGTGAAAACACCTGTACTAAAACATCCAACTATCAGAAATAGTTTTCTATGAATGTGAAAGTGTGACTACTTTAATTTAAAAGAAACACAGAACTTTAAAGTACACCCAATGTGTTGTCAAAGAGACAGATCTTTGATTTGTTTATCTAATTTTTGTATGAGAACTTTAAACTCGCTGAACCAGTGATAAACAGGCAGAGGCCACTATCCACAACCTCGCTCTCAGCTCCTGTCAGAGGTTTGCCATTCTTTCACAGCAGAATCCAGATGTGCCCAAGTGAGTTACATTTCCCCTGGGATGCTTCTTCCACCACCTTCTAACAAGATAAATAGTGGTCCTCATACTTCTCATGGGTGTCATCAGAGGCAAAACCGGAGTAGTGAATTAAACGTGCGTTGGGTACTTGAGAGCAATGTTGTGATTAAGTCAACTGGGGGCATCAAGGATGTGCTTCAGGGGGTTGGTAATAAGAGTCTAGGAGATATATTCATCATTGGATACTTAATAAAATCCAGTGCATAACAATGCCTGCTGGGAATTCTAAGTAACTCGAGCACACTGTGAATACCAGCTGCATTCAATGGAGACAGGCCTCGACACTATGGTAGAATCTAGAGTGGCATTGGAGGCACTTGTGTCCAGAAACATCAAGAAAATAAATGTTTTGCAAAGCTAACAAAAAATAGTTAAAATGTATTTATTCACTTCTTCATTCAACAATCATTTGAGTGCCTACTATGTCCTAGGCCCTAGAAATATAAAGATAAATGAGACAAAGCCTCTTCTACAAAGTCACTTACAGCCGAGGAGACAGACTGGAAAAAAGTAAGTGTGATAGACATCTGGGTGACTAGGACAAGTGGGAACACCCAAGTTCATCAACTTCTGTCAGAAACTCCAGTAAAAGAATAGTGAATGATTTCTTTAAGCTATAAGCCCATAAAATCAGAAAGACTGAGAAAGATGCCAGCAGATGAGAGATATCCACAGAGATATCCACAAAATTTTGGAAGATGGAAAGCAGATGGATGAATGGTAACTCATTTAGTAGGACAGGGAAAACAGAAACCAAACTGCCTGCAAGGAGGGATGCCAAGTCCAGCTGCAGAACGCTGGAAAGGAGCAGGAATTGAGGCACTAAGGTTTCTGAAGTTCGGAGAAAGGGATGCAGGGCTGAAACACAGGATGGGATATAAACTTATATAAGAGGCAATTAGAGCCTAGATCTGTTCCCCAAGTCTGCCAGAGATGGAAGCCTACTTTCTGCAGATGTTTAGAGATGAAGATAGAAACGAAACGCTACACTAAAAGCAGAGATCAGTGAAAATCTGCATTCTAAATGCTGAGATTCTCTTCAGTGGGCACCTCTCCACATTACAAGCCCCTTTGCTCTGATCAGCTTCTGCTCTGCTGGCAGCTACATGTGGCAGTAGACTGGAAGTTTCTGTAAAAATTGGTCCCAAGGAAAGATGTGTGTATACTAACATTAGGTAATCTCTCAAATAATAACTAACAAACTCACTGTATTTCAAGCTGCATTGAAATCTCTCTGTGCCCAAGGACCACCCAACCATACAGAGGCTCTATTCAGTTTTTAGTGCCTCATTCCTAATATGGGAAGTCAGCCAAAGATTACCAGACATTTGAGGAAACCTCTACAACTAAATACAATGATCAAAATGGACAACAACAACAAAAAATGAACTCAAGAGGGAACAGATACAATGAAACGGTTGGGGAAAAAACTTGCAAAAAAGTCTTCAAGACCATAAACCTTCTGCACACCATGCAAAAGGAACATTCCGAGGACATGAGAAAAGTCCCCAGAAGCTTTTAATGACAACAACAACAAAAAATAGCACGTGAAGTAGAATAAATTGAAGAATATTACTTCAAAGAAAAGTAGGATTATTTTAAAAAATAGAAAAGAGGAAAACAACAGATAGTACAATTAGAGGATCAACCTAAGAAGCTTATTATCTGACTAGGAAAAGTTCTAGCTGTAGAGAACAAAGAAAATGAAGAGGAATAAGTTATCAAAAAAAAATTTTTAAGAAAATTTCTCAGAAATTAAACACATGAGTCCAGATGCTAAAGAAAACAATAAAAAGACCCACTCTGAAATTTCAGGACAACAATTATAAAGAAAAGATCCTAAAATATTGTAGGGAGAATAATCTGCTAATATACAAATAACTAGGAATAAGAGTAGCACCTGGCTTCTAAACAGCAATTGAAAGCTAAAAGACAATGGATCATTGTCAAAATTCTGACAGAACAGCATTCCAATCTAGAATTCTACCCCTGGCCAAACTATCAATCAAGATTAAGGGTAGAATTAAAGAATTTTGAGCCCTGGATAGTGTAGCTCAGTGGACTGAGCATGGACCTGTGAACCAAAGGGTTGCCAGTTCGATTTCCAGTCAGGGCACATGCCTGGTTGCAGGCCAGGTCCCCAGTAGGGGGTGTGTGAGAGGTAACCACACATTGATGTTTCTTTCCCTCTCTTTCTCCTTCCCTTCCCCTCTCTCTAAAAATAAATAAATATTTTTAAAAAGATTTTTGAGATTTAAAGTCTTTTCTCAGGGAACTAATGAGGGTGTGCCCCAGCAACACATGGGTGTAAACCAAATAAGAAGATCCAGTGCAGGAAACAGAGGGTATAAGACAGGAAGAGGTAAAGGGAATTTTTGGGATCACAGGGGTGGGAAGTGTCAGAACACCAGCTGCGCAGAGTCCTACAGAACAACTAGTCAAGTTTGGAGCAGGACTCAAAGACCTGCAAGAAGTGAGTGGCGGGAGTGAGAGGTGGAGGAGGTATAGATTACTTCATTTGTTTGGCACTCTAGAAAAGAATTTTACAGTTCAGTTGTAAAGTCTGATGTTAGTGACTAGCACACAGAAAAGCAAGCAACTACAGCATAATAACTAACGTGATCATTAATTCCGGTTTTGCAATACAGAAGGATCACCAGGGCAAAGTAAAGGATGAACTGCAGCAGGGGCATAACCAGAAATAAGGGAGATAGGTTAGGAGTTGAGTGACAAAGCAATTATAAAGGCCTGAACAAGAGAAACAGCAGTGGGGATGAAGGTGGGGCCAACTTAGGGAAATGAGAGCTGGGAGGGTAACTTCTTCAGATACAAGCTCAATCTGTAACCTTAACCTTCAGGGTCTTACTGAGAAGAGCTCAGGCAAAGGAATTATGTTGAAAGGGGGAAAAAGGAGAGTGATTGTAATCACAGTTAATTAACTAGATGGAGCCCTCAGTTCTGCTTTTCTCATTAAGAGCCCTAAGTACTTTCAAGAGGACTTAACAAAAACATGGGTTGGTGGTAGGCGACCTATGGGAGTGTGAAACGACCTATGGGAGTGTGAAACTAAGAGCTCGGGCCACACCTCATCTTCCTTAGCCTCGCTTCTGCTCCCAAATTCATACACATTAGCAAATAATGTTAATTTGATTAAAGATTTCTTGGATATTATATGAGAACAATTTTTAAAATTTCCTTTTAAAGAATTCTGTTCTTCTTCCCATAGTCCCTCCCTTTTCTCCTGTTCTCCTGTTCTCCTCTCCTCCGGGTTTAAAAAAATAAAATAAAAGAGGACTCAACAAATCTAGTTACAACTAGACCATTGTGCAAGACTTATTTATTTATTTATTTCAACAAAATTTTTTTTAATTTGATAACTTTTCTTTCAATTTTATTTTGTATCGGTTTCAGGTGTACAGCTTAGTGGTTAGACAGTCATATACTTTACACAGTGTTCCCTTCCACACTTCTAGTACCTCGACTGGAATCATACATAGTTATCACAATATTATTGAGTATATTCTCTATGCTTCACTCACATCCCCATGACTATTCCATGACTATCAATCTGTACTTCTTAATCCCTTCCTCTCTTGCACACAGTCCCCCAACCCTCCACTCCTCTGGCAACTACCAGTTTGTTCTCTGTACCTGTTCAATTTTGTTTGTTTACTTTGTCCTCTAGATTCCACATATAAGTGAAATCATATAGTATTTGTCTTTCTCTAACTTACTTCACTGAGCATAATACCCTCTAAAACCATCCATGCTGTCACAAATGGTAAGCCTTCATTCTTTTTATGCCTGAGTAATATTCTATTGTATATATGTACCACTGCTTTTTTATCCACTCACCTACTGATGGGCACTTGGGTTGCTTCCATAGCTTTGTTATTCCGTAGGGGTGCATATATTCTTGCGAATTAATGCTTTGGGTTTCTTCGGATAAATCCCCAGAAGTGGGATGGCTGGGTCATAAGGCAGTTCCATTTCTAATTTTTTGAGGATCCTCCATGCTGTTTTCCATAGTGGCTGCAACAATCTGCATTCCCAGGGCATGAGGGTTCCCCTTTCTCCCCATCCTCACCAACACTTGTCATTTGTGGACTTATTGATGGTAGCCATTCTGACGGGTGTAAGGTGATACCTCATTGTGGCTTATAATTTGCATTTCCCTAACAATTAGTGAGGTTGAACATCTTTTCATCTGTCTATTGGCCATCTGTATGTCCTTTTTGGAGAAGTGTCTGTTCAGGTCCTCTGCCCATTTTTTAATTGGATTGTTTGGGTTTTTGGTGTTGAGTAGTATGAGTTTTTATTGAGTGGGCAAAAGTAGGTTAATAATTATAATAAAATGATAAAAAATAATAATACACAAATGAACTCTGTTTTGCATACCCACAATTGTAAACATACTTTCGCCCACCCATGAACATTTTGAATATTAACCCCTTATTGGATGCATCATTGGAGAATATGTTCCACCATTTAGTGGGTTGTCATTTTGTTTTGTTGATGGTTTCCTTTGCTGTGCAAAAACTTTTTAGTCTGATATGGTCCCATTTGTTTTTTTTTTTTTCTTTTGTTTCCCTTGCCCAAGGAGATATATCAGAGAAAATGTTGCTAATAGAAATATCAGAGATTTTACTAGCTGTGCTTTTTTTTTTCTAGGAGTTTTATGGTTTGGAGTCTTACACTGAAGTCTTTAATCCATTTGACTTTATTTTTGTATATGGTATAAGAAAGTGGGCTATTTTCATTTCTTTTTGAGTATCCGTACAATTTTCTCTGTGTCCAATCCTTTACAAGCAACAGAATTAGGAAGGTATTGTTATTCCCCATTTTACAGATGAGACATACAAAGGTTAAAATAATGTACCCATGGTCACACAGCTGAGAAGTATGAAAAGATTTAAACCCAAGCTCACTATGCCCATTACCTAGTCTCTTAACTGTAGTATTCATTCTAACAAGTACTTAAAATAACAATTATCATTTACTACGGAGCACTCTGTGTCAGACACTGGCCTAGACATTTCACTTGTATTAACACATTCAATCTTCAGAACAACCCTGTAAGACAGACGCTCTTGTCATCCCCATTTCACAGGGGAGAGATGCAGTGACTTGCCCAAGGTGGTCCAGCGCTGGGACTCAAGCCCAGTCATTGCGGCTGGAGACTGCGCCATACTCCAGTGTGCTGCACCACGCTGCCCTGGGGCACACCACCTTCTCTGAAGCGACCTTGACTCCTCTGAATCTCCTTCTTTCCCTGTATTCAATGATGAGCAAGTCCTGCTGAATCTACTTCTGGGTATGTCTAATGTAGCACCTACTGGCCAGTACACATGTTTTATTTGGTTCTCCTGTTGTTGTTGTTTTTATTAGAAACATTATAGAAAAAACCCATGCTTTCAACTTCCATAGGAATAACAACAAAAAACAAACAAACAAAAGAACCTTATGGCACTAACCCACAGTCTCACACAGGAAAAACGACCTAAGCCCGTGGCCATCCCCTTCAGACACTGTGTGCACGCATCCTCCAGTTCCCCACAGGCCTCTCTGCTCCCCACATCCAGACACACTTTGTTCACCCGCAGCACCACCTCCGCTCCTTCAGGCACCGGCTTCTTGAGACCCCGTTCTTACTTCAGACCTTCCCCACTCTGGGCCTCTTTATCTCCCAAACGCATGACCTTCATAGCCTCTTAATGGGTCTTCTGACCTCCACCTTCTCCATTCTCTACTAGTCTATAAATTTCCCTAAAGCATAGGTCTGATTATGCCATCCCCTTACTTAAAAACCTTTGATGACTTACCAATGCACAGTAATCCAACCCCTAGACTCGGCAAGTAATGATTTTTCACAATGTGATCCCAACCTTCTTTTTTACTATCATCTCCTTCCTTACAACCCAGAGCTCCTGCGTATTTGTGTTTTCCAAACATCTGCTTCATTTCCTGCTTGTAGGCCATGGTTCATATTTGTGTTAAATTTTTAATCACAAGAAACACATTTCAGTGCAAGTTTATTTTTCCTCAACTTGTGTTAAAGGCTTCTTTAAAAAATCCTGCTAATAAGTAAATAGAGATGGAACACTAAAAATACACAATTCTTCAAAGTAAATAACAGACAGACAAAAAGGTTAAACAAAACCCAGAGCACACAAAACTACAAAATATAGGCAATTACTTAATTTCTGAATGTAGGACTTTCTAAGCCTAAAAACAATAGAAATACCAAAGAATAAAATCAAAAGATATGACCATATAAGAAATTTTAATTTCTGTTGTCCAAAACATGGCAAGCATCATAAAGGAAATTAAATGGCAAAAACAATTTCTGAAAAAAATATCTGCCATAAATAAGGGGTGAATGAACACACACTTCATCCACTCAGTGTAAAAAGCCAGTCAAACATGGGGGAAAATCATCCTATTAATAATGAAGGGAACACAAAAGAAATAAGATATCCCTTTCAAACAGCAAAGTATAAAAAAACAAAACACCTCACCATATTGATGAGAACGGAGTGAGGTGCGGATGCTCACGCACTGCTGGTGGGAACATAACCTGCTGGAGCCTTTCTGAAAAGCGCCTTGACACATAAATGAAAAGTCCTAAAAATGTCCTTTCAGGCAGTAGTTTTCCTTCTAGACCCAAGACCAGGAATTTTCAGCTTTGGCACTATTGATATATTGGGCAGGGTAATTCGTTGTTGTAAGGGGCTGTCTTGAGCATTTTAGAATGTTAGGGAACACCCCTGACCTCTACCCACCAGATGCCTGCAGCACCCACCACCACTAAGTTGTGACAGCCAAACACGTCTCCAGACATCGTGGTTTGGGGCAGGGGGGAGGGGGGCGGTGGCATGGAGAATTTTTCCCAACTGAGAACCATTTCTCTATACAAACAAACTAATGAGAAACTTAAATGAAGACTTTTGTAGGTAAGTTGTCACAACAATAAGAAAAAATTATAAACATAGAAAAATTATTAAAAATTATAAATGTGAAAAGATTACACAAATGCTCAGTAATAGCAAAATGATTAAATAAATTATGATGCAATAATATTAAGAGATACCATGCAGTTATTTAAAATGGTGTTTTCAAAATATTCAAACAAAAGAAGTTCCCTCTATGAATTAAAATAGTGCTACCTGCTGTAATGAATATGAAAATTTCATTGACTTAACATCACAAAGTTTATTTCTTGCTCATGAGACAGTCCAGGGTGGGGCCGGACTGACAGAGGCAGAATGGGGTGGCGATGGGACCCTGTTCCACACAGGCATTCAGAGGCGCCAGCTGCCAGCAGCTCTGCCATTTGCACCATGCAGCTTCCAGTCACTCCTCGGGTCAATGCGCACCTAGCTGTTGGGAAAAGAGCTTGGACGAGCACGGCTGGGAGTGTTTAACGGGCTAGACCTAGAGGCAGCAAAAATCTGTTGTCAGGAAGTGAGTCGCAGGCCTTTACTAACTGCAGTGGAGGCTAAGAAACGCAGTGTAGGCATGGGCCCACAAACAAGAGAAAAGAGATTTGGTGAAGCACTAGCTCCGTCTCAGCCGGAACCGTGATACAAGGTTAAATTAAGAGTGGTTAAACACACTGCTCTACAATGTAGCCCATCTACCCTTTCTCACGCATTCCCAGAAACAAGAGGAATACCTTGCAACTCAGCAACGCTAGTCCTAAACATATCCTCTAGAAAAATACACACAACAAATCAAGTAGGAAAATCGTTTAAAATATCACAAATAGCCTGAGTGATTGTTTAGGGGACTGATTAACTGAACTGCAGCAAACCCGTATAACAGGATACTATGCATGAAAGAAATAAGGTACAGCTACAACTGACTCTTGAACAACATGAATTTAAACTGTGTGGGTCCACTTGTATGTAAAATTTTTTCAATAAATACTCTAAATTTATTTTCCTTGTGATTTTCTTAATAACTTTTTTCTCTGGTTTGCTTTATTGCATGAATACATTATATAAAACATATACAAGTTACATGTTGATTGACTGTTTATGTTATGGGCAAAGGCTTCTGGTCAACGGTAAGTAGACTATTGATAGTTAAGTTTTGGGGGAGCCAAAAGTTATACACAAAACTTTGACTGTGTGGGGGCTAGGCATCCCCAGCTCCATGTTGTTCAAGGTCAAGGGTACATGAACTGAGTTGGAGACAATCTCTAAGGCATATTGTTAAGAGCAAAAAGCAAGAGGCAGAAAAAATATGATGCCAGCATAAAAATAAATTGTGGCATATTCATAGAACAAGGTAGGGAAGAGGGGTTCTCAATAGTGGCACTACTGACATTTTGGACCAGATAGTTCTTTGCTGGGGGAAGAGGGGGCTGCCCTATATTCTGGAGGATGTTTAGCAACATCCTTGGCCTCTACCTACTAGACGCCAATAACAACTGCCCCCCTCTCCACCCCTTAGGAAGAATACACACTAAACAGACTGAAGTGCTAGGCTGGGCAAATGAGGGGAAGGGATGGGGAAGGAACAAAGAGTACATTCACTTCACCGGTAATGCTTAAAAATTTTACCATGACAGGAACAACTATAAAGGACACATGGACAAAACCAAGGCAGGTGGAAGCAGGGGAGGAGGTGGGGATGGCTGGGGTTGGGGGAGAGTGGTGGGGGTAAATGCAGACAACTGTACTTGAACAACAATAAAATAATTTTTAAAATTTATTATGACAATTGTGTATTATTTATTTTCTTACTTTAAAAAAGTGTCAGAAATTTTAAAAAATTGACACTCATTATCTTTGAGTAGTGACGCTATAGATGACATTTGTTGTTTCTGTATAACTTATCTATAAATATTGATTTAGAAAATCAAAAATAAACTGACTTTATTTTTGAGGAAAGGGAGAGCTAAGACTAAAAAAGACTAAAAAATGCAAAATGTTAACAGCACTTGCAGATGGGAAATGAAATGACATGTCACTTTTGTTTGCCTTTTTGATCATTACTAACTTTCTAACTTTCTATAGCAGTATGTAGTAATTTGCAACTAAAAAAGTTTTATTTGCTTTTTAAAAATCCTAGTCTTATTAAATCATAATTAAAATGTAGGATCCCAAAATAATAAATGAAGACCAAATGGGCTCAGAGATAGTGTTGGTATGTGTCTCCCTTTTACAAGGCAGTTCAAAATCCCAGTCACAGAGATCAGACACCAGGGCTGGGAAAGGACAGTTTAGAACAGGGTTTTGAATTTCAGGGCTAGAAAAACAACTCCTCTGGGAATTTAAGAGCCACAGGAAGGCATTTAGGGCCCAGAATGGGGAATAAACAAACAGGAGTAATGCAATCTTAAACACTCCATCTCCACCTAGCAATTAAGGAGCAATATAAACAGATCGGCAGGTTAGAAGGCTGGACATAGCCCAGGAGGAAGATTACCAACTCTGCTGAGATAAGCAGTTGATAATAGGTTCTCAGAGACTTGCTCTACCAGATTTACAACTAGAAAATTATGTGTTGTTATATAAATAATATTTTTGTTTTTATTTTTAAAAAGCATAATTATATTTCTTGGAAAATCTCTACCTTCTGGCTCATCCATTTATGAAGGAAAAACAGTATTCATTCAGGATCCACTACGCGTCAGTCAGTTTACACACATCGGCTCACAAACTCCTGACACACTAGAGTTGGAGAGTGTTATCTTACTTCAGACGGGGAAGAACTGAGGGTCAGTAGGGTCACCTAACCAAGAGAACACAGTGGGTAAAGTATAGGAGCAGCATTTTCTCAGGCTCAACATTTATTTATTTAAACAACCAACCTCATATTTTTGAGTACCCATTATCTGCCAGCCAGGTTGGGAATATGACAATGACCATGATGCACTCTGATTCCATGAAGAGTACTAGCACAGAGCACAGACTTTGAACAAGAAATTACCACGTTTGATGAAGACTGGGGAAGTGCACGAGATGAGGTGAAACAGCAAGCCTTAACCTAGGGCAGGGATCAGGGAAGACCTCCTACAGAAAAGGGGATTTAAAATCAAGCCTAGGCCAGCAAACTCAAAGAAAGGTGCTCAGCATCACCAACCCCCAGGGAAGTGCAAATCACAATGAGATATGGCCTCGCGGCTGTAAGAATGGGTATTATCAAAAAGACAAGAAATAGCAAGTGCCAGTGCGGATGTGGAGTAAAGGGACCCCTGTGCACTGCTGGTGGGAATGTAAATTGGTGCAGCAGCCATAGGAAACACTATGGAGGTACCTCAAAAAATTAAAAATCGAAGTACCATATCATCTAGCAGTTCCACTTCTGGGCATTTATCTAAAGAAAAGAGAGACATTAACTCAAAAAGATATGCACCTCCATGTTTACCGTGGTATTATTTACAATAGCCAATATATGGAAACAACCTAAGTGTTCATCAGTGGATAAATGGATAAAGAAAATGTAGGAAATGTATTCCATATGTGATATATACACACACAATGGAATATTATGCAGCCATAAAAAGGAATTTTTAATTGACGAGAGAGAGAGAGAAACAGTGGTTTGTTGTTCCACCTATTTACGCATTCATTGGTTGATTCTTGTATGTGCCCTGCCGGGGAATCAAACCCACAACTCTGGTGTATTGGGACAATACTCTTACCAACTGAGCTACTCTGCCAGGGCCAAAAATAAGGAAATCTTGCCATATGCAACAACATGAATGGACCTTGAGGGACAACATGTTAAGTGAAATACCTCAGACAGAGACAAATACTATTTGATCTCACTTACATGTAGGATCTGAAAACAACAACAACAAGTCCAAGCTCATAGACACAGGGAACAGGTGGTGGTTGCCAGAGACGGAGGCGGGGTGATGGGCAAAATGGGTGAAGCAGGCAAAAGGTACAAACTTCCAGTTATAAAACAAATACGTCACGGGGACACAACATACTGCATGGTGACTACAGTTAATAATGCTGTGTTGCATATTTGAAAGGTGTTAAGAGAGTAGATCTCAAAACTTTTCTCATAAGAAAAATAATGTGTACTGTGTGGTGACAGACATTAACTAATGTGGTGATCATTTAGCACATATACAGAATCAAATCACTGTTGTACACCTGAAACTATCATAGTGTTGTATATCAATTACTCCTCAATTTTAAAAAAGGGAAAAAAACAAGGCCTGAAGAAAGCGTGAGAGTTAGAAAGGAGAGATGGGGCAAGGTGCAGGGGGAGGAGCACAAGAAGCAAGAGGCAAGACAGAGTAGGGACCTTTCAAGGTATTACTATGAAAATTTAGCATGGCTGAGGCATGGAATGCACCTGAGAGGAGTGAGAACAAAGATGAGAGAGGACAGCAGGGACTGCAGAGGGAGCGACCGACAGGGAGCACGAAAGCCTGAAACAGGCAAGCAAAGTGTGTGGTCTGGTTTGGGTTTCTGAGAGATCTGACTCCAGGAAGCAATAAACTTGGAGGGGAGCCAGTGAGGTCGTGATCAGTTAGATGGCTGCTTATCAAGGCCAGGTGAGAGACAAATGAGGCTGGAAGAGGGAGGCTGGCCCTGGGATTAGAGAGCAGTGTGCTGATACAAGAGATATTTGAGACACAGAATTGAATGGAATTAGTATTTGTTCAAAGCTTCAGAGGACAACTGAAATGACCTACTGCGAGTGCCTATGACGTGCTCGACCCTTTACGCATGTCACCTCTAACTCCCGTGGCAATCCTATGAGGTAGTGCTTTCTCATCTCACAGAAGCAGCGAAGGCTCGGGAGCTTTAGTCTCTCGCCCTCAGATTCATGCTAAGTGGCAGGGCTGGGAGTCAGGCCCTGGTCAGCCTGACTCCACAAAGCCCTAACTCTTTTCAAAATACCATACTGCATCTGGGGAGATTCAGAAACTTCAAAATCCTGCTTTAACTCAATAGTTAAAAACAAGAAATAAGGAGCAGTAAAATCACAGTCTTTGCATCGTCATCCTATGTCTTAGATTTCTAACCCTGTAAAGATGTCGAGCTAGCAGGGAGCTTGCCATCAGAGAGCCATGGAGTTTCAGAGTTGCCCCAGAGGGACCTGAGAGGTGCATGCTCTAGCTAGTCCCTTCTTCCAACACAATGCCACCCAAGCTTTCTATGTTTTTAATTTAAAAACCTTTTCAGAGGTAAGTATGAAAAATAATATAAAGAATACCCACGACTCAGCTTTAACAAATCTTAACATTCTTCCATATTATTTCTTTTCTTTTAAGGAAAAAAAAATTACAGGTACAGTTTACCTCCCATTTCCTTTTCAGTTAGTAACCATGTCCTGAATTTGGTGTTTACCACTCCATGCATAATGTACTATTACCATATATTATGAATCCATAAAAATTGTTAGCGTTGCCCTGGCTGAGTGACTCGGTTGGAGCATCACCCTGTACACCAGGAGGCTGCTGATTCGATTCCCAGTCAGGGCACGTACCTAGGTTATGGTTCGAGCCCCCGTGGGGACCCATACGGGAGGCAGCCCATTGATGTTTTTTCTCTCTCTCTCTCCCTCCTTCTCTCTCTCTCTCTTGCCCCCCACCCTGTCCCTTTCGCTCTCTTCCTCTTTCTCTAAAATCATTGAAAGCATGTCTTCAGGTGAGGATTTTAAAAAAATTGTGTTTTCATATGTATCCAAATTTAATACAAATGGAAACATATTGCACATATTCGGCAGATTTGATTTTCTACACTTATTTGCACATATTTGTATTTTTTGGTGGAAGACAACATGGTAAAGTGAGGCAAACAGGACTTTGGGACAGCAAGAGGGGGTATTGTGGCTTTTTCACTTAGGCCTGCAAGCAAGCTATGGAACCTTCCAGAGCTCCAGCTTCTTGCTTTGTAAAACAGGGATAAAGAGGTACCTTATAAGGCTATTGGAAAGTATAAGATAATAACTATTTTTAGGCCTGGCACCAAGCAAATATTCAATACATGCTGACCATTATTTGTCACAATAAAATAGTACATACTCAATAAACAGTAGCTATTTTTACTGTAACCTATAAAGGTTCTTTACATTTGTTCAGGAATCCTAAGTCTCAGAATTGGCCCCATGGTCCCCAGCGCCTGACTGTGCTCATATAACAGGAGGTGTGATAATTTCCAGGTCAAGTCCCATGAACTTTTATGTATTCCCCTATCCAGCTGAGCTTGCCTTGTTTACTTTAACAGCAGAATTAAACAACTAATTCTTTGATCTCTGCGGAATGTCATTCCATTTGACTGTGATCAGGAGTTTAACTTGCAGAAGTGTTTTTAAAGCCTGACCCTGCCCCGCAGCCCCAGCCCTGTACCCCAGCCACCAGCCCTGCAGACTAACCCATCCCACTACATCCCACATGATCCATACATTTGATGAGCATTCATTTGCATTTCCAATAAAGTTGCTAAACTCAGGCTCGAGACTGACACCAGCAGAGACACTGCTATTTATGTCACTTCTGCCTTACCCACAACCAGAAGATTGATATTGTTCCTTCAAAAGCTCTTCCAATTGTGTTATTATTGCTCTCCCAAAAAGGTTATCCACTGCCTTATTTTTAATACCTTGGTTCCCACTTCTCATACCCACCTCAGCCTGTCAAAACAGCACCAGTTCTTCATGACTCCTCTCACCTACTGAATCTTTCATAAAATCCACCTTGACTCCCCCCGCCCCAAAGGGGTCACCTCTCTCTCTTCCAAACATCAGAGCACACCAGTGTTGCACAGAGCTCAGCCCTGATTAAAGTGCATCCTACTCGCTTCCCCCACAGGATTTAGAAGTACTCATTAAAAATGTGCTGAATTGCAATTCCACTTCCAGATATTTAACCAAAGAAATTCAAAACACTAATTCGAAAAGAAATATGCACCCCTATGTTCACTGCAGCATTATTTACAATAGCCAAGATAGGGAAGCAACCCAAATGCCCATCAAAAGACAAGTGGATAAAGATGATGTGGTACATCTATACAATGGAATATTACTTGGCCATAAAAATAATAAAATTAAAAATAATGCAAATTTAAACCACAATGAGATATCACCTTACTCATGTCAGAATGGCTACCATTAATAAATCAACAAAAAAACAAGTGCTGGCAAGGATGTGGAGATAAGGGAACCGTAGTGCACCGATGGTGGGAATGTGGACTGGTGTAGCCACTGTGGAAAACAGTATGGAGTGTCCTCAATCAATCGAAATTGGAACTGCCTGTTGACCCAGTGATTGCACTGCTGGGAATATCCCCTAAGAATCCTAAAACACCAAATCAAAAGAACCTATGCACCTCTATGTTCATAGCAGCACAATTTATAATAGCCAAGTGCTGGAAACAGCCTAAGTGCCCATCAGTAGATGAGTGGATCAAAAAACTATGGTACATTTACACAATGGAATACTACCCAGCAGAAAGAAAGAAGGAGCCCCTACCCTTCGTGACAGCATGGATGGAACTAGAGAGTATTATGCTAAGTGAAACAAACCAGTCAGTGAAAGACAAATACCATATGGTCTCACCTATAATGAACAAAATAATCTAATGAACAAAATAAACTAATGAGCAAAACAGAACCAGAGACATGGAAACATGGAACAGACTGACAGTGGACAGAGGGAAGGGGGGCAGGGGATAATGGTGGAAAGAAGGGAAAAGGACTAGTAAAAGAATGTGTATGAAAGGCCCATAGACAACGGTGTTGGGATTGATTGTGGAGGTAGGCTGGGCAAAGGAGGCAAAAATGGAAAAATTGGGACAACTGTAATAGAATAACTATTAAGAAAGAAAAAAAGGCGATGTGGTACATATATACAATGGAATATTACTTGGCCATAAAAAATAATGAAATCTATACCATTTGCAACAGCACAGATGGTCTGAGAGGGTATTATGCTCAGCGAAATAAGTCAGGCAGAGAAAGACAGATACCCTATGATTCCCCTTACATATGGAATCTACAGAACAAAATAAATGAACAAACAAAACATGAACAGACTCGCAGATACAGAGAACAAACTGATGGTTGCCAGAGAGGAGGGAGAATGATTGGGTGAAAAACGTAAGGTGATTAAGAAGTACAAATTAGCAGTTACAAAATAGTCACAGGGATATAGTCAATAATATTGTAATAACTATAGTATGGTGGCAGGTAGGTACTAAATTTAACAGGAGGATCACTTCATAGATTATATAAATGTGTAATCATTATGCTGAATACCGGAAACTAATATAATGAATATATGTCAACTGTAATTTTAAAAAGTAATCAATTTTTTAAATGTGCTGAATTGAACTTGAGGACTCTCAGAATTGGCTCACTGTGACAGGAGCCAATTCTAGTGTATTAGCCAATACACTAACTACAGCTGCCACTGAGAGCAGGCCAACCTGCTTACTCTGGTGTCTGCATGGATTCAATATCCTTGTCTAAAGGTATTAGTGACAGCTAACAGCAGAAGCCTCTACTAGCCTGGTCCTTGTATGCATTAGTTCTATTTTCATACAAACCATATAAGAAAAGTGGAATTGTCCCCATTTTCCAGACTAGAGAAGAACTAGAATTCAAATCCAGGTCTGTCTAACTCTGGAACCCACGCTCTTCTCACACCATGTGTCTAGAATCCACACTTGCCTGACTCATTGCTCTGCCAAGCGACTGACTACTTTGCTACAAAAAAAACAGGCTCGAGGCAAGAAACACGATGAACAAGTACATCAGGATTGCCCGCAGACACAGCCAAGCAATAACTCATAAAAAGCACCTTTAATTTTTCCCAAGATTCCTAACCCTCTAGTCCTTCCATCCCCCAGAGAAAAATCCCAATCCATGTAGGATATTAATTATGACAAAAACTTATTAAACACTCATAAATGATACACACTACAGGGAACACTAGAAAAACCCAGCTATGTATCTACACTCTCATTCAAAAAAAAAATTAAGTGTCTAAATGATGAGGACTCCTGGTAGCAGTAAATACTATTTTATTACTTGCATGTTCCCTATCCTTCTCTTAAAGCTGTTTATTATTTATTTAGTCTCTTAGATTTCAAACCAAATGCCCAAAACTAATATGTTCCAGGTAAAATATGATCTGAGTAGAGCACATACAACCGACATGCTTTTGGCCTTATCTCCATCATACAGGTCCTTGTAAAATATCACCTATAGTGTTTTCATGTTTCTTTGCACCTTGTTAGACTGGAGCAAGGAATAAAGAGTTTAAACCTTGTAGATGAATACAATAAAGATGCAAGAGGTTCTTTTATTTTATGTTAAAAACATATCCACAGAAATGACTCTGTTCACCTTCATTTACTTCTCTCTGATAGAGTTGAATTTTTCCTTAAAAATATCCCCAAATTTCTTAAGACTCATTTTTCTCAGAACCTCTGTTTAAGGTGGTATAGCACCATAATTAATACATGTGACAAAATCAAAAAAGATCATGTATACCTGAGGCCCAGTCTAGAAATTACACCTGATGATAATTCTGCCTGGCTGCTCACACTCCAGAGTCAAGTTGATATTAAATTTTAATAAAATGACACTTCTATCTAGTGGTTTCCAAAGGACCAAGGGAATTGAGATTCACATGGAAAAATATTAGACAGGTGAATCACTGACCTATTTGATTATTATGAATTAAATGAGAATTTTCATTGATGAAGGTGTTAAATGAACAACAAAATAAAACATTTGATGGGATCAATACATTCAAATAAAACTTTTGACAGCAGCTCAGAAATAAAGGTATGGTTTCCTAGATCTGGGAAGGAGCCCACATACGCCTAAATCCTCTTACTTTCCCTATTCATGAATTCCTTTAACAAGCCACAAATCATTTATTTCACTTTAAAGATCAGACTTACCTGAAAATAACCCCTTGGAAGAAGTAACATATTGATTTTCATGAAATAACATAAATTTCCCCTGCACTGATTCATGCTCAAGTTCAAGTGTCTGATGAGTAGGAGAAGGGTACTGCAGACTGTACAAACCGCTAAACCACCATGGGACGTCAAGAAAAAGGAAACATTACTGGAAACTGGCTAAAGGTGAGGTTAGAGTACTAGGGTCTAAAGCACACCATTACTTTAAAATTCAACCTAAGTCCCTAGGATGCCAACTTGCAAAAGCTACTCCCACGATTATTCTAATTAAGCACTGGGTCAGCTATGAGATACTTTGTAGTAATTCCTAATTACAACACAAAAGCCCATGATCACAGCCTGGTGAGTGATGATAAATACATGCATTGACAGAAGGAAGGAAAACCTAGGAAGATTTTGGTTAAAAAATGCTCTAGCCTCCTCAGATTTCTTTGTGGGCTTTGACATAAAGTTAGGGTCACATAGCACCTCTTTATCTTGTGTTCTTTAATTCTATGGAGAAGTAACAAAATGGGTCACTTTCTAAACGTCTTTCCACTTTAATATCATTAGATACTAATTACAGCATTTGTGCTAGCCCAAGCAGCAGTTAAGTGTCCAGAGCCAGTACAAGAGAACCTAGTTTAACCTAGTTTATCATATTGCTCAGACGTTAGGCCATAAAGGAAAATTTAGCCTACTCTGCTGATGTACAAATCTAGTTAATATGTCCCTTGCAGTAGATGAGCTCTGATTAGTATTACCTCTGTTAAATCATTTAAGACCTAGAAGCTGCGTTTTGCCTTAAATAGCACGAGGGCTTCATAAACAAAAGAGACGGGTCCTCTCATCAGGGATTTGAAAAGTCACTGAATTTTGACTATGGGGGAGCCAGAAAAAGAAAACTGATCCTTTTCTACCCTGGCAGCCATACTACATTCTAGCTGCTGTACTCATGAGTACTTTACTCAGCACTATTACAAGAAACAGTCACTCAAAAGTAAGTTAAGTGCAAGTGACTCATGTTATTACAGATAAAGGGGAAAAGTCTGGACTCGGGGCAGAATAGAGGGAGGGGCAAAGGCAGTAAAACTTGGAGGGCAAAGAGAAGGACTAGTCAGGACAAGTAATTCATTCTAACATTTCAACACTGGATAATATAAAATATTATTAGGAACATAAATTTGGGACAATCCTCCAAATGTAAATAATATCTATGTTGTCCCGGTTGGTGATTACCTATCACTGAGGTTGTCTGTGAATTGAGTGTGGTACCCTTATGGAGAAAATTCTGAGTGCAAATAACAAGCCACTCAGCCTTTTGAAGAGGATGCCACTTGATTTTGTGGGGACTGAGGAGCTATAAAAAGGGGCACAAAAAAACTGGCCTTCAATAAATAGTTCTTTACTGATGTGACATAGTATAATCACTGTGGGTTGATTTATCTTAAAAATCGCTGTAGCATGCCACTAGCGGAACATAAAAGGACTAAAAAACAATGGCCCTGAAACCCTGTCCGTGGCTGCGTGGCATGCTGAAAGCACATGCTGGCCACGTTTGGAGTCAGCAGGGTGTGGAAATGAATCTTGGCTTTACTACTTAGTATGTATGGCCTCGGACACGTCACTTACCCATCTAGGCCTCAGTTTATTTGGGTCATAAAATGAGGCCAAAGATTCCTGCCCTTGTAGATTCTTAACTGTGTAAATCCGTAGCAGAACACCTAAAACACATTGGGCATAAAGAAGAAAAAGATTTCCTTGCATTTTCTTAACTTGGCATTGGAACCATAAACATCAACAGCAAAGGGCAGACTTCAGAGACACTGGAAAGCTGAAGGTGGCTCAGGGACACACAGGAATGTTCCCTACTTTCTCTCCATCAGGGAGTTGGTCTTGCTCGTGCTGAGCCTGGTGGAGGACCCAGGAGTGCTCTGTTTGCACACGCACTTAAATGAAGCACATGGATTGTAAGTGTACACTCTTCTGAAAGAGTGATGAAATCCTGAAAACAAAAGGGCGTGACTCATCAAGTCGTATGCGATGAATACGCACAGCTTTGTGGATGTCGATCTTACCTCAATGCAGTGGTTTAAAATCTAGACAGACGATACAGAGATAATGAAGGTTAAAAAGTGGGGAGGATGTGGGGTAGGAGGTGCGCAACCTGGCAGAACGTGACGTGCAAGGGGACTGTCCTGGGAAGCTGTGTACCCCGCAGGCGAGAGGAACACTGTGCTGCACCTCGGACTGCCCCGTGCAGCCATCTTGCTTCAGTGAGCCCTACACACGTGAGACAACGAATCTAGACCTTAGGTGTGTGACTGTGCGTATGTGCAGTGTCTTCCCTCCATTCTGTAACCTGCCTAAAATGCTTCGAGGTGCTTAAATATTTGCAAAAAGAATAAAGGGCACACAGATTTCCCAAGAAGCACTCCCTGACATCCACACATCCTCATTTCTTACTGACTAAAGACAATGTAACTTAGCCTGTTGAGCCTGATGGTGCTAATGGCTCACATCCTCCTTCACCAGTCCTGCTCACCCACTCCACACGGTCTTGGGCCCTTCATCCATATGGTAAGACAAACACAAACACGGCAGGGCCTGCCGGAATCCCTACACGTTTACAGAGTGGGTTGGTGAAAAGAGCACCACACCAGAGGACTCAGAAGAACCAGGGTTCTGTCCCAGCAAGGAGTCTAGACACGCCTCTGTGTTCCAAATCAGAAAACAAATAAGTTCAAAGATTCTGGAAATAAGAAATAAAAACAGTCACACACCCCCATATGACCTCCCCCAGTTTACCAGGCACAGCTATAGTCCACACTTACAGAACGGCAGCTTGCCTTTTTCTACATGAATCAATATACTATGAAGTTATAATAATCTATGGTCTTCTAAAATATAGTATTTTCACTTTTAACCAAAAAAATTTCTTTTCAAACCTTCAAAGATGCAAAACGGCTGTATAGGCAATACCTGGAACTGACTCTAAGACTTTATAGAACTGAAACAAATTTCAGCCTCTGGGCCAAAGTTTGTCAGAAAATTGTGTGCTCAGATTTTAGACTGAAGGTGCTTATCCTCTACAGATTAAAAGGTCAATCTCCAATCATTCAGAAAGAGCAATTTCTCCTTAAAGCACCTGGGACCTGCCAAGAAAAATTACTTTATAGTCACTGACTCAAAACAGGCCAGCTTTCTGTGTCTCGGACACATAGCCTCGTTGGGCATATTTAGCACACACCAGGAGACCGGTGCTCTTAGTTTCACATTTTCACACCAGGTGAGCTGTACATTGGCTACCACTGGACTAGCTGGAGGCTTCAGATAAGTCATTTCACTTCTCTGAACTTCATTCGGCCTCCTCAGCCGTGTAAAGGAGACCGGCCAGGCGGCTTATGTGGCGCCGTCTAACACTGGAGTACCACGTTCAGCTGGGACTGCCACAACGGTGCTACCGTTGCACACACTGCAAAAGGAAGAGAGAGGTTCCCACGCTGGCTCACGTTAACTGGGTTTTGTTTTGAGAACTCATGCCTCCCCTGTCCTCTCTGTGCCTTGTCTCCACACCCTGTATAACAGTGACTACTATGAAGTTGATCTTTAAAGAAATAAAAGTCCGTTCATCTTAAGTTGACAAGTATCTAAAATGGTGTCAAAGCATGCACACATGGGTGTGTGAAGACGTGTTTGTGAACATAGGTATAATGGTGTGGAATCAGAACCCTAGGATCCCAGTGACTATGTACGAAATGGGAATACATCTTTTCTGCTTACCTTGGGAACACTTTGAGAATCAAATGAAATAAGTATTGGAAAAGATTTGTTAATCATTGGGCATAGTGCAAATATAGGATTTTTTAAATTAAATTTTCTTACTCTTATATACAAAAGGTGCCTTGAAATCAGAGAGAAAAAAGCCAGACTGACCTAGAGTACAGGTTGATTACGTGTTGACTGGCTAAAAACCGAAACACCAGAAAACGACTGTGAATGAGAAGCACAGTACCGTTCAACAGACATTTTCTGCTAAGCCCTGACTGTATAGCAGACTCCACAGGGCAAGGTGCTGGGGACATTCATGCCTGAGTTGTGAGGGGACAGGGACTTTGGGTCACTGTTGTATCCTCCACAGACAGCACAGCAACTGAGACGGAGAACAGTACCCTCAACGTTTGCAGAATGAGAAGAATGAGACATGGTCCCCGTGGCTGACATTTCAAGTACAGTGTGGAGAACTGGTACATAACAAGTGCAGTAATTATCATCATTGATTTGGGAAAAAAGCTCAAATAGTCAGGGCATGAAGGAGAGAGTGATCAGTGCAACTTGGACTGAGTTCAATGCAAGGGTGTGGAAAGCAAGTGAGAAAAGTTTTGGGGGAGGAGGTGAGCTTGGACTGAGCCTTCAGTGCCCGAACTCATTAATGAGTTTCTCTCTCCTTTAGCCACATGGTATTGGGAGCGAGGTGCGTGGTAGCACATGAGTTGTGAGCAGCACAGTGGGGTGTAGTGGGGAGTAGACAGTGTTTCTGTCATCTTTGCTATTCCTCAACTGACTGAGCTGAATGCATACGCCTCACACGGCCTCATGTATATATGAGGGAAAATTTAGAGGGAGGGAGGGGGAAGGAGGCAGTCACTGAGGAAGAATGGATAAAGCATATTGGCAGCTTCCACAAAGTTCCAGCAAAACCACAGCTGTTATTGATCTTGAGGTCCACCGAAGATGTTGATGACAATAAATATTATTTGGAACAATACAATTCATGTGATGAAAACATTTAACTTAAGCGTGAAGAAAACTA
Organism: Desmodus rotundus; assembly: GCF_022682495.2. Lineage (NCBI taxonomy): Eukaryota > Metazoa > Chordata > Mammalia > Chiroptera > Phyllostomidae > Desmodus > Desmodus rotundus. The sequence continues at coordinate 16,851,207 of NC_071393.1, read as the reverse complement.
AATACCCTCAGATACAGGCAGGAGATTTGCTGTAGGCAGTCCACGCATATTCACTGGGTATCATTAAAAGTCTCAGTTAGAGAACTCATTGCTTCTAACAGCTGAGTGTTAATGGCCGCGCAAGATACACATCATCCGAAAGCTGTGGTCCCAAGAATCACTCTACTATACAAGAAAGATGAAGGGGGGTGACTAACAACCCCAATTTATATTGCTTCCAGACTGCAAGGCTGAGGACCCATTTCAATGGCAAGTCTGATTGTAACCTGTATACATAAACTGGTCAGTAAAACAGTCTACAGTTTTGCACCATTAAAATTAAGTGTAACCTGCCAGAAAAATCTACAAAAGGCTTAACAATAAATTCCAACATGAACATAAAACAAGTTTCATCACTTATTTATATCAGTTCAGTCAGTCATGTCTGATTTGTGGATTCCATTTAGGAAAAAAGAAATTGTGGTGATGGAGGAAAGGGGTAATTGTATATAATCTGCTAATATAATCAGGACATCTCTTTCTCAACAGCAAAATCAAGGGCAACAGTTAGAACAAAGGTGAAACAGGTTCATCACCATTCGTAACAGGACTGTGCATCTTTAAAGCGCCCTGTCGAGTTCCTCTGCTTGTATCATATCATTCCATTTCAGCCCAGAACGGGCATGAAGGTAACAAGAAACAGTATAAAGCACTGGTTCTAAAAACACTTTTTGGTCTCGGCACCCCTTTATTCTCTTAACAAATACAACACTAAAGAGCTCTCCTTATGTGGGGTTTACATTTCAATATTTAATATGTGAGACATTAAAATTGTGAAACAATTTAAATATTTATTAACTATTAAAAATTATAAATCCATTATAGGTTAGTACAAATAAGATTTGTAGGAAAAGTAACTAGGCCCTCTAAAACAACAAAATAATAAAGAGTAGCATCACTATATTTTTAAAAATCTTTAATGTTTACTGCTAGATTTTCATATGTTTCTGTATTCATTTTGTTGCAATATGTTGTTTGGTTGAAATATAAGATCCAGTCTCACACAGATATAAAAAGGAACGAGAAAAGGAATAGTTGTGAATATTAGTCTTTAACATTATGCCCAAATTTTATAAGTAGCAATTTTTTAAAGAGTAGCATCAAAGTGAAATCTGAGACTTGATATCAACGACCTTTTGAACTCTGTTACAATAAAATACATTGGTCTGTCTTGTACTTTGAATGGATCTTTTACCTACTCACGACTTTGTATCATCATGCATTAGTTATCTGAAAATATTGTTCACTGAGTTTATAGATCTTCCAAATGCTGACGCATTTTATTATACAATATCAAAAAAAACCACCACCGATTTCATCAGAAAAATCTTTAAGTATTGGGAAGTTGTCAAGATCAGTCAATTTAGAATTCAAGTTTTTGAAAATTCTAATTGTTCCCTGAAACCTTGAATTGGCAATAAATGCTGTTTCTTTGAAGTGATAGGCGCACTCATTCATTTTTTTCCACTCATTCATTTTTGGTAAAATCTCTCCATATACTCAAGTCTGTATAACCACCGTTTTCCTGTCAGTCATTCGTTCAAGTAAATAAACGGGTTCCATGAACCTGTATCAACTCACCTCACGACTCAAACTACCACATAAGTGCTTTTGTTTGAGCCCAGCCCAGCACTCGGGTCGGCCTGTGGCAGAGGCGGTTTGTACATACACACCAGCTCTCTGGCCACCCAGAACCGTCAAAGACATGCGCTCAAGTGTTGTGCTTCAATACAATTGATGGGTTTTGTAGCTTCATTGAGGACACTCTTAAGAAAAACTGGCTTTTTTCCCTTCGCACTGCACGTGTACAGCAGTGCAGAATATAATGCCTTCTAGAACAGTCTGGTGCGAGGGTCCAGATTGATGCTCTGGCACCAGCAGTCTCTCCCACCACTGCTTTCATACTATCAGAGCAAACATCAACACAGTTTGTTTTTTAAACCACAAAGAACATCTTAGTATTGTTATGAAAATAATTTGACCTCACAGATTCCCTGAAAGGATCTCAGGGACCAGGGGTTCCAGAGACCAGACTCTGAGAACTGCTGTAGACAAAGACATTATTGAAGTCATTAGAATTTATGTTTTGTCTCTGAAGTGTGATCTTGGGTACATTATTTAACCTCTCCAGCCTTAACAAAGTGAAGATTTAAGAATAACCCCATTGCACAGGCCTGCTGTGAAGACCGTGTGAGCCGTGAAACAAGTAGCACAGTACTCATAGGTGACCGCAAAGCATTATCTTTGCCTCTCTTTCCCCTACATAAAATGGAGATGGTCCCATGTCTGCACATATGCAAAAGCCAAGAGAGGTTAAATAAATAAAGATCAGAAGAACTGCGAATAGGTCAGTAAATTACTATGAAGATGATGCACAAATAACAGATCAATCTAATACTGTTCTGAAATAAGAGATTTTTTTAATGCTTTGGACAAAAGTTTATATTTTCTGCCAGTAAACACTTGTAAACTGTCTCAGTTTCAGAAGTGATGGCAGATACCCGTCCTGAGCATTTATTATTACTGCACATCAGATACTACTGACAGCTTCCCCAACACTTGCAAGAATATCTTTAAGAATCATCTGTTCCTCCTGTGCTCTCTGCTACACACAAGGGTACACGCAACACGATCTCTGATTTCAGTTTCCTACTCCAGCTGCTAGGTCCCATCTGCTGTCCCTTACCTAGGACACCTGTCTCAGGAATGAGACACTTAAGATGATGAACCAGTTCCTTGTAGAACATAAAAACTTCCCATTTCCTTAGGAATGTTAGAAGAGAGAACAAATGTTTAATAAAGTACAATTACACATCTAATTACCAGAGTCAAGTACTTAATCAGAACACACATTCTAATTGCTGTATCTTGTTTTGCTCCATTGAGACATTGTATTAGTTTATCTATTGCTGCGTAACAAAATTACCACAGACTTAGTAGCATAAAATCGCATGCATTTATTATCTCACAGTTCTGTGACTCAGGAATCCAGGCACAGCTTAACTGGGTCCCCTGCAAGGCTGCACTCAGGGTGTCCACCTGGCCTGGGCTCTCACCTAGAAGCTCTTTTGGGGAAGGACAAGCTTCTCTGCTCCTGTGGCTGTGGGCAGGGTTCAGTAGCTGCAGCTGTAGGACTGAGAGCTTCAGTTTTTTGCTGTCAGTGGAGACTGCCTGTAGCTCCCCAGGGCCACCTGCAGTTCTCTGCCGCAAGTAGTTCCCAAACATGGCTACACGCTCCCTCACAGCCAGCAAGGGAAAGACGCTAGTTAGACGGGCATTACAATCTTGCATGATAGAACCACGAACATACAATCATGTGCGCTCTGCCACTTTTGCCATATCCTATTGGTTAGAAGCAAGTCACAGGTCCTGCTCACACTCAAGGAAAGGGTCATAAAAGGTGTTAATGCCAAGAAGCAGGGGGCCCAGGGCTGCCTTAGGAGTGTGTTTACCACAGCTATGTCGGGCAGACAGTGAGCTAATGGGGAGAGCAAGAAACTGATGGGACCGAGATTAGGGTGAGAAAAAGTAATGAATCTGAGTCATGGAGGAGAAGCATGGGCCTATTATCAACATAAGTTTCTATCCCTGGAGACGCAACAAATCCAGATGAGAACTGCAGTTGCGCTGCTATCTAAGGTATGATTGGAGGTTTGGATACAACTGTAACGGGCACTCACAACAAGTAGGTGACAACGGTGTGGCTCCAGGAAAGCTGTCAGTTGGAGCAGGATCCCAGCAAGCAGCTAGAACATGGAGAGAAGGTTCTAGGCTCAAGGAGGAGGGCTGCTAAGAGAAAGACTCAGTGTCTGGGCTCTAGCCAAGGAGGCAGAAGGCTGAAGCAAGCTCTAGTTCAGGGAACTGGAAAGCTGATTGGGAAACCAAGTGAAAGCCCAATCACGAGGACCACGCGAACAGGAACAGAGTGAGGGCCCACTCAAAGGGCTCAGGGAGCGTGTGAGTGTCTGGGCATGCCACAGTCTAGGGCAGCAAGACTAATCCTAGATTCAATTAGCTAATTACCCAGAACCACCTCTGCTCCAGAGACTGATTTGGTGAAGGACTACGTATCTAGGTGAGGCTGAACTTCAAGATAGCGGCATTGGGTGCTAAGTGAGAGGAGACAAACTGGCTTTGATGGACTGCCATTGCTTAGGACACTGGGTAGAGTCTAAATCCACAGTGTTATTTCCGCCACCACAGTCTAGCCTGTGTGCCCATCTAGTCTTTTCCTCTCCTTGTTGACACGCCTTAGATCAAAACCCCTGGAACAGCCTGCCGCCTCCTGAACACGGCATGAACTTGTATGCGTCTGAGACTTACCCTCTGTTTACTCTGCCTGGAGGACCCTATCTCCCCCACCTCCGTCTGAAGAAGTCCTACTTAACTTTCAGGACCAGTTCAAACGTTACTGTCTCTGAAATGTGCCCATTGTCTGGGCCTTTACTGTAGCACCTATCAAATTATGACTGTTCACTGTCTTTACCCTAATAGACTATGGGTATATGAGGGAAAAGGCTATATCTAACCATACAACTTTGTATTCTTCACACCTGGAGTACTGGCTGTTATCTCATAGTTACTCAGTTAAAATTTTTGGAACAACAAATCCAGGGAGCAATTAAATCATGCTTTATTGATCTTACCTTAGGAGGCTAATTCTGTTCCCCCACTGACACCCCCTCATCCCCCTGCTACACAACCCACTTCTTGCAATATTGATGGGGGTCTGTGTACATGCCTGGGTTCACATAACTGCTGCTCTTTAATGAGCATTAATGCAGTTGAAGCCTGACCTAGAGGGCTGAAAAAACAGCACTAAATCTTTTATGGACAAACTGCGATTCTGCGTGCACAGTCAGATATTTTCCCTGTTGACCCTGAGCTCTGATCACCAGATGTGAGAGGCAAAGCAGAACACAACACCCACATGTTTTAAAAAGAGAGGAAATCCCAAGGGTAGTTCCCAGCTGCCACTGTGGGTAACCCAGAAAACCCACACGACCTGAAGGTGATTTTAAGCCCCTCTCTCTTTGCTGACAAGAAAAACATAAGCCTTGGCACTTGGTATCTTTAGCGTCTGAAGCTAAAGTAAAAGTATTTCCTCTTCGAAATTCATTCTGCATGTGAGAATGGCTTCCTTCTGCCCTTGCATGTGAGATTTTAATGACTAAACCTAATGTACAAGAACAAAGTTGGATCGCAGACACAGCAGTGACTATTTCTGAGGCTGGCGATTGAGTTCAGCACTTTACCTTCTACTGGGTAAGGAAAAAAGGGCTATTCATCATCCTCAGACATGCACGACAGTACCAGACAATTCTTCTCTAGAGTGGAAGATTTTAAGTTGAAATGAATCCTTCCAATCTGATTGTTAATGCTCACGATGACCCCAAGAGGGAGTGGCTGGAAACAAGGTCTCAGCTAATCTACATGGTCCTTTTTCAGCCTCGTAATACAAATATCAAACTCTAGAAATGGGATCAAATTATGCACCCATTTCTTCATTTTATTTTAAAATATGTATAAATCTGCATTTTAAAATGGACCTTTGGCCTTTGACAATGAAAGAACTTCATTCATAACAAGGGACAAGCATTAAATGTGCTGACAGGGAGAGAACTAATTTGATTAACACGTCCTCAGAGTCAGGCTTGTGGAGAGAACATGTCCGGGAACTGCCAGGCCTGTCTGTCAGGGCGCTCTCGGCACAACACTGAACACGGCAGGTGCGTTCCACGGGGACAGCTGGCCAGAGCCAGCACGCTGCACACCATCACAGCTTATCTGCTTGCTCTTCCATCCTGCTCTCTTTCCACCCCACAAGTACTCACTGAGAGCTTACCCAATGCTATTACTACAGCAGACTCCATCCTCAAAGACCAGAATTTATATAGTAGCATAAGTAAGCAATTAAGGATGTTAAAAGTGAACTTTTAAACCATATTAGGTGAAGCCAACAAAGTCCCTTTGGAAAGCATACTTGGCTTACTTCTCCAAAAAAAGAAACTGAAATTGAGAAAATATTTACTTCCACTGTTCATTGTTAAAAGTTTAAGGAAAGCTATTGTAATGATTCTGGCTTTTATAATCCATTTCCATGAGCTTCAAACATCTGTGCATTAGAACTTAATTATTTGAACTGGATTTGATCTGTTTTCACATCTCCGCAGTTGGCCACGGCAGTAGAACTTCCTGAACGATTAGAGCTTAAACTTCCCAAAGGGGGGTGGGGGGAGGCACTTCCCAAGGAGATTGCTTTGAAAGGTTTTCACTGTTAAATGACAAAAGGTATTTTATAAAAAACAAATACAGTTAAACAAGTGGCTAAGTTCAAGATTTAATGGGTATACAATATCTATGTAATTAAATATTTTATCACTATATCAGAAAAAATGAAAGATTAAAAGAAATGACTTTATAAATTAATGCCAGTAAAGTGTACAAGAGTGTTACAAAACCTAACATAATAAAGAAATAAAAATTCACTTAAATTCTGATAGTAAACCTACCCTTTTACATGGCCTTTGGCTTCTGGGGGGCAAACCCCATCAGACTGACTAATATTTGTACAGATATTAATAGTTTACAAAACACTTTACATATTATTCCCTTTTAATCCTCTGCAGCAGTGAGTGGTTCTCAACCAGGGCAATGCTCCCCCAAGGCCTAACTGGCAATGTCTGGAAAATGTTTGGTTGTTGCAACTGGGGCAGGGGTGGGGGCTGCTGCTGGTAGCTAGTTGGCACAGATCAAGGGTGCCGCTAGCCCCCCTGCCAGGCATAGGAAAGCCCCCACCACAAAGAATGATCCAGCCCCACGTGTCAATGACCCAAGCGGTGCTTCTTGAGTTTTAGTGTGTATCACCTGAGGTCATATAAAAATGCAGGGTCTGAGATTCTGCACTTCTCACCAGCTCCTGGGTGACGCTGACATTGCTGGTGTATGAAGTGTGAAGGTTCTCTAATACATGTAGTTTTTTAAAGTATATTTTACTGATTATGCTATTACAATTGCCTGTCTAATTTGCCTAATCTCAAGAATCTGTCCTCAAAGTCCGTAGGTGAGCGGGCTACATGACTCCATCCTTCCAGCCATGGCCAATCATGGCTCCTCATACCTCAGTGGACCCCAGAACCCCAGAACTCAGATGCGTCAATAAGATGACCTCTTCTGAGAATTTGTTATCAGGCCTCAGAAACTCTAAGGAGCTTCTGCTGAGAACTAGGGGCTAGCGATCAATTCTGGGAGCTGGAGACCAAGGCAGAGCTAGGTCCCAGGACCACTGCGGGTCTGACCAACGTGCAGGAACAGAAGGTTCTGAACGAGGGAGGGAGGGAGGGAGTGCTGATGAGAGGAAAACTGCCTTGGCTCTAGTCCCTCCTGAGGGCCCTGCTGCACTCCCTGCCCTAGAATTCATTGCATACGTCTACGTCCTGCGATTACATTATTATTACTGGGTTTTTTTGTTTGTTTGTTTTTTGCTAATGCTAGTTTAAAGCAGTTCTTTCACTTAAAACAAGTGACTCCTGACTAAAACGTGTCCACAGCAATTGTCCTAAACCCTACAATGTTAATTATGGCTCAGATAGTAACAAATTATCCAATGTTAGTAAGAATCAACAAATGGAAAAACACAGATCTTTGCCTCCAAACTCATGCTCCTTAAACTATACTGTGTACACATTAATGACCCTATAATAAACCTCACAGCTATGCCACATCTCTCTGAAAAAACAAGAATGCCTCAAATTTTCATTCCATGGTCCCAAGTTACTCGTTCCTCCTTCAACCTGGGGGAATGTCTCCAATCAACTCTTCAAATTAAAATAAACTAAATTTTCTGCCATGGACCAATGATAACACAAATATGATCAGAAGATATAATAATGATCTAAAGAAGGGCAGAATTGCACAGATAATTCAAAATAGCATGCAATTCATTTACTGAGGAAATTGACATAAAATAGTAAGTGTTTACAGTGTAAAATGAAATAAGCTTTGACACTTGTATACACCTGGGAAACCATCACAACAGACAATATAGTGAATGTGTCCCATTGTTCCCAGAAGTCACCTCCTGCCCCTTTGTAATTCCTGCCTTTAGCCCCTCCCCACTTGGGTCCATCTCCAGGCAATTATTGATTTGCTTTCTCTGCCTAAAGATTAGTTTGCATTTTCCAGACTTGTATGAAACTGGAATCATATAGTATGTACCCTTTTTGTGGGGAGAGGGAATTTCTTTCACACAACATAATTATTTTGAGATCTATCCATGTTGTTACATGTATCAATTGTAGCAATAGTTTGTTCCTTTTTGCTAGTGAGAAGCATTCCATTATTTGAATACAACCACAATTTGTCTATTTACCTGTTGAGGGATATTTGGATTGTTTTCAGTTTTTTGCCCGTTACAGAGAAAGCTGCTATGAACATTCACGTACAAGTCATTGTGTGGATATATGCTTTCTTTTCTTTGGGGTGAGTACCTAGGGGTGGAAATGGTTGAGCTGTGTGATAGGTATGTGTTTAACTTTTTTAGGAAACTACCAAACTGTTTTCCGAAGTGGTAGAAAAGTTTTACATTCTCAGAAGCAGTGTGTGGAAGTTCTGGGTCTTCCACATCTGCTCCAAGACTTGGCAGAGTCAGTCTTTTCAATTTTACCCATTCCAATAAGTATGCAGGGGTTAAATTTGCATTTCTCTAAAAATTATCAGTGTCGAGCTTATTTTTACATTGTTTTTGCTGTTCATTGCCATTCTTTGAATAAATGTTTAAGTCTTTTGCCAATTTTTAAGTTGCGTAGTTTTCTTTTTATTCTCTCAACAGTGTCTTTCAAAACGTAGAAGTTTTTATTTTAATGAAGTCCAACTTATCAATTTTACTTTTTTAGTACATACAGGGCTATCCAGGTCATATATTTATTCTTCAGTGAGCTTTTATAGTTTTCATCTTTCAAAAAATTTGTCTATTCTATCTAAGTTATTAAATTTATTGGCACAAATTGACATAAACCATAACATTCCCTTATCTTTTTAATATTTAGAGTGATATCTTCTCTTTGATTCCTGATATTGGCAATCTGTGTCTTCTCTGTTTGTTTCCTGATCAGTCTGGCTGGAGTATCAATTTTATTGATTTTTCCCAAGTACCAACTTTGGGGTTTATTGATTCCTGTTGTTTCTTTTTTCTGTTTCATTGATTTCAGATATGATCTTTATTATTTCCTTTCTTGCTTACTTTGAGTTCATTTTATTCTTCTTTTTCCAGTTTCTTAAGGTAGAAGCTGAAGTCATTTTTTGAGACCCTTCTCCTTTTATAATATAGCCAGTTAATGATATGAAAGAGAGAGAAGGAAGGAAGGGAGCAATGGAGGGAGGGAGGGAGGAAGTAAGGGAGGGAGGAAGGGAGGTAGATTAAGAGAAAGAGAGAAAGAATAAAAAGTGTTGGCAATGTGGAGAGATTAGAATCCTTGTGCACTGAAACTATGGAAAATAGCATAGCAGTTCCTCAAAAAATTAAACACAGAATTACCATATGACCCAGCAATTCCACTTCTGGGTATATGCGGTCTGTCCAGAAAAAGTCCAGACATTGTTAATATAAACAGAATGGTTTGCGCAACACTGATGTAACCTGGCAGCCAAGGAGAGTGGACTGGAATGCACATGTGTAAACAATGATGATTTCACTGTACCAGTCAGTAGGGGCTAGTTCAGCAAGCATGTGTACTGTGTGGCTGTCACATTCAAAATGACTGAGCAAGTAGAACAACAAATCTGCATCAAAGTTTATACTAAGCTTGAACATTCCGCTGTGGAAACTATTGGGATGACTTAGCAGGCCAGAGCTATGAGCAACTGGTGTTTGGCAGCTTCTTCGTGACAATCCGTTCACTCATGCATTATGTCTCATGCAGAGTGTTTTGGCAAAGCATCAAATCACCCAGGTGACTCAGCCCTGCTACAGCCCAGATTTGGTGCTCTATGATTTATGGCTTTTCCCAAAACTAAAATCACCTTTAAGAGGGAAGAGATTTCAGACAGTCTATGAGATTCAAGAAAATGCAACGGGGCAGCTGATGGAGATTGGGAGAACTGTGTGAGGTCCCAAGGTGCCTACTTTGAAGGGGACTGAGGCATCATTGCCCTGTATACAATGTTTTTTGTGTCTTCTTCAATAATAGTCTCTACTTTTCATGTCGCATGGCTAGATACTTCCTGGACAGACCTCACATATCCAAAAGAATTAAAAGCAGGAACCCTAAACAAATATTGGGTTTTTAGCCATATTCATTGTAGCATTATTTATAATAGCCAAAAGGGAGAAGCAACCCAATTGTCCATCACAGACGAGTGAATAAACAAAATGTAGTATAACATACATACAATATTAATGTATTTAATATAATGATTGTATACTATATTTAATAAATTTAAAAAGGAAGGAAATTCTGACACATGCTATTACATGGACAAATCCTGAAGATACTATGCTATGTGAAATACGCCAGACACAAAAGGGCAAATATCTATGATTCCCTTATAAAAGATAACTAACATAGTCAAGTTCACACACAGAAAGGAGAATGGTGGTCACCAGGGACCCGCAGGGTGGTGGGGAGGGGAATGAGGAGTTAATGTTTAAAGGGCAAGGCATATGAATGGGGAAGATGAAAAAGTTCTGGAAATGAATGGTGGTGATGGCTGAACGACAGTGTGAATGAAATTCATACCACTAAATGTACACTTAAAACTGGTCAAAATGGTAAATTTTATGTTATGTTTTATCACAATAAAAGTAAAATTTTAAATGCACATGTTCAGATTATAGCCCAGATCTGAGGAGAGTCGTTCTAAGTGAAGGCTCCTCTCTATTGGTAGAAACTGTTTTTAAATTTTTATTTAAATCAACAAACAAAATAAGTATTTTTCAGATTAAAAACAACCCCCAATAAAATAATAAAGTTAGTTTCAAAGGAAAAGATAGCTAATCTTGTAAATCTTCAGTAGATTATCTACTGCCTTTAAAACTCACACCAAAAAATTAGGTTAAGTAGCTAAAACAAGGGACAGAGTGGATTAAGGAGATAACCAGCTTTCAGTAGCTATCATAACGAGTGAGCTTCTATCAACTGTTCCCACCAAAGGCCACAAAGGCCACGTCTAAAACTACTCAATTCATCTGAGCTCTACTCTAACGTAGACAAATAAATATGGAGCCAACAACCTTATTGAAACACTCCAGATTCAACTAACCCAGACTTCACTATTTTCTTATTTTCCTAACCATTTATTGGAGATTGTATAATAAAGCCAATGGGTCTTCAAACCAACATTATTTATAGTTTAGTAAGGCAGAGAGCAAAACGCAGGTTCCTAAGAGCTGCTAGCATGAAAGCTTATTCTCCTCCACCCCCTTCCATCCCACAAGCACATGAATCAGGAGTTAAGGGTGATCATTCCGGGTGAATGGCAATAACGCTGAAGCCTTATTCTGAGCATTCTGGGTTAGACACGGCCGAACTTCTCAAAAATGTCCTCTTGTACCAGATATAAATGATGATGTTTTCCGCTCTCTATGAAAGGATGTTGAGAACTACAGTTCCATAAAACATGTTGATATGTTTATATTTTTAAAGCCTCTAAAGAAGAGCAAAATTTTAGGATGCACACACACGATGTGCCTGGGCTCCAGAGGTTATATTCAAATAGTGGAAACCTGCTCTCCAGCCTGGTCACCAGATGACAGACACCCATTGGGAATGACAGAAGGAAAAAGTCACCATGGCGGTAGCCTGCATCCGGCAGCAGCACATTCTGACTGGCGTCACTTCTACTGTGAAAGGTAACAAAACCTGATGTGGAAAAATGCAGGCTCTTTTTCTACTTGCTATGGTCACATCAGCCCAAGTGGCAGTATGTGTACGAGAGAGAGAGGCGGGCAGAGAGTGAAAGCAAATATTTTTGCCATGGAAAGGCCCTTTGCAGCTAGGCCGAGGCAGAATTCCTTGCGGACAGACAGCAGTACACAGAGAGCTCCACTGGCTGTGAAAGGCTTATTGATCCTGCTGGAGCTTTCTGCAGGTTATTAACTCTAACTCAAGAGATCCAGACATGACTTATTACAACACACTCACAGGTGACTGCAGCATAGGACTGTACCTGCACACCAGGGGGAAGTTCTTTGTCTTTTCATTGCCCAGAAAAGAAAACAACTCTCTTATTCTCAACTGATATTTGGACATCACAGGAGAGTCTTCAAAGGAGATGCCTCCATAGCATTTCCTTCACCTGCCATGCCAGACTTGTCCAGGGGCTTTTCTCATATACACTAATGTTTCGGGACACGGAGAGGGGCTGGGAGGGGTTCAGCAGAAATGGAGTATTTTCCCTTGGAAGTATACCCTACAGTACCAGCTGGGAAGGGACTGAAGATTCCGTCGAGAGTGAGTTGAATCAATTTTTTTTTTCATTATGGGCAGGAAAAGCTTCCCATAACTGTGAACTATTCCAATACCAGGATTCGAATCCTCCTTAGCCAAGAGGAATAACCAAATAGCAAGTCGAACCTCATTACTTTATTCTTTGTGTGAGTCTTAAGCAAAAATGTTTAAGTAAGAGAGATGTACGTGCCTACATGGGTAAGCTTGTGCTGGGTAAATACGTATCAAGTATTGAATAGATGTGAATTATAATAAATATTAGTATATAACATTGGTAATCCTTCTACTGGCTCTCATGAAGGTATTTCTAAAGTTGATACCTCTAGCTTTTCTTTCAACAACCTGTTCACGCCACAGATGCCGACTACAGAACCTAGCACATATATTACTGTGCTAGAGACAGAAGCAGGAAGGTGAGATAGGGAGAACACACAGATTAGTGGAACATGGTCTCTGCGTTTGAGGAACCAACTATCTACAGGAGAAGAAAGGTATATAAAACAAATGGCCATATGATATCATAGGTGCTTTAACACAGGAGCTAAGGAAACTCAAAGGGAAAATCCTAACATCTGAGACTGTGTGTAGAGCACAACGCAGGTGAAAGAGCCTAGAGTCCTATTTTAAAAATTTTAATCCTAAATTTCTGCAGGGGTCAGAATGCACAGATTGTATGTATAACTCTTCTAACTCCTCCTGGAATCACAGGATAACCCAGTACCAGAGGAGCTGGGGTCTGTAGATTACAGATGGGAACAGTTCCAGTTTCTGTTTGGTTTAGAAGTCCTATGGGGAGAGGGCCATGGGATGTTAGCAGTTTTGCACAAGGCTGATGGGCAAAGCTATGCAAGAGCGATCAGGAGCTCAGCTCTAACAGACTGGGCGTGGTCATGATGAAAGTCCACGAAAACAAATGGAAGGGAGCTATCTGTTGTTCCCAGGAATCAAAGTCAACCATCAGGTCATTTAACCTTCTAACCATACATTAATTCCAGCTTTGATAATAGCAAAAAAAAAAAAAAAAAAGAAAAAAGAAAAGTGGTTTATTTACATGAAACTTAAAATATCAATCAACAGTTTGAAAATTTAGGGGAAGTCTTTTTCATTATATTTTATTGATTATGCTATTACAGTTGTCCTGATTTTCCCCCTTTGTCCGCCTCCGTACAGCACCCCCAATCCCTCAGGCAATTGTTCATGTCCACGGGTCATGCATGAGTTCTTTGGCCATTCCATTTCATATACTGTACTTTTCTTTTTTAAGATTTTATTTATTGATTTTTAGAGAGACGGGAAGGAAGGGAGAAAGAGAGGGAGAGAAAGATTGTTGTGGAAAGATACATTGATTAGTTGTCTCTCACACGTCACTAACTAGGGACCTGGCCCACAACCCAGGCATGTGCCCTGACTGGGAATTGAACTATCGACTTCTGGGTTTGCATGCCAGCACTCAATCCACTGAGCCACACCAGCCAGGGCTATAATGTACTTTTCATCCCCATGGCTATTCTGTAATGACCTATTTGTACTTCTTAACCCCCTCACCTCTTCACCCATTCCCCCACACTCTCTGCTATGTGGCAATCATCAAAATGCTCTCTATATCCATGATTATTCTGTCTCTGTTGTTCATTTTCTTAGTTTGTTTTTTAGATTCAATTGTTGATAAATTTATATTTTTGCCATTTTATTCTTCATAGTTCTGATCTTCTTCTTTTTCTTAAATAAGTCCCTAAACACTTCACATAATGGTTTGGTATGATGAACTCCTTTAGTTTTTTCTTCTCTGAGCTCTTTATCTGACCTCTGATTATAAATGAATGCTTTGCTGAGCAGAGCAATCTTGGCTGTAGGTCCCTGCTTTTCATGACTTTGAATATTTCTTGCCAATCCCTTCTAGCATGCAAGATTCTTTTGAGAAATCAGCTGACAGTCTTACAGGAACTCCCCTCTAGGCAACTAACTTCTTTTGTTGCTTTTAAGATTCTCTCTTTATCTTTAACCTTTGGCATTTTCATTATGATGTGTCTTGGAGTGGGCCTCTTTGCATCCATCTTGTTTGGGACTCTCTGTGCTTCCTGGACTTGCACGTCTATTTCCTTCACCAAATGAGGGTAGTTTTCTTTCATTATTTTTTCAAATAGATTTCTGATTTCTTGCTTTTTCTCTTCTCCTTCTGGCACCCCTATGATGCAAATGTTGGACCTCTTAAAGTTGTCCCAAAGGCTACTTATACTATCCTTATTTTTTTGGATCCTTTTTTTTCTTGTTGTTCTGATTGGTTGGTTTTTGTTTCCTTATGCTCCAAATCTTTGTTTGATTCTCAGCTTCATCTACTCAATTATTGTTTCCCTGTAAATTGTCCTTTATTTCAGTTAGTGAATTCTTGGTTTCTGACTGGATCTTTTTTATGCTGTGAGGTCTTCACTAAGTTCCCTGAGCATCCTTATAACCAGTGTTTTGAACTCTGTATCTGATGGATTGCTTATCTCCAGTTTGTTTAGCTCTTTTTCTTGAATTTTGATCTGTTCTTCCATTTGGGCCATGTTTCTTTGTCTCCTTGTTTTGGCAGTCTTCCTGTGTTTGTTACTATGTTTTAGGTAGAGCTGCTTTGATTCTGTGTCTTGGTGGTGTGACCTAACACAATAGGTATTCTGCAGGGTCCAGTGGCACAGCGCCCCCATCACCCAAGTGGGCCACTCAAGGTACACCCTTCTTGTGGACTGAGTTCACCCTCTCTTGTAGTTGAGCCTTGGCTGCTGTTGGCACATTAATGGGAGGGATTTACCCAGGTCAGTCAGTGGCAAGGATTAACCTCCACCCTCTGTGGAGAATCAACTGTGCAGGGGCAGGGTGATGGTGTTCCAATATGGTCTGCAGCTGTCCATTGGGTGGGCTGGCCCAGGTGGTGCAGGTCAAGGTCAGCCCCCACTTGCGTTTTGTCCAGGGCCACCCTGCTTGAGCTATGAAACAATCTGAGATGGCAGCTACTTGTCCTAGGATTGGAGATTCCCAGGCAAAGCCAAGCTGTGAATCTAGGCTGGCTGCTGCTAATACAAGGCCTGGGGTTCACTGAGGCCAGCTGTTGCTTATTTGAGAGGATTTAGGAAGTTGTGAGCATGAGCCACGACCAGCCATTCATATGGAAAAGCAGCTTGGGTTTGCCCATATATTGGATGGGGAGGAGTCTCTGGGGACTCCAAGGGGGGTCAAAGAGTGTTTGCCAGGTTGATGAAGACTCAGATATGGCACCAGCTTGCTGGCTCTGTGGGGGAGGGTTTAGGAAAGGGACAACGGCCTCTGCTCACCCTGATGCCAGACATTTCGGTTTCTCCTTATTTGCCACTGGTTTCTTTCAAGCTGCTACCCTGGTGTTAGAACTCAGAGGGATTGAGTCTGAGTAAGTTTGTATGTGATTTTTTTTAAAGAGGAACTGCTTGAGGCTCCAGAAGTTTCTTCCACTGCATCAATCCCACTGGTTTTTGCAGCCAGGAGTTGTGGGGACTTATCCTCCTGGCATTGGAACCCTGGCCTAGGGGGCCTTGGTATGGGGCTAGGACTCCTCACTCCTGAGACATCCCTCCCAAATTTTTATCTACCACATGTGGGTGTGGGACCAGCCCATTCTGTATCTGTGCCCCTCCTACCAGTTTGGATGAATGTGGTTTCTTTAATCCGTAGTTGACAGATTTCCATTCAACTCAATTTCTGACGGTTCTGAATGATGGTTGTTTTGTATTTTAGTTGTAATTTTGACATGGTTGTGCAAAGAGGTGAGCCATGTCTGCCTATGTTGCCATCTTGACCAGAAGTAGGCAGTTTTCTTTCTGATTTGATACAAGGCTTAAATAGTTACTCTAGACTTATGCACCTAGAGGCCACAGTAGTTTGTGATGTTTGGGAAAATACCCAGCAGAAAATTGGGAGCCATGAATAATTTTTTTTAATTATCAACATTTAACCATGTAAGTCAGGTATTAGTTTTTTTATACTAGACAAGCCAGTGATGGGGAATGCCAGTCCAGAAGTCCTTTTTAAGGGAAACTGCTTCTTCATCCCTGCCGAGAGCCACAGCTGGCCATGCTGAGTACCACAGTATTTCAATCAGCTCATCATAGGTGACTTAACCAGGTATAGGCATCTGACTAAAAGACAGCCAATCAATTAGATGACCAATGATCTGTTTTGTGGTCTGGAATGAAAAAAAGGAGCTCCAACCAATCAGATTAAACCACTTTCAAGAACTTTAATAAATATTAAGAGAATGAGATGGTTAAGAGTAAAGTCAAAGCTGAAAGGATGCATAAAAAGAGAAGGCTCATGAGGTAGCCTTGGGAGAATGGGCGCTTATGGCAAGGCCAAATAATGATAGAATGATTCTCAGAGAGCAGCAGAGATCTCAGCAGGGAGAGACACCAGCGGCCCATCAGATACAGAAAGCAGGTGGTCCTTACTGGCGTTTCCGTTCCAGGGTACATGTATCCTCGCAATAAACTCCCTTTCTCTTAAATTCTTTTCATAAATTTCTGTTTCTTGAAACCGAAAGAACCCAAGTGCAATCTTCATTTTACAAGTGAAGAAACTGAGACTCGGTGTAGTTCCCTAACTAGTTGAGTGGTAGAGCAGACCGACATCTGCATGTGGCTCAAGAGAGGAAATTCATGTGAACAGATGAATAATCTGACAAACGTCTCCTGCAGGCTTATGACTAAATGTTTTGTTTCTTTCTTTGATTTAGAGTTCCCATGATGACAATACATTGTTTATGTATTTAAAATTTTTTCACTTTAATTTTGAATTGTATTTCCTTTATTGCTTTACTAATAATACATTATTTGACTGTTAAAATTGTGGATTTTTTTTAGTGATAATTTTGGATAAAATCAAGTACACTGGTAGAAAAGAGTAGGCAAAAATGCTCCAATTTATATTTGGGTTTTGGATAATTTTTCTCATACTTTCCTGCTTTTAAATTGTACCATATATATTATATAACTCTGCTCATATTTTAATTTTACTTCATTATAAGAACATGTCTCTATACCTCACAATATGCATACGTCTTGATTAAGGTACTATTTATATACACTCTTCTACAATATTGCCATATTGTTTTATATGCAAATGTGTGTCCATTACACAACTAATGAAATAGTGAAAAATAAAACAACCTAGGGGTTGATTACCTATTTGAACATATATGTACTCCAAATATTGTTCAGACATTAAAAATTCACCAGCAATACATCACCCCACTCAAAACCATGTTTCATATTTCTTACAAGAGCACAAGGAACCATAAATAATGTGCATTCTACAGCCCAATACATCACTGGCTAAGTGGAAGAGTTTGCTAGAAGTGTTAGGGGAAAGGGAATTCACTAGGATCCAAAACTCCACTTTCGATTATGCTGGCTCATCTTCACTTCAAGACTGTGCAGAATTAGGTAGAGGCTGAGATCCCCTGAAATATTTAACCACACACAGTGGAATAAAGGAGTAAAATAAAATCTTTGAACTCTTAAGAGATATGTTAGGAAAACACGTATACATACACACACATATGAGGTCTGTCTGGAAAAGTCCAGCCATGGTTAATATAAAAAGAATGATTTGTATGACATTGATATAACCTGGCAGCCAAGGAGAGTGGACTGGAATACATATGTGTGAACATTGATGACTTCACTGTACTAGTCAGTGGGTGCGGTAGATGCTATTGAGTGAGCATGTGTATTGTGTGGCTGTCACATTCAAAATGATTGAGCAAGTAGAGCGACAAATTTGCATCAAATTTTGCATTCAGAAGGCCACAGCTATGGGCAACTGGTGATTAGCAGCTTCCTCACGACAATGCACGCTCATGCATCAAGTCTCATGCAGAGTTTTTTTTGTGAAACATCAAATCACCCAGGTGACTCAGCCACCTTACAGCCCATATTTGGTGCCCTGCGACTACTGACTTTTCTCCAAACTAAAATCACCTTTGAAAGGGAAGAGATTTCAGAGGATCGATGAGATTCAGGAAAATACAGCAAGGCAGCTGATGGCAATTAGGAGACCTGTGTGAGGTCCCAAGGTGCCTACGTTGAAGGGAACTGAGGTGTTGTTGTCCTATGTACAGTGCTTCTTGTATCTGTTTCAATAAATGTCTCTATTTTTCACAATACATGGCTGGATACCCTCTGAACAGACTATATATAATTTACTTCTAAATTGAAACTATAATGCTGAATTGTCCCAGTAGGGTTGTCAAGTGATATGTAATAAGCTCTGGAAATATACTCACTGACAGACAATAATTACCCCCAACTTGAGTTCTTGGAGGTCTTTATCCTTAAGGAAGGGGCTAATATATATTCCAAGTGTTTCTCCTCTGGGGCTTTCTTGATACACAGGATTATAAGGCTTACATACAATATTAGAAAAGGAAAGACTGTTGGGGGTGTTTAATCCAGGGCACCCATACGACAGATGGGAAATTAAAGCCCAAAGAGATAAAACGACTTTCCCAGAGTCACAGAGCATCAGTGTCAAAGCCTCCAACAGCCCTCGGGTGACTGTTTCCTAGTCCAGACTTTACTGCTGCTCTAGTTATTCTCGTGAGACCCTCATTGGCTTTATGGTTTGTTTTGCTTTGTTTTCCACTCTAAAACAGGCAAAGCCATGAGGCCAGGGCAGGAAGTAACACTGGTACCAGTATTTGATGTGTGGTGTACTGCTTTCACCTACCTCTGTATAGGAAAGCAGTTTCATTCCCACTGAAGGTCCACAGTAATCAGTGGCAAAGTTAATTGGCCTCTAAATCTCAAATTTCACCTTTCTGTTATTAACCCCCAATATTCAAGGTGAAGCACTGATTAAAGTGAGGTTCTAATTAAAGTGAGATAAGAGTGGCATTTAAATGTGGGCTTTCAAGCTACAAGGGAAAACTAGCCTTGTCAGATACAATAACACAGTGAAAGTCTCTGGAACAAAACAATGTGGTAGTGGCACTTCAACAGAAAAATGAACAATGGGACAGGATACAAGTCCAGAATAGATACAAGTACAAACAGTAATTTAGAATATGATAAGGTAGCACCTCAAGGCACTGAGGCAGAGATGGACCTTTTAATAAATGTTCTTGAGGAAAACTGGGTAGCTTCTGGAAACAGGTAAAATTCTATCCATACTTCAGACCACATACAAGAATAAACTCAAAATAGGTCACAGATAAAAATGTAAAAATCTGCAACCATATGCGTTCTACTGTTAACCTGGTTAAGCTGGGAACTACGTTGTCTAGAATCCCCTTTCTTGTATGATTTCAGGCCAAAAACCCTTGTAAGAAATTTGAGAGGTAGAAGTGAAGCAGTAGCTATTGCTCTGAAAGCCTTCATGATCTAATATGATAGTGAAGAGATACATATGTGCCGGCATATTCGAGCTTGTCTTCCTCCTCTGCTCCACATTCAGGTTTCCCTCCTATCTGCTGGTCTTGCTGACCAACGGGAGTCTGAGGTCCATCCCCAGATACCCGGCAGTAGTTACAAAGAGGCAACAGCTCCCCCACAGACCCGTCCATGAACTACCCGCACACAGTCTGACATCAGCAGCTGGACGTGCTCAGCTGATGAGTCTTCTGCAAGCTCCAACTTGTCCACCAGTGCCAGTGCTCCAGGGGGACACTTTAGGGACTCTTCCACTGATCCTCTACCCTCTGCTTCTGGGCCTTCATCTCCTTAGCTGTTCCCACATTTGTGTAAGGTCTAATTCCTATATTAAATCCCTCATTCCCTAACATACAGAGTGGATTTGCTTGCCTAACTGATACAACTATCGGTCCTGAAAGCAGAGTTCCAAGGTTGGAGAATAAAAGGGAGTCCGGAATGGTTCTCTACTCTGAGTGTACTTAAAGGCATTAGTGACCCTGTGGCCCGTGTTAAATCAGTGCATGCCATCAGTGCATGGCATATAGTAGCATGACAGATTGTAAACATATTACCTGTAGTCACCGAATGCAAGTACCAATAAAGAACAGGAGTTCTTTATTGAGTAATCAAGAAGCTTCTGCCATATAAATGAAAATAAATTATTAAGGCTGAAGGCTTGGTTGTTTGCTTCTAAGTATGACAGAGAACTAGAAGAAAGAAAATTATGAGCTTAGCACTCTAAATTCCCGGCCTAGCCCTGGCCAATGTGGCTCAGTTGGCTGGGCATCGTCCCACAAACCAAAAGGTTGCTGGTTTGATCCCCGGTTGGGGCACATGCCTGGGTTGTGGGTTCGGCCCCCTGGGGTGTGTATGGAAGGCAACCAGTTGATGTTTCTCTCTCACATCACTGTTTCTCACCCTCACTTTCTCCCTCTCTCTAAAATCAAAGACAAAATAAAATGTTTTCTTAAATAAATAAATAAATAAATAAATTCCCAACCCAAGGTCAGGATAAGACACCAGAAAGCTTCTATGACTGTCCTGAAAGAATCCCTTACTTTCTGAACCGAGATTTCAGATTATTGAAAACTAATTATGGCACTGAATGAGAAGAAATGGGACCCTGAAAAAAAGAATGAAGGCATATTCTGATGAAACTGAGGACCTCCGGTTCCCAAGGGTTAGTCTTCCTTTGCCCGACAACACACAATGAATAGCCTCTCCTGAAGCAATTATGCTGAAGAAGATATAATCTTCCTTGAGTTCTCACTCCACCCACATCGCCTCTCACTGCTTCTAGACTAGCGTTCCTCAATCATGGTACTATTAACATTCGAGGCTGAATGACTGTTTGTTGTATAGAAATGTCCTATGCCCTGCAGAATCTTTAGCAGAATCCCTGGCTTCTACATACAAGATTTTGGTAGCACCTACCCTGAACTGTGACAATGAAAAAATGTCCCCAGACAGGACCAAATGTCCCCACGCAGGCAAAATTGTCTCCTGTTGAGAACAACTATATGGTCAAATAACTAGTCTCAAGTCCTGGAAGCTCCAGAGGGTCAGGTACAAGAGTGTGACATGTGAAGAGGAACCAAACACCAGTAGAGCTACAAAATTTTACAATTCCTGTCCACAGAAACCCGAGGACTCTACAGCGTGAGGCAAAAGGAGGAAGTATGCAAGACACAAAGTTTATTCTTATATTATTAATTAATTAATCCATTACTTTTCATGTGAATGACTGTTAACCTACTTTTGCTCCACCATGTACACGAGAATTGCTTTCCATGGTGTTGAGGTGAAAGGAATATAGTAATGCAGGACAAATACATGCATAGAAGTTCAGGGAGCTCAAGCAGCTGGGAGCGGCTCTGACACTCCAGATGATTGACTAAATCCTGGAATTTTCATCTCTCCTTT
Source organism: Desmodus rotundus (assembly GCF_022682495.2). NCBI lineage: Eukaryota > Metazoa > Chordata > Mammalia > Chiroptera > Phyllostomidae > Desmodus > Desmodus rotundus. Next base: position 16,829,384 of record NC_071393.1, on the reverse strand, counting down.
GTTCCTTCTCCCCTCACCTTCTTCTGGATCAAGTGACAGTTTTTAGGATTTTATTTTCCTTCTTCCATTAACTTATTAGTGTTCGTTTATTCTCTCTCTCTCTCTCTCTCTCTCTCTCTCTCTCTCTCTCATCCCCTACAACCTCCTCCCCTCTCTTGGTGGTTGCTATCACAGCTCCCTTCAACTGGGAGTCTATGGCAGAACTAAGGCCTAATGACTTGAGGCCTCCACTGTATGTATGGCATGTTTAACTCTTCCATGTGTGGGAGAATGGTAGTGATTACTTTCTATCCTTAGGAGAATTGAGACAATGGTTACCCAATGTTCTGTGCTTGAAATGAGGAACTCCAGTTGAGAAAGCTTGCTAGGGTTTACAGTATACACCTTTCACTTGAACACCGCTTCAGGAATAACATAAGAACTTCAAAACAGTATACCTTCATTTCCCCATCTTGTCCTTTGAGCTATTACTGTAATGCATTTTACTTCCACATGCTATAAGCCACATAATACACTGCTATTATTTCTGCTTTACTCATTCAATTATCCTTTAAATAAATGGGTGAAAAGTCAACCTATTTATCCATATATTTGCATTTTAAGCTCTCTTCTTTCCTTTGTAGATATGTTTCTCTCTGCTATTCTTTTCCTTCCACCTCAACAACTTCCTTTAACACTTCTCTAGTGGAAGTCTGCTGGCGACAGCTTTTGTTTGCCTGAAAATGTCTTTATTTCATCTTCATTTCTGAAGTACATTTTTGCTATATATAGAATTCTAGGGTGACTTTGTTTTGCTTTTAACACTTCAACTATATCATTTTATTGGTTATTTGGCTTATATTGCTTCTGATGGAAGTCAACAATCATTCTTATCTTTGTTCCCACATAAACAATGTCTTTCTTCTCTGGCTGCTCTTCCTACATTCTCTTGATCATCTATCGTCAGCAGTTTGGTTATGGCGTGCCTTGGCGTGGTTTACTTTGTGCTTATCCTGCATGGGTGGGGTTCACTGAGCTTCTTGGCATTCAGAAATTCCTTGGTAATTATTCCTTCAGTATTTGTACTCCTTATTCTGGAAATTCAGTTATACATATGACAGACCCCTTGACATGGCCCACAGACCACTGAAGCTCTATTCATTTGCCTTGGCCACTTTTCCTTTTCTTCAGTTTGGACAGATTCACTGTTCCATCTTTAGGGTTTGTTTGGTTTTTTTTTAATCTTTTCTTCAGCTGTGTCTCTCTGTTATTAAGCCCATCCAGTAATTTTTCATTTTCAATATTGTATTTTTCCAATCTGGAAGTTTCATTTGGTTCTTTCTGATAACTTCCATTTCTCTCTTCATTATATCAATGTTTTCTTTTAAGTCCTTGCACATATTTATAGTACCTGTTTAAAGTACTTGTCTGTTAATTCCATCATCGGTATCACTTACTTGCAGATCAGTTTATTTTGAGACTTCTTTTTTCAGTTTGTTAGGGTGTGTGAAGCACAGCCTTTACCAGGGATGCTTAGTCCTACTCCTAGTTTTTTAGGGTCTCTACTAAATCCTCTGGGTGTTCCACAAAGTCTTTCCAGTCTAGTCCTGTGGTAGTTCTTGTAGTTGTTCAATGCAGTCCCCAGGTAGTTGGGTTTTTCTTCCCCAGTAGCTATTTTTGTTTGCCTTTTGGAAACCAACCTTGTGCAAATACAGCTGAGTGTTCATCCAAAGACTCAAAGGATCCATATGTCGCCTTGCTTTCTGGAGGTCTTTCTCCTTGCTACCCCTCCTGTCTCTGCTCCACAACTTCCAGACTCCTCACACTGTTTTTCTTCCACTCGGCGAGGCCGCTGTGCTCTGTGTGGGTTTTACTTCTTGCACCATGACCTATAAAGTCCCTTGAGGTAAAACCAGGGTAACTGTAAGGCCCAATTCTCTTATTTCCTCTCTGGGATCACAATCCTGCACTATTTGTTCAGTGTCTGAAAACAGTGTTTTTCAGGTAGATTGGCAACTATTCTAGTTGTTTACAGTGGAAGAACTAGTCTAGTCCTAGTTATTCCATTTTGACCAAAGGAGAATTTTTACTCTTTTTCTCTTTTTCATCTCTCCAGTTTCCCTTCTACTTAACACAGTGCCGTTCAATAGACTTTCTGCAATGATAGAAATATCGGTATTCTAGAACCTTCTCTGCCCAATAACGTAGTCAGTAGCCACATGTGGCTTAAATGTGGCCAATGGGCTTCTGATTTCAGCTCAGAAACACAGAAAACTGGACAGAGTATCACTCACCCTACAATTAAAGAAAAACTGAACAAAGTACAAATAAATGTCTTTTCTCGAACTGGTCAGACCTGGAGGTCACAGGGCAGACAACTAACCTGAAGTCCAACAAAGGATAAAGAGAAACAGAGCCTGAGCATCTGCTTACCTTAGACGGATTGAACTAAAAAAGTTTAACAAACTATTAAAGTCTTAGCGTAATAGCATAAAGCCCCTAAGGAACATAGGAGACAAAGAGGGGTTTCCTCCAGGAGCTCTACCAGGCTCTCACAGGGATGATCAAGGAAAGAGGAATGGGACCCTGAAAAGCAAATGAAGACATATGGGTGTATTCTGATGAAGCTGAGGAACTTAAGCCCCAAAGGGTTAGTCCTGCCTTGCCTGAGAGCCTATAACATCATCTCCTGAAGTAATTTCCTTGAAGGAGATGCTAACCTTCCTGAGATTTAGCCTCTATGCCCTCATCGCCTCTCACTGCTTATAGACCAGGGTTTCTCAATTTTACCACCCCGGGAATACCTCGCTTTCTCGTGCATTGCTTTACTGGGCTTCGCAGATACTGTGTTTCTTACAGATTGAAAGTTCATGGCAACCCTGCATCAGGCAAGTCTATCAGCACCGGTTTTTTCAGTAGGCTCAGATGAAGGTTAGTAGTTTTTAGCACTGAAGTATTTTTTTAAATCAAGGTATGTATATCGTAGACATAATGCTACTGCACACTTAAGAGACGACAGTACAGTGTAAACATAACTTCTATATGCACTAGGAAGCAAAAAATCCCTATGATTTGCTTCACTGGGACATTCACTCTAGCGCAGTGGTCTGGACCTGGACCCACAACTTCTATGAGGTGGCCTGTATTGACACCCAGAGGTAGGCGACTGTTGTGTGGCTGTCCTGTGTATTTCAGGATGTTCAGTAGCACCTCTGCACTCTATTCACTATGGAACAGAAACAAATGACTCTAACTGTATTTCCAATGAATAACACAACTATATCAAAGAATGGGAACTAACCCAGGAAATGTGTAAATCAAACTTTTGACTGTGTGCCTCCGACAAAGATTAACACCACCCTAAATAACTACTGCACTCCAGCTAGGGAGCATGTCTTTCACACTGGTGCACACTGGTGCTCCGAAACAGCTTTCCTGACACTGAAGGCCTGAGAAAGCACACTGAGGATAACGGGAGTCAGGTTTCTCACTGCTGAAGAAGCGGGTTACAAATGTGAAAACAAGGAAGACTGGAACAACCTGTGTTATGGTTCGGAGTGGAATTGGTGGCATCTGTAGGGACTCATGCTTGTTATACATAATTTTTAATAGTGTTAAATGTAAAAATAGCTACATATATAATATGTGTATATATATACGTAAGTATGCCCACATGTATCTATTTCTACACTTCTATATGCACAAACATATATATAGATAAATACAGATATTCTATACACACTTATTTTTTCCTCTAGCTTAGTTTACAGAGAGGAATATTGATAATTTATTAGAAATGGGCACACCTTTGGTTGAGATCATGATTCCTTAAAACCATTTCCCACTAAAAAGAACCAGGGATAATTGGCGAAATGGCTGATTCTGGTACTTAGGCAGTGAAAGCAGATCATGAGCTTGGAACATCTTGTTGAACTAGAAAGAAGAAAAACTCAAAGAATAATGGAGACACGTTAAAAGGACATAGGAATCAGCTTAAAAGGGCTCCTGAGTCTAGGACCATTTGAGCATCAAATCAAATTAAATAAATAAGAGATACAGACTTATAACCCACTTAGCAAAATAATAAGAATACATGAGACCATGTTGATACAAATGAATTAAAAAAAGGGTGGCAAAGTGAACCCTCTTCTTTCTTATAAATGTCAACTAACAAAAACAGAAAAAAATAAACAAGAAATATACATAGTCCAGTCTCAAAGTGCACTCCCTAAAATTACTTAGAAATTATAAAGAAAGTTACTCACAGTGGAGAAACCTGGCACACTCCAACTGGGGTGAGTGACCAGAGTGCGCCTGCCCAGGAATGAGGACCCCAATCCACATGGCCCCTGAGAGGGCAGACTGAGAAGGACCAGTATCTCTCCTGTGGGCTCCCTGCCCCCAAAATACGTAACTGAAATCTAATCATGAAGAAACATCAGGCCAACCCAAACTGAGGGAAATTCTACAAAAGAAATGGCCAACACTGCTCAAAAAGTGTCAAGATCATGAAAAAGAAAGAAAGGCTGAGAAACTATTCGGATTAAAGGAGGACTAAGGAGACAAGAACTACATACAATGTATCATCCTGGATTGGATCCTGGGCCAGGAAAAAAAAAAGCTAGACTGAACATTATTGGGGCAACTGACAAAATCTGCATACGAGCTGTGGATTTAATAATAGTAGTATTGAATCACTGTAAATTTCCTGATTTTGATAATTATGCTACCGTTATGGACAAAAAAGAAAGCTCTTATTCTCGGTAAATGTAAATTGAAGTGTTTAAGAATAAAAGGTAAACGCCCATAATTTGCTCTCAAAAGGTTCAAGATAAAAAGTATGTGAAGAGAGAGGAGATATGATAAAACAAGTCAGTCAAAATAATGACTGAACCTGGCTCAAGGGCACACGAGAGTTCTTTTAAGGCTGACCCTTGAACAACATGGGTTTGAACTGTGCAGGTCCGCATATGTGCAAAGTCTTTAAATAACTACTGTAAATGTATTTTCTCTTCCTTCTGACTTTCTTAATAATATTTTCTTTTCTCTAGCTTACTTTATTGCAAGAATATTGTACATAGTACATATAATATAAAAATATGTGCTAACAGTTTATGTTATTGGTAAGCTTTGGGTCAAGAGTAGGCCATTAGCAAAGTCTGGGACAAGTCAGAAGTTATACACAGATTTTTGAGTGCGTCAGAGGTCTGCACCCCAAACACCCGCATTGTTTAAGGATCAACTGTATTACTCATAACTTTTTTTAAGTTCAGAATTATGTAAAAATAAAAAGTTACAAAAAATAGACTTCATCTCCTTTCATGTTTCAGGCACAGGACTTAACGTAGTTTGGTTATAACAATGTAAGAAAGTGATCAGGGAACTAGAGAAAGGGAAGTAAAGCAAAGGACTAGGACATGTTACATGGTTATACACTAACAAGACCAGGCTCTTTTGTAAGTAAGGATATGAATGAAGCATTTATGATCATAAATAAGATGGCTGAAACCAGATTCATTCAACAGAATCGCAGTTGTACCAGTTGAAGTTTAAAAGTGGTACTGTGAAGATAAGAAAGGAAGTATTGATTAGTAAAATGGCAGAGCAGACACCATTTCTAGGGATCTCCGTACTAATGCACAGAGCAGCCCCTGCTTTCTGCCCCCTCTGTAGGACACACTGTCCAGTGCGCTGGCACCCCGACCCCTGCGACTGCTGCCCCCTCCAGTGTTCGCCAGCACCTTTGCTCCGCTGAACGGCGTGGGACCCTTACCAAGAGCATCATGCCTGCTCCCAAACCAGCTTATGTCATGGGGATTTGTTGCATAATTACATAATGCAAGGTGAACGGATGAACTGTGAGGACAAAACCAAAGCCCTGTTTCTCAAAAAATGACACTGAATACTTAAGAAAGTATGAATTTGAGGCAAATTCACTGTAAGTGAAACTAAAATTTTTCTTATTACATTTATTTATTTTTATTCAGTTACAATTGTCTGCATTTTCTCCCCTTCCCTCCACCCCACCCCAGCCAGTCCCACCTTCCTCCCTCACCTCTACCCTCCCCCTTGATTTTGTCCTTGTGTCCTTTATAGTAGCTCCAATAGACCCCTCTCCCCACTATCCCCTCCCCGCTCCCCTGTGGCTATTGTTACAATGTTCTTAAATTCAATGTCTCTGGTTATATTTTGTTTGCTTTTTTCTTTTGTTGATTATGTTCCAGTTAAAGGTGACCTAAGTGCCCATCAGCAAATGAGTGGATCAAAAAATTATGGTACATTTACACAATGGAATTCTACGCAGCAGAGAGAAAGAAGGAGCTTATACCCTTTGCAATAGCATGGATGGAACTGGAGAGCATTATGCTAAGTGAAATAAGCCAGGCGGTGAGGGACAAATACCATATGATCTCACCTTTAACTGGAACATAATCAATAAGACATTTTTTAAATTAAAAAATCTTTAGATGTTCTGCATTCATATATCTTTACAAATGAGACACTCAATTCTTGCATCTCTTTGAAGAAACTGAAATTGTAGGCGAGTATTGTTTATGTAAGAACACCTCTGCTGAACTCTAAGGTCAGCATTAAGGAAAAGGCATCGGTTCCACAACTTCGAGTTGCTGGGTCAGTGTTTCTGCACATTTGTTTTAGCTGAAACAATATGCCTGTACGTATACTTGGTATGATTTCTATCCTAAGGGAATTCTTCCATTAACCAACAAATTACTGGTGCTGAACTGAGCTAGATAAGTTCCAACTGTAATTAGTGTCTATGAACATTAATGTCTATAAAAGGCATAAGTAAAAATAAGCAGATTCATGCTAGGACTAAACCAACATCAACCGACATGCCCTGACAGAGCTTCTCAAACTGTGGTCCACGGGCTGGCCCTGATCTGCACACTGTTACTGGTCTGCAGTGAGATATGTGCAGACATTCAGAATAAGTATTTAGAAATGTTTCCATCCATTTTTCATAGTAGTATTACATCTGTTTAATCTAACCATTAAAAAAATTGAGGATTGTATATCTGTCCTTTTAAAAACTATTATTTCATTTTTTGTGGGGTTATGTTTGATTTTCTTTTGTATTTTACAAATTGTGTCCATTTGTGATGGATTGGAAATTTAAAACGGATCCATAGCTGCAGAGTTCGACAAGTGCTGCCCTAGCACAGTGTGAGCACTGACGCTCCCACCATGACTGTGCACTATGGAGCTAGACCAAGTGAGATCCGAGCCAGCAGCGGGATTCCTGGAGTTTCAGGCTTGAGTTAAAGGGAATAGGGAACAGATAGCTACCCAATGTACACCCCAGCTCCCTGCGTTAGTGCTCTCATGAGGAATGTGGGATTGGTTCCAGGTAAAATGAGAGTGTCCTCTGGCCCAGAGAAGACAAGCAGGCTAAGATAAAGGTGCACAGGAGCTGGGATGAGGCGGGGAGGGTGAGACAAGGATAGAGGGAAACTGTAGAATAGCTTTTTGCCCTAATCCCTTGAACTTAGACAGTTTATTCAACAAATAATTATTGAGCACCTATTATGTGACAGGCAGTTATAGGCAATAGAGATACAGAATGCACAATATAAACAGAACTCTTTGCCCACATGGTACCTACATTTTAGAGGTGAGAAAAATAAAGAAATATACATATTTGTTTTTCAGGATCAAAGATGTCATTGATTGTTAGATGCCTTCCAATTTCAGAGATGGTAAAATGTGAAACATATAATGTGTCAAGAAGCAGTAAACGTGGCAATAAGGTAGACAGTGATAAGTTCCGAGAGGAAAATGACGCAGGGAAGGCGGACAGGCAGGATTGGAGTAGGTCTAAGTAAAAGCCTGGGGGAGGTGAGAGAGAGAGCTAAGTAGATATCTGGGAGACCAGCAAAGAGAAAGCACAAAAGCCTGACAGAGACCAGTCACCGATTTACCACGTGGAATGCTTCCACAAGGGTGATGTGGATCCCGTTCAGACAAATCTCTTCAATCACCACATTTACAGCTACCCTTTGCCACCTTTCAACTGCAGGGGAAGATTTTACTGAGAAATAATTTTTCTCAATTTTCTAATCAAGAGGTAGATAAAGAAGGATTTAATTACAGGGAGGGAAAAGGCTCAACACAAACACAGCACTACACCTAAATCAGTGAACATATAGATAAGTGCTACTAAATGACGTGATTGCAAAAAAGACTGTCCTCTTGCTAGCAGGGTGTAAAGAAGGCAAATGAAAATCTTAAAAGCTTCAAAGGAGAAACCCAAAGCTCTACATTTTCTTTTCCCTAAGTACTAAATACATGCTCTGAATTTGCAGCACCTCTGCTTCCAGGGACTCCTGATACATTATTCAATGTTTTAATTCACGACAAATTACATCTAAATTTCCTCACTCATGTTCATTTATGGGACATTTTTATCTTGTCATTTTTTTCATGTACCATGCAGGCAAGAAGAGAACACCCAGCACACACGCCCTTCGGAAATAAGCTAATGGCACAATTTGGTGTCAATTTCACAGCTCAGTGAAGTGAAAGTGATCTAGCTGGCTGTCCACATACACCTAGGAGGAGGTCTGCTGAGCGTGCCCAGCCTTGATGTCGCTTGTGTCATGCCTACAAGCAAGATAAGTTCAAGTGGAGACATTATGTGTTAACAGAGAAAGCAGTTATCATTCAGGTGCCCTTAGAGCTCGCTAGAACAGAATGTAGAAAGAGAAGCCAGGCCAGACCATCATTTTTATACTGTGGAAAGTTGTTTTTCTGAAGTCATGCTTACATTCACAAATGGCAGGGAACAGTAGCTTCCCTTTGGGGGTTTGATAATGTTTAGAAGCAGAAATTTTCTTTACAGATGTAAAAGAACTGAGTAACTATTTTAACAGTTTTCCGTGATTCATGATGGGGAAAAAAATCATAGGCTTTAACTATATTCAATATAAAACCAAAATGCAGTAGGAAGATTATGTACCTCCTATTCATAAGAGTTATAGTAATACTAACACCAGTATTTGCTAGCTCATAACAACAACTCCATTTCAACCTTAGACCACTTCTGTAAAGTAGAGAAACAGCTATTAATGGCATCCCTGTTTTTACAGGTAAGGAAGTGAATCTGGGGCAATACAGTTAATGATACAAGCAGAGTCTAAACCTTGGTTTTTAGGGACGAATCAAACTGGACAGTCTCTAAGGTCCTTTTCTGGTCTTTAAACATTCTGCAATTCTTCGAGGTACTAATCTTGCCGCCTTTCACATAATGCCATGTAACTGCTCCTTGCTCGTTTCAGTGTCAGAGTTTTATATCCCACACAGACCCCAGCATAGCTGCATGTGGTCATGACCGCAGTGATCGTTCTCTCTCTAAATCCTCACCTACCTCATGACGTAGGAACCATCCCACTTTCAAACGAGAAAACTGAGGCTCAAAGGAGCTAAGCCACCAGCCAATCACAGCCTAGTAAGTGGTGAAGTTCAGCTTTCACCCTAGGTCTCGAACTTCAAAGCTCCTATTTTTTTCGTTGTACTATGTGGCTTCTTCAAGAAATGACAAGGAGAAGAAAGATCAAGTACAGCAAACTAGTAAAAATAATAAGAACAAAATAATAAGCTGGGGACAAGCTATACCTTTTAAAACTATTCTGCACATGTTGTAGCACCTGGTTGGGAACAAGATGCATTTCTTGAAAGTAAACAGCGTACAATCGCACACTGAAGCACGAGAAATTTCATGAGAATGCTGGCTGAGCACGAGGTCTGTCCGACCCTGGGCAGCTGTGCCAAATAAAACAGGGAAATCTTTAAGATCATCCAGATACCAGGCACTCTTTCTAAGACAGCAGTTTCCTCCGGAGTGTAGACAATAGATGATGTGGCTACTGGGTGCCTGCGAGGACCACCAGAGACAGCACTCATCGTGTTTCTAATGACAACACTGGCGAAGGAAAACAGATTGTACAGTTTGTATATCTGGGCTCTTCAGTCATGGAAAATTGAGGGAGTCACACTGGCGGCCAGTTCTTCAGTATGAACTTTCTCATGGTGTGGGTGTGTAAGGCACTGGGATAAGGAATGTAATGAGAATCATATGCGACTGTGCCTGAGTGAAGCTCGGAGCTGCTTACAAGGCAGTTCAACTCAGTTCAAGAATCAGTAGTGGTTGCCTCCTCGCTACTCAAAGCACTGGGCTGGGCACCTGAGGCTGCCCACGCCGTGAGGCAGAGATGGAAACATTTTTTCAGTACCGTGCAAGAAGAGCTACCTATGACAGATGACATCTCAGAGGGGGATGCCACACCCAGTCTGGGGGAAGAGAAATAGGGAAGGCTTTGCTGGACAAGGGGATAGCTGACCTATAAGTCTTATAAAATGAGATGCTTTACGTTGACAAAGAAGGCAGAGAAAGGTCTTGTCAACAAAAGGAACAAAGTAGAGGTCAAGGCAAGGCCAAAACTTATATATGTGGACAGCGAATAGCAGTTCAGCCTTCTAAAGGCAAAGAGGATGAGGCTACAGAGAAGGTGGAAGCCAGTCTTAAATGATTTTGACTCCCTGTCATTGAAAGGTTTAAGGAAGGTAGACAGATTTGCATTTTAAATACATTCCACTCTATAAGCAGCTAGTTAAACTGCTTCTTTGCATATGAATTTGTGAATTGTTAAGAAATAATATCACTGTATGATAAGCATTCTAAAAGAATTAAGTCACACTGTTTTGCTGCTTGCTTGTAGCAGGGCCTGAGCACCAGTCAGTATCAGTAAGTGGCCTATGATAAATGACCCATTCAACTCTGCAGTAAGGCTGGGGACAGAGAGGGGTCTGATGTGTCCCTAATGGAAACAGCATGTGTTCTTGTATTTGTATTCACTGAACACACCACATGTGGTGCCCACACATGGCTGAAAACTCCAGGAAACCTTGGAGCCCCCATCTATCTCCCTGACAGTTCTCACCGGAGCCAGCCTGGAAACCAGAGGCCAGGCTGGGGGTTGAATTTACTTTAATCTCTACTACTTTCTCAGGCTTTTATATGCCATGGAGAAATGAGAGTTAATTCCAGAGGTGCTCTTAAATTAAGGAGGACATCAGAATTTAAAACAGAATGCAATTCTCAACACTGCCAACTATAAAAATATTGTGAAGATAAACCACATATACCCTATTATATGCACTAACCAAATAAACAGGTAATTCTTTTTCCAGTTCAAGAGTGATTCCACTTTTCAGGTTGCAGCTCTGCCCTTCATAATACACACCCACCGAAGCCACACTGGCGGATGCTCTCCATTGACGTTTACTTGGAGAGAGAGAAAGGATCCTACCCAAAGTACCTTGTAAACTTTTAAGGCTTCTAATTCATATGGGACTAAGAATAAAGGTCCGCACTTTTATTTCAAATCATTGTTCTCTTGTAAGTTTGTTTCCTAACTCTTTCCATGAGGGCTTGATAATTCACTAGTCTAGCTTCTCCACTTTTCCACATAGTAAGAAAAAACTAAAACTTAAGCAGTATGAGATATGTGGCAAAGGGAGAAAATGCAGAACTATGCAAACTGTTTACTTTTATACCAATTTTACCATGTGAGTAAATACTTCCTTCCAATCATATACATTGCACATGTTAATAATAGGATTTATAGAAATAAAATTAATTCCTTAATTCCCCAAATCTTTCAATTTTCACTGTATCGTATAATTCTTTATATAGCCTAATTATTTTCCCCCAGAAGAAAAACACAATTAGAAGACAAACTAACTACCATAGCCGGTGAAGGCAGAATAACACGGAGGTTGAGAACACAGCTTTTGAAATGAGACAAACCCAGGTTTCCAATCCCAGCTCTTCCACTTGGGAGCTCTAATTCTGAGTCTTCTCACTTGTAAAATGAAGACAAGAACAGTATCTGCCCCACTGGGTAGCTGTGAGAATTAAATAAGTGATTGCATACAAAGTTTTTACTTCAGTGTCTGGCGCACAGAAAATGCTCAAAATATGTGAGGTCTAATTATCTTCATTATCGTTACTTCCCATAGGTTAGCAGATTGTAGGAGTAGGTAGAGAAAACCTCCCACAGGTAATTTTTAAAAATACATCTTTAAAATTAATTTTGAATTATACAAGTAGTACATGAAGACACTGTCCTTTGCCAGAGGTAATTTAAGTAAATTCCTACTTGGAGTCAGAGGGCTGAATGAGATAATGTCTTGCAATCTCTAGCAGCTCTAGGAACTGATGGATTTCCCGAGGACAAGGGCAAAAGGGCAGCACCTCCACCAGGACTTGTAATGCAACTGGGACCCGGCCAAGCTTCACTTCCCCCTGCGGCAGGGTTGCATGCCCTCCTGGCTGCCTCGAGCTCTCTCGGAGACGGGCCGGCCCTTAATGGTAAACACATTGTCCAGCAAAATGAGAGGATGGATGTGTTTCCAGCTCAGGAAACGTAATAAAAATTCTTTATCTATTTTATTGAAAACTCAGTTCTGAGACATTACCTCAGAGGTCAGGCCTGAAGATCAGCCACTCACTCGCTATTTCATGTTGAGACGAATTCACTGTCCTCAGAACAGCATCTTTGAGGTTTCGCTCCTCTTTTTGTGACTAAAATGAGGCCTCTGAGCCGTAAGTATAACATTTCAATTAACACTCAACAAAGAAGTTAATTCCACACATAAGAGAGGGGTCTAATGCAAGTAAATGGCAAGTCGTGGTCCTGGAAGACAAGGCATCAAGATTCACAAACCATTTTCAGTATTTCAAAAGCCCCGAGGAGCCTGTAAGCTGCACAGTCTAAACGCCCGTTTCTTCGCTGCTCCCGGAACTCCGTCAGCACCATGCCGTAGCAATGTTACCCATCTCTTTGTTCAGTGAGAGTGAGGGTTTCCCCCTTAACACTCGCGAGGACACAAACACGGAAGGTTATTCAGGCGCTCTGCTTTATTTACCCACTTGGTATATTTCACAACTCAAAACTCCATTCACTCTTAAGATTTCAAGTTTAGTTTTCTTATTATTCTCTTTATACCATCACTTTTTTTTTTTATTGTTATGCAATTACAGTTGTATGCCTTTTCTCCCCATCCCTCTACCATCACTTTTTAAAAAGGCCATTATAACATTAACTTAAATTCACTTAAATGCTTTAAACCATATTTATAAATTTAATATATTCAGTTCTCTTTTAAATTCCCTAGTTATCTGACTGACAAACAAAAGCTTTCAAAAAATGTAGGTAATTCTTTTAAATAAATGTTCAAATATGATGATTCTTGGGCTCTATAAAATACTCCAATATTGTCTACAAACTTACAGTTCTAACTCAAAATTATGTCTAATCAACTATTCACTTACATATATTAAAAATCACAAGGCTGACCCATTAATTTAATAAGCCACATTATCTTAAACTTTAAAAGTACATATTCCCTAACAAAAATATTAATACTTGAATTTGAATCACTAACACATTTTAATACGTAATGCTAAAAGATAACCACTAAGGAACTAACTTTACATCATTCCAAACAATATTGAGGTTTATCTTTGGAAGCAATTTGCAGGGAGGAGGCGGGTAGTTTAGCTTGGTGAGGTTGCATAGCAACTGAGAGACTGGCTGGGATACCAACCTACAGGGGATTATTCTCATAACCTGATGGCAAGGTGCGCCCCGTTTTGTGGATGCCGTGTAACTGGCTACAGAAGCTAAAGGAGGCAGCCATCTAGCCCCAGGCCCGAGGCTTAAGCAATAGCATTATCTAATTTTCAAGTCGTCATCTACGTGACAGTGCCCTTGACGGGAAACTGGATTCTGGGCATCATAACGCTGTATCTGACTCAATGGGCACAGCTTTTAAGAAGCATGGCCATGTCAACTTTTGATTGGCATTAATTTAAAAAATGAGAGCGTTAACTCATTATAATTCAATATTGGGTGTGTCTGAAAGTCCAACTCTCAAAACACAGGGAACTGGAAGGGGCCACAGATGGAAACCATAAAAGGCCCTTCAGTAAGGGGAAGTTTAGAAACTACCGGTTTAGTGAAAGGGTTGGCCAAATCCCACCTACCACCTCTTTTTGTAAATAAAGTTTTATTGGAACAAAGCCATGCCCCTTCGTTTATTATCTATGGCTATTTTTATGTTCCCACAGCAGAGCTGTGTAATTGCAACTGTCTGGCCCCCAAAACCTGAAGTATTTACCATCTGGCTCTTTAATGGGAGTTGACTGCCAGTACCAGGTTTAGAAGAATAGCTGGGAATGAGAGAGGTGGATTCCATACCTGACTCATGCTGTTGGGAGCAACAAAAATATAACAAGTATTAATTATTAACTAAAATGTAAAGTGATTCACAAATATATGGTGGCACATGATCAGTAATTAATTGAGCATTCTTAACCTATTTACTTAATCTTTTTTCATCTGTGTTCATAAAGTATGGAATGATAACATTTATCCTAACCAACAGTATGAAAACACGAGGAAATGCATGCTTTGAAACATGGAAAGGGCTATGAGATAGAGTGATTCCATTCCATTCCACTATCCATTTAAAAAATACCCTGAACCAAAAGCTTTATCTCTCTCTCGTGATATTCCATGTGATTAAAAGCAAAACACACACCAGCCCCATGAGCATTTTTCCTAGACCACCACAACTAGTTGTGAGCCAAGCCAGCTAGCTGCAAGACATTCTCTGCTCAGTTACTCGCTTTTTCAGAAGAGGAGATTAAATTGTATTATATGCAGTGACAACACAACTCAAAAATGGCCATAAAATATTCAGTATAAAATATTTAGCACATGAAGAGGCTACATGGTAACATGCTACATCTCTCTTTCCAGAACAGCCTCAGGCCAACATTGGAGTACTTTCATTTCTGTATTTTGCTCCAAATTATTTGATAGGGCAATTCCAACAGATTTTCAACAACTTCTGTCCCATTACCCAGTGGTAATAATAAGAGACTGTGGTTAAGATCAGCTAACTCCCCAACAAGCACAGAGCTCCAGTATATCACTTGGGAAATATGATGTGAAGTCTTCGATCACCATTTTTAACCTGCGACACCTGCTATTCTGTATTCCAACTACTGAAACGTACTGAGTTGAGAATGGCTGCAAGATCAAGAAAGAAGGGAAAGAGGCGGACGGTGGTATATATATATCTCCACAAACTGAAGCCAGGTAGTTAAGCTTTAACTGCCATGATTAAACCCATAACTGCAAATGGTGTTGTCTCATCTTCCTAGAAGCACTTATCTAAATGAAAGCCGCTGAAGCCACAGAAAAACTTCATTTGCAATCACTTGAACGCTGGGGTCTTTTTTCTCCTCATTTCAGACCGCCATTTTCATTTCCATCAGCACTGCTGGAGTCTTTTAAAGATATGGACATTAGGGGAAACTCAGGCTTGTGTTCCAAGGCCACAAACTGGCACCATCCTCTAGCAGATCAGTGTTCTACCCCTCCGCTCCTCTCCCTTCAGAAGTTATGAGTTACATGGTTCAGCCACTGATTTTAGAAACACATTGACTAATTCATCATGAACTCCAGCAAGCCAAAAAACGGTAAAATGTGGATATAAAGATACCCAAATGAACACCCTCCTATTACATGCCAAAAGAGGATTTGAGTATTCTAGTGCTCACTCAAAAACTAAAATTTGTTGTTGTTGTTTTCAGAAAAGCATCATTTTAAAGACACCTACAAAAAGTGTACATAGATATTTCAGAGAATGAACTGAAAAAAAAATATTAAATGGAAAGAAAATTTAAACACTTTTGAGAGATAGTATGTATTTCTACTTCTGGAAAATTTTCTAAATATACCTAAAAGAAAAAGCCATCACATAAAATAACATCTGTAGAATCAAATAATCATTTAAAAGAATATGTTTCAATAATGCAGTGGAAATAATTGTTCAGACTTCTAAACTACTTGAGTAAATTGATGTTTGGCATATCTAAAACTCAGAGAAATACTCATAGTATGGCATTTTCAGGCACTTTAATTATAGATTGAATCTTCAAGCCAGATTTTATTCACACCCCAAAACCTAACCTGCAAATCATCTAAACCACCACTAGGTAACAACAGAATGTCACTGCAATACAATGATGTATTGCTATCTCACACCATATTATATGTTTATTTGTTCACTCCTACATGTGAATGAGTTCCACGGGGCAGGGACTTTGCTGTCTTCGTCACCACAGTGACCTCAGCACACACACAGTACGTGGCACATAGTAGGTATCCAATATCAATTGGTTGTATGACCAAACGAATGAATAATGAGGACTTAGCCATGTATGGTGGTCAGGATAGAGCGGAGAATACTGGTTTTTATGATATTTAGGAGCTAAAACAGCAAGTCTGGGTATCTGACTGCATGAGAGGTTAAAGGAGAGAAGGAATCTAGGATGAGGGACCAGTTTTCCTGTTTGGGAGCCTGATATTACTAAATAATACCAGGAATTCATGAAGAGAAATTATTTTAAGGGGGAAGTACTGAGTCCAGGTTTAGATGAGCTTAGTTTGGGGCACTGAAATTTGTATGTCCAGCAGACCACTGAATATATGAGGAAAGGAAAGGGTAAGGCTAGAAATACATATTTGGTAATATTATAGTCATAGAACTATATCGACTCATTCAAGGAAAGAATGTAAAAAAACACACAAAAAAATAAAATTGAAGAAGATTAACATTTTGGTGAGTGGATTTAGTATTTGGAAAAGTCCAGGGATGAAAGTGAGGAAATAGTTACAAAGTACTAAAAGAATCAGAAGAAAAAGAGCCAAGAATGAAAAAGAGCATTTCAAAAAGAGTGCTTATTCAGGAATACTGAATATGCAGAAAAAGTCTGGAAAGATAAGGCAATGAAAAGTATCCTTGGAATTTGATAAAATGGAATTCAATCATGAACCACTGGGGGGGAAAAAAACACTGAGTGTATTAGGGGAAGAAAAGATACACTATAATGGCTGAAGAGTGACTGAGGCCAAATGTGGACCTCCTTCTAAAGCACATAGAAATGTCAGATATAATGACACATTGAAATTCCTCAGATGCTGGAAACTGGGAACTCAAACCCAAAACATCAAGTATGGAGCCAGCAGAGTCATGGCCCAGGGGCCAACTAGTGAGGAATAGTGCCTGAATGGGAGGTAGGAAACCCAGCCTCATGTTCACAGCAGACAGAGAACCAGAACTGAAACTCTTGTACAAAGCAAGGACCCTGGGAAGGCCTTCCTCCTTCGTGAAAAGGGGACTAGAAAAACTATTCCTGGAAGTCACAGAAAATTTGTCATATCTTCTGTAGAGAAACACAATATCCAGTGACAAATTAAAACCCCAGCCAGCCTGTGTGACAAGCAGCTGGGGTGTCTGAATTTAAATCTTCCAAATCATATGAACTCTCAGGCCAAGAAATCAACATTAAGAACAAATCCTAGACCAAGGGAACCCCTGAGTTTCTTCAGCAGAAGCAAAGGCAAAGCTAATCAGTAAGAACACTTCCACAATCACTCCCAATAAAGCTGATCTCGCAATTTGAAAAAAAGCACAGATCACACGAAACAGTCATTCACAAAGAGGGAGTAAAAAGACACAATAAACAGAATTATCAGCCTCAAAACGTGACAAAATATAACTGTGGTTGTCATTGTTGCTAACACCAGGGATTTCCAACTCTGCCTCCTGAGCACGTAAGATTGTAGCTCTTAGCCTGTATGTAGGTGAGAAATGTGTGTCAGTTCCAGTGTGAGACCCTCCTTTCACTCTGACATGGCAACTGGTGATGCTCGAGATGGTGGCTGATCTCTCAGTCTGGGTTCCTGAGCAACTCCAATTAGCAGAGACGCGCTGGGGGCCTGCAAAGAATATGCAGCATGAGTAACACACCCACCTCACTGTTCTAAGCCACTGACACCGTTTTGGTTGGTTTGTCACTGCAGCATAGCCTCATCTGTCCTGTCTGATATGACAGAAATTTTTAAAAGCTTATAAAATCAAATATTTAACATGATTAAAGAGATTTTTTAAAAAGGAAGAGTGACCAGAAAGCCACGAAGTGTCGGTATCAAGTGTAGGTTATGTTTTTGAGAAATGTGGCTTACACTGGTGGTAGAGAAATAGTATGTAGCTAAAAAGGGAGACACGGTTGAAGGAAATTTTTTCTGAGACAGGAGAGACCTCAAGATATTCATAAGGCTGATGATAAAGAGAAAGGGCTTAATATAAGAGTTAAAGACAGAAAAGAGGAATTGCATATCCTTTATTAGTACTATTTAAACTCTTTGGGCAAATCTTATAGGAAATCTTACTTGATTTTTACCATTGCTGTCCTCATAGAAACCTTCCTTTTTTATACTAATGAAACACTACTGAGTAAAAGGCTCCCCCAATTTTCCCCCAAAGAATAAAATACTTGCCCTCTATACCCCTTCTTAATCCTCCTATCTTCTACCCTTCTTAGCAGAAACCAAACATATTTTATGAACACACTACAGTTGAAATTAGTGCCCTAAAGTGGTAGAGGTTACTTAGCAATGCCTTTGTAACTGGTCTCTCAGACGAGCTATGCCCTACCTTTGCTGTGTCATTTGTTCTTGAAAAATGTGAACAAAGGCTGAATGTGTACAGGTCAAACAATGAATTTCAGGTGAAGGAAAGTTCTTGTTCTACAATTACATCCAAGCTGTTAGATAGGATCTGCAAAGATGTATGTTCAGCATTTTACGTTTGTTCTTTAGTCTTACTGATTTCCTTCATTTATCAGGAGAAGTCAAAAAACACTCAAATTGAAGACAAAGAGGTACTATTTTGGGCAGGGCCAAGTGTTTTCCATCTTCATCTCAATTGTATTAGTTTATGAGACCTACATATCTTTTTTTTTTTGCTACGATTAGCACTTTCATATTTAAATTTTCCACTCATCTTTATAAGAAAAAATGCAATAAACTGTACAAATAATTGCACCAAGTCGCAATAAAGTTGGCAATAGGAGGAGATATTTGCAATGTCTAATACTGGCAAGTGGCGCGAACTCTGGAGCAGATAAGAATGCCTACAAATCAATGTGACAGCAACCCCAGCGACAATGAAGAACGGCTAACCATTTGTACAAGAGGGAACTCAAAGGCTGACAAGAATACATACAGATGCTCAAATTCATTTACAAATTAAAACAACAAGGAGAAAGCACATCACCCTTCTTAGACCAATAAAAATCAGAATGATGAAGAATGCGAAGGGTATAAATGGAGATGTGTGAAGTGGGAACACATCTGTGCAGGTGCAGACTGATATATCCACTCCAGGGAAGAATCAGCTGTATGTGTATCTCATGACCTCACACTGCCACCCCTGTGTATATATTCCAGAGAAATTCTCCTACAGGCCCAGAAGGGAACAAACGCAAATGTCACAGAAGCACTGCTGTGGCTGTGGGAAGCTGAAGGCAATCTGGTTGTCCACTGTTGGGGGTGTCGATTGGTAAAATGTGGTCCAAGAATTCGTTATTGTTGTCATTGCTGTAATTCCCCTTTTACCCAGCTGCCTTTTTCTGTGTGCTGTGAGCTCTTCAAAAGCAGGGACTGAAACTTGTACACCTTTGTATTGAAATCATACACTATTCCTGGCCCATAATAGGTATTCGTGAAATATTTAATGCATGAGTAAAAATAAATTTAATAAAAGTTTTAAGATGTAAAAACAAATGGTATATACAAAGTCTAAGAATGCAGTTTTAAATTCTACACAAAACAACAATTTGACAGTAATGGTGGCAATTTAACATTTGGCGCTTTTTTTTTTTTCCAGTTTGGACTAAGAGTCCTAGAGATAACAAAGCAATTGAGGTTAGTTTAGAAATACTTAGAAATGTCACAAAACTATGAGAAATGACTGTATCTCTAAAATATAAGAAAAATGCTAGAAAAACCTAGTCCAGACTGTTATAGGTATCCTCTGATCAAATCACATTTCTAAGAAAAAAATGTGTTGCATGTTCAATGGATGGAGCATCAAATACGAAAAGACAGCTCAATGGCTTTGCATCATGACTTTTTTAAAGAAGAATCAGCCAGCCGCCTTTATGCACGACGTCAAGAATCCTCTAAGAGCAGCTATAATGGAAATGTCAGATGAAACTACTTCACTATTCGCCTTTAAAAGTGTTGTGTTGCATTTTAAAGACACTTAGATATTTGGCATTAAAAACTGTAGTGACAGGGTCACATGATTTCTCCGAGGAAATCGCAAGGAAAGGGAAAAAGGGTAGAAGGAGACACTGCCTAGCAGTAAGAACAGAAAGTCAGTTTTTAGCCCCAAGCCCTCCACTCCTGAGGTTTCCCCCTAATCACAACAAATCAACTGTCAATGCATTTATCAGAAAATGCCTCCCCACAATTCTGGTGTTCTCAGTTAATGCTGTGTTCTCCTGGGTGAATGCTTCAGAGAAAAGACAAGAACAGATGTGGAAGACATGATTTATCAGGACTAGTAGAGCTTGTGCTTCGTTTAGGGCAATCGTGCCCTAAAGCATAACCTCATGGGACATAAGCATTCCTCTAAACAATTCACTTTTTATGAAGCAGGAGTAGAAGTAGAAAACTAGTAGTTGTGATTTTGTACTATAATATTTTGCATTATAGGAGACAAATTTTGGACTAACTCTCCAGGATACTAATGTATTCATTTTAGTTAAGAAAACAGAAGTGGTGTATTTTACCTATCTGGAAAAGAATGGGGTTAAAAGTTTTTCTTATTCCTTTTTGATAAATATGTGATAGAAAGGAATCCCCAAAACCAGACAGCTAAAAGATAAAACTCTATTTGTTTGGGGCAGGAACTAGAATTATTATTATAGTACTGAGTCTCCAACCTCGTGTTGTATTGTTTTTTGAAAAACCAAAAAGGAATTTATCGTTAACATGATGGATTTGGAAAAAAAAAAGGTGAGATTATCACAATCTTGAAACCAAATGAATGAGCTTTGCAGAAACAAAACAAGACACTTTTTCTCCAAGGAAATGCAAAATGGTGGATGATGCAGGCGCTATAGGAGGGCTGGAGGCCTAGGAGCCCTACAATGGGAGACTGCAGGGGCTTTCGAGGAGGACTTGGCAGCGGGGGCCAGGTCATGGCCAGGGTTGGCCAGGGCTGAGTCCTCAGAGCTTGAGAGGCAAGGACAAGGACAAGGAGTGGATCTCCATCACCAACCTGGGCCTCTTGCTCTGCTTGTGCCTTTGTCTCCTGCCTGCTCCACTTGATATGGAGGTGATAAAAATCTACTTTTCTTCCAAGCCTCAGGAATATCACCATAATTTAGACTCTTGATTTCTCTCAAGGACAATGAGCTCATGAGCTCATTTAACAAATAATTGCTGAGTGTCTACAATTTGTGAAGCAGTATTCTAGATGCTAGCGATACAACAGAGAACAAAATGCAAAAAAAATTCTGTGGCCATTGAACAACACTCCCGTAGGAGGAAACAATGAAAACTCAAATACGGCAATGACAGAGTTGGTATGGTAGAAGATGCTGCGTGCTGTGGAGAAAAAGAGCAGGAAGGGGGATAGGGAATACTGGCGACAGGATAATCCAAGCAGGTCTCACTGAGAAGGTGCAGTGTGCCCGAAGCCAGGTAGGGAGTTGCAAGAAAGGACAAAGTCAGGAGCTCAAGACTTCAAGGATCTTGGAGGCCTCTGTAAGAATCCTGGCTTTTATTCTGTGTGTGAATGGAACATATTTCAATGGTTTTGAGCAGCAAGTAGGCATACTCTGTCTTACTATTTTAACTGGATCCTTCTGATAGATGTTAATAGAAGTTCCACTTAAAAAGAATTCCAGTAAGTGTAAGTCACTCTCTCTACTTAATTAACCCTCCCTATTGCCCTTCTACGATTAACAAAGTACCTTAGTGCATTTAAAGCTCTAAGAACTCCTACAGGAAGAAGCCTACTAAGCTTACGTTTTAACCCTGGACATCTTACACCTACTATGTCCATAAAACCCTTTTATTGTTGGAACACCTTCTAACATCTTACAGAACACAGTTTAGAACTCAGAACAGAACATACTGGGCTCGATGACCTTTAAGGTCCTTTGAGATCTAATAGTCTAAGATCTTGTATCAGAAACATTTTAATAGAAAAATTCTAACTAACCTTGTATTATACAGAATCAACAAAACTTGTTATGAAAAACAGATGGAACAATTTTAGGCTTTAGATATCTATCCTTTTTCTTTCTTGCTACAGTGAAATAATAACAATGAGAAGGGAATCAGTACTTGGGAGCAAAATCAGGGCTAAGATCTCTCTCAACATACTGTACGACTAGAAAATCAAAGTTAACGTCATCAGTTTGAGCAGAGGCCCCATCGGTGGCTCCTGTTTGTCACGTAAGAGTAGTTCTCCTGCTTCAACTGTTAAAACTAATACAGCCCTGCTGCCATTTGTACATGACACAAATGTTTATCTCAGCTACTAACTTTGTAAATTAGACTTTATGCAAACAATAGTTCTAAGCCACTAAACCAGAAAAATAGAGTTTTCCACACCACAGCAAGACTAAATTAAAGGTACATTTTTCAAAGCAGTATATTCATTATCCAATTTGTTTCTCTGATCTTCTCTCATTCACATCAAAGTATCTCAGATAAATCTCATATGTCCACAATATCTCTTAGTCACTGAAACCTAATATAAACTAACAGCCTACTCCTATAGCTTCATCTCTGATACAAATAACTGAGACTTGCCTCTTAAAGTTAAAAATATGTATAAAATAAAATCAGACTTAATGAAGAAACAAACTAAGAGATGTAGGCATAAGACTGCCATTTGTTAAGGGTCCCAAGGAGTCACATATATACAAATCACTCAGTTAAGTCCTACGGCAGGGATTGACTAAATATTAGCCTGAGGAGTCTGATTTTTCTGTCCTAGGGGCAGGTGTAGATGACAACTCTGTCATCCCACAAGCCCCAACTGGCTCTAATGAACCATGGGCTTCCTCATGGAGAGCGGTGGCCCATGAGACCTGAGAATGACTAACAGAAATCAGCCCCTCATGAGACTATAAGAGCATCCAATGTAGTTGACAAGTAAACATACCAGGTGCAGGGCAGGATGCAAGACACAGAGCCTAAATAAGGGGTGGGAGGCAGGGTGTGTCATGAATCAGAACTGGCAAGGACAAGAAAGAGGAAGGTAGGCAAGCAGAGAGGGTAGTCTGGAAAAATATCAGAAAAGAGAGTTAAGATGTACAAAGTAGTTTTTAAGGAAGCCATGGGATAGGGGTTCATGGTGAAACTTTATATCAGATGTTAAATGAGATGAATAAGAGATAAATGACATAGTTTCTGGCATCAAGAAATAAACAATAATAATGGCTAACATCTATGTATCCTTACTGTGATGATGTTAGTGTGATGTTAATGCATGATGTTAGTGTGTTACATGCATTTAATCATTTAATCTCTTAAATAGCCCTGTGAAGTATTTTCTGTTTTTATCTCCATCGTACAAATGAATAAACAAAGGTTTAGAGAGATTGAGCAGCTAACTCATTTTTAATGTAATCTTTATTATATTTTTATTACCATTTAGTTCCCTTATACCCCTACCCCCAGCAATCACCTCCCTGTTGTCCATGTCCATGAGTCCTTTTTCCTTTTGCTCAATCCCTCCACCACTAACCACCTCCCAGCTGTCATCTGTTCTCCATCTATGAGTCTGTCTCTGTTTTGCTTGTTAGTTCAGTTTGTTCATTAGATTCCACATATGAGTGAAATCATATGATATTTGTCTTTCTCTGACTCACTTATTTCACTTAGCATAATGTTCTCCAGATCCAGCCATACTGTCGCAAAGGGTAAAATTTTCTTTTTTACAGCTGAGTAGAATTCCACTGTGTAAATGTCCTATTCAAGTTTTTTTTTTTAAATAACAACTCTATCTCAATGGCAAAAAATAAACAATTCTACTAAAAAATGGACAGAAGATCTGAATAGACATTTTTCCAAAGAAGATATGCATATATTCAACAGATACATGAAAAGATGCTCAACATCCCTAATCAGCAAATTAGGGAAACGAAAATCAAAATCACAATGAGATATCACCTCGCACCTGGTAAAATATTATCAAAAAGGCAAGAAACAACAAGTTTGGCAAGGATGCAGAGAAAGAGAACCCTTGTGCACTATTGGTAGGAATGTAAATTGGTGCAACCACTATGGAAAACAGTACAGAGGGCCCTCAAAAATTAAAAACATAACTACCCTGTTATCCAGCAGTCTCACCTCTGGCTATTTAGCAAAATAATACAAAAACATTAATTTGAAAAGATATGTGTGCCCCCACGCTCACTGCAGTATGTCTACAATAGCCATGATATGCAAACAACCCAAGTGCCAATCAATGGATGAGTGCAGGAAAAGGAGGTGGGATGTGTGTGTGCACACGCAAAGAATGAAATCTTGCCAGTTGTAACAACATGGGTAGACCTTGAGGGTGTTATGCTAAGTGAAATAAGTGAGACAGAGAAAGAAAAGTGCTGTATGATCTCATTTGCATGTGAAATCTAAAAACAACAACAAGAAGCCCATAGACACGGAGAACAGACTGGTTGCCAGAGGGGGGAAAAGGGGGGATGGTCAAAGTAATAGAACCTTCCAATTATAAAATAAATAAGTCATTGGGGTGTAATGTACAGCATGGAGACACTACTTAATAATACTGTATTGCATATATGAAAGTTGCTAAGAGAGTAAATCTTAGAAGTTTTCATAATACAAAAAAAATTTGTAACTATGTGTGGTCATGGATGTTAACTAGGCTTGCTGTGGTGGTCATTTCACAATGTATACAAATATTAAATCATTATGTTGTATACCTGAAGCTAATATAATTTATATGTCAATTATAACTCAGTTTTTAAAAAACTATAATAATAAAATTTATTACATTTGTGCTCTACATATTACAATACATTATTATATACAACGGTGTGAAATAAATATCTCATGGCTACTGCCACAAAAGAAATGGATAGCAAGCAAAAAAATCAGAAATATGTACATTATTTTTTAATAAGAACATTCAATTCTGAACTGGACAATTTCACTGCATACAAATGCCGTCTGCCTTTTATTTCATATAATCATCCTACTTTCCTGTATCTACACTATTCAGTAGGCTCCTGTGTCAATTTTTATATACAAGAGAACGTAGTGCTTTTTATTCTTAATAGAGTGACGCTGATAGATCAATGAACCTGGGGCACATAATGTTTTCAATAAACCCTCCTCAGAGTCTATCTGGCAGAGATCGTGTTGATGCAGCGTTCAGGGAAGGCTGACCAGAAGGGACGAGGCAGATCTGAGGCTTGATCTCAGGACAAAAAGAGAAGGAGGTCCGTTTGGCCTAGAAGATAGGATCCAGAAACAGAATAGTAGTAAATGATACTGGAAAGGCAATTAGGAGCTGAATCAGGAAGGGCCAGGGCTAATGAGATTAGACTTTGATTTGTGGTGAGTTATTGGTAGACTTGATACATGGGAATGCTGTGTTTAGATTTGCACTTTGAAATTCTGCTCTGAAGTCTTAGCGAGAATAGGTCAAAAGGAGAGAGTGAGTCGGCAAAAGGACCAACTCAGAGATTGTTGTCCCTTCCATCATTTGTGGAACAACACAGAAATAAGCAAACAAAAAAAAATTAAATGTGTATAGGGGAAGATGATGAGGGTCTCCTCGGAAGGAGAATAAAGGATATTTTAAAAAGTAGTTACATACATATCACACTTTTGATATGTATCAATGTGTGTGTGTGTGTGTGTGTGTGTGTGTGTGTTTGTCAGCTCGGATAGGGCCTGAAGACTGCACTGGCTGTGGACAATGTGAGAGGCTAGCATGACTGCTAGGTCTCTGCAATGGGCATCAAGAAGCCAGGAGAATCAGAGAGATCACAGAGGGGAAGAAGAGATGAAGAGCCTGAGTTTAGACCTGATGGATTGAAGGTGCCTATGACTCACCCTGAAATACAGGTTTGAATACAGTCAGAATACAGGTTTGAAGTTTAAGAGCAAGGTCTAGGGTGAACCTATCTCTAGTGATTTCTGAGTGATTCCACATTTTCTCTCACAGATAACAGTATTGACCATGAAGGTCAAACCATACGAAACTGCCAACATTCTTTTTTTTACCTACAAAATAATAATTTCAATAAAATAATATACTTTACCCATGAGTTCCTTGGAAATAAGACAATATATAAATACACAGTATTTGTAAAACAGAATCTGCAACAGATATTTCACAAATAACATGGAAGAAGTAAAGTGATTAAACATACATTTATTATTCTGCACCCATTTTTTAAATGTGATTTTGAGAAATTATTATTAGCAACTTGCACAAATTATACAATTAATGGAACTAAAAAACTGATGGATTGCTCATTTGTAATTTCAAGCTAATGTCTTTTGTGGGGTCATGCAAAAAATCCTTTTTTTTTTTTTGCCTACGTGAGGAACTAGTAACTATAGTTTTTCGAATGGCTTATCACTGCTCATTAATTCACTGCCTCCCAATCAGTCTTTGTGGCGGAAGAAATGAGAAGAGATGGGTACCAGACCACCTGCTGAAATGCATTCTCAGAGATGGCACCTCAGTTTCCACATCTGCAAATCACAGATGATATTCCCTACTTCTGTGGTTTACTGTGAGGACTAGAGGAGGCACTGCACGTATTCCAAGGGACACAAGAGAGGCTTGGTAAATAGTAGCTATTGTTATTATGTCACAGTTTCACTAAATGACCAGTAGCATTACTCAAAAAATCATCTCCTATGCCAGGTTGTTGATGACTGACCTATATTAACTTATTTATGAACTTCAAATTCTTGATTTCACATATCTGGAATCTAAAGAACAAAATAAGCAAACAAAATAAAAACAGACCAACGGATACAGAGAACAGACTGATGGCGGCCAGAGGGAAGAGGGGTTGGGAGACTGGGTGAAAAAGGTGAAAGGATTAGAACTACAAATTGGTAGTCACAAAATAGTAACAGGATATAAAGTACAGCACAGAGAACATGGTAAGTAATATTGTAATAACTATGCATGGTGCCACGTGGGTTCTTGAAATATTGTGGGGAGGGGGCACTTTATAAAGTATATGATTGTCTCACCACTATGCTGTACACCTGAAATTAATATAAAATAATATTGATTATAAACTGTAATTGAAAAAAAAATTTAAGATTTTTTTAAATTTATTTTTAGACAGAAGGAAGGGAGGGAGAAAGGGAGAGAAGCATCAATGTGTGGTTGCCTCTCGTGCACCCCCTACTGGGTAACTGGCCCACAACCCAGGCATGTGCCCTGACTCAGAATCGAACCAGCGACCCTTTGGTTCACAGGCCAGCACTCAATCCAGTGAGCCACACCAGCCAGGGCTGAAATATAAAATTTTAAATTAAAAAAAATTTACATTTCTTGGACAAGACAAATAGAGAGAGTACTGTTGAAACAAAAAGTCAAAGTCATTTTGGCCAAGATAACATAGTAAATGAGACATATACTCAGAAAAACTATGTAGTAATCGCTGAATCACAAAAAATTTTAGGGTGGAAAATAGCCTTTAAAAGTTCTCATCAACATTTCTTCAGTAGTCCCCAGATAGAGGTGAGGTAGCCCAAATACTTCAAGGATAGCAATAATTATTAGAGTTATTAAAAAATTCTTCTTATAGGTTTTTGTGGGAATTAAATGGAAACAAAAATGTGAAAAGTGCCAGGTAAACTGGTTCTAGTCACCCTTTGTCCCAGTCTTCCTTCTAAAGACATGGACAGTAAGTTCATTGCTTCCTAAAACAACTATATTGAAAACAATACATATTAAGGTATTTATAACCTGGGTGGTATGATTTTCAGT
Source organism: Desmodus rotundus (assembly GCF_022682495.2). Classification (NCBI taxonomy): domain Eukaryota; kingdom Metazoa; phylum Chordata; class Mammalia; order Chiroptera; family Phyllostomidae; genus Desmodus; species Desmodus rotundus. The sequence goes on along the minus strand of NC_071393.1, from coordinate 16,801,451 downwards.
CATGGTCCTTTATGAGATAATTAAGCCATCACAATGTGTTAGAGTGATTGTATTGACAGCTGTAATTCTTCATTCCCCCTATTGAGGATGTGGTATTGACTTCGACCTAAGTCAAGTTCTACTGCTTAGGCCAATAAGATGTTAGCAAATGTGATACAAGCAGAAGCTGGCCAAGCACTTGTTCCTCAGCCTACATCATAAGAGAATGCCAAGGGTGACCCACAGGAGGATGAGACAGGTGGAACAGAGCCTGCTCAACAGAGTTGTCCCAGGGGAGGTCTCACATATGTGAGAGAGGCTGGGCAAGATCAGGGAAGCAACCTAGCCACCGCCCACCCAGCTGACCTCAGCTGGTTGCAGACATGTAAGCCCCGCCGAGCCTGGATCTCATCAGAGATATGTAAGCAAAAATAAATGTGCATTGTTGTATGCTACTGAGGATTTGTGGTTGTTTTTAAGTCATACAAAATTACTATAGTAACAGAAAAGTGATATACATGATTTATTAAGCACATGAAATCTGTGTACTCACTAACCGTATAAAAGCCCAAACCCCGGCAGAATGAATGACTATGTGACAACACCTCAACAACGACATGAGTTGTGTGTGTTTGAACAAGGGTTTGGGACATCACAGTTCTTCCGGTGTTTGCAAGCAGTTAGATTTTAATAGAGTTGCATCAAATATGGGGTCTTTCCTATTTTACTACTTCTAAACTCAAAATCAGAAGGCGTCAAGGATATTGAGTTGTTAAGATTACACCCATTAGAGAAAATTATCTTGTATAACAGTTCACTTTCTAGGTGCATGTAGGAGCAGCAGGATATTGTACTAAATCTAGACTAAATGACCTAAAGTATCTTTTCTATTTCCAATTTCTGTGATTCTTTTATTCTACACCTTGAAAGAAGCCAGTTGGCAAACTACACAGAAACACTGGTTTCTAGAGAGAAGTAAAAGCAGCTGTATTTCTATTCCCATATCCTGGAAAGGCTTCTCCAGTAATCCAGAGTCTAATCTTGGCATATCAATCTAGAAAAAACTTTATAAACTGGGAAATTCATTCCTTGCACTAGCCACTCAGGACACTAAAGCAGCTAGGTGCCAGGCAGACCACACTTAGCAAATGGGAACAAGGCATGGAAAAATACCTGTTTCTGATATTTGGTGGGAGGAAGACCCAAGTCATTGCTTTCTTGTGATCCTTTCTTTACCTATGTCCAATTCTTTCTGTAACCAATAGAAATAAAGTATATCAAGAAGAAAACATGGATGTGAGAGAGTCATAAAAGTGAATGTGTTAAGATATATAAAGTATGCTGAGTTCTTTAGAGGAATATCATCATCTATATTAATCGAGTACTGTTAATCCCAATGTCCAGTCAGCACACATGAATTACACCTGCAGTGCCTAATCAGGAACAGGCATTCTCTAGATGCATTAAAGCAAATAACATATATTATAGTTGCTAAATTCAAATGTCTTTACTCAAGGTTTTAGTAATTGTTTTTGAGATCTCTCTAAAATGATTTTTATCCCACATTCCTATGTAAGAGTACAGGACAGAGATCTCCTTTGGGACTAGAGCTGGTCAGCTGCAGTGAAATCCTTTTACTGACATTTTCAAAGTTTACTATCAAGTCTTTTATATTATTTAAACCTAAAGGGCATGTCAGAGCCTATTGTACCATCAAGAACAGGCTCTTTTTTTTTTGTCCATTTAGAATGCAGATGCATACTCTGTACGCTCAAGAGATTAAAAAGCAAATGGAGTATATGAACCAGACTAATGGTCTGGCCCCTGCAGCCCTAGTGCAGAGTTTATTTAAAATTAAAGCTCTGTGGTGACTGCTAGGAGGAAGGGGTAAAAGGGGACTAAATGGTAATGGAAAAAATACAATAAAGATTAAATTTAAAAAAACAAAATGAGAGCTCTGGATGCCAATCCAACTCTTTAGATTTAACCAAGGTTTCTCACTAGAATGGTCCCCGCAACAGTATTAATACTGAAATCCTCCAGCGCATCCTTCCCAAGGCTGCTAGAGACAAGACTGTCCCAGGGAAATGCTCCCCGGACTACTGCCTGCAGGGGGTGCAGGAAAGGACTACAGGTCGAGCAGCAGAGACAGGGTAGGAGGAGTATGCCAACAACAGTCCTTTCAAGAGACTGAGTCACGAGGTTAGGTGAAAAAACATGTTCATCCAGGCCACCGAAACACATCCGTGAAGGCAGACTGACTTTAAGACTCATCTGTGTTAATGATATACGTGGGAATGAAAGCCAACAGCCATGTAATGCATACTTAGGAACAAGAACCATTGAACCAGAGCAGGTTCTGTGACACACTAGTTTGAAAATATCGGATTCTGAAAGAATCAGTTTTCCTTTCAAGTTGTAATGAGAATTCCAGATCTTCTACAAGTATGCATTTAATGGGAAATGCACTGATCCTCACTGTACCTTCATGTCTAATTCCCACTTTTCTCCCATTTACAGCTTAATAAAGAGTTGTTTTTTGTTAGTGGTGGTGGTGTTCTTTATATAGACATCTAGTTTCTTAGATACTAGCTCTTGGACACCCTTTGCTTAACCAGTTTTTTTTTTGGTTTTTTTTTTTTTTTTAGGAAAACAGTAATATTCTTCAGTCAAAGTTATTTAATTTCTACTTTTCTATGTTGGCAAGAAAGAGTAACACATTTATTCATTATGATAAAATATTTTTTCTGATCTATTTTCTATTACTTAAAAAAACCTCTTTATACTCATCATGAAGAAAATACACTCTAATAAAATGCCCAAATAGGGTCTCAGTGTGCTGGCCAGTGAATGCTTGAACACTGCCAATACCCAGCGGCCTCCTGGCAGCACTAGGCCTTCTAAAAGCTGTTCTCTGGCAATAGTCTTTCACGCAAGCACTAATTTTATTATAGCTAGTTTATGATTTTCCCTCATTTCCCTGCTATTTTTAAATGTGGGGCTGTAATAGGAGGCATCTAGAAGCCCAGGAGATGGAGGAACCATTACAAACTGTTGGGTCTCTGTGGTATCGGTGGCCGTTGGAAGCTAAGGATTGAAATGCAATGTCAAAAAGTATTTGAATACAGGGTCCCTTAGGGGAACTTTGCCCAACAAGAAACACATTGCTTTGCTCTCTCCATTTTCCTCTTAATTTCTGCTTTTAAGTCCTTGTGGTCTCTCAACAGTCTTCCCAGTTTTGTCCTTAAAAGTTATTTTTGTATATTGCCCATTCTTGCCAGACCTATTTAGCTACATTTACCAACACTGTGTTGAGGGATAAGTTTTTGACTTCTTGCATAATGTACCAATACTAATTTCTGTAACACAATGAAACAGCTTATGATGTGAACAAGACATTGCATGAAATGCCAAATTTACTTGATGTCATTCTACATGTAACTTTGGGATGAAGCTTTCAGAACGACTGGCTCTGAATTCATGCTAATCAGAAAAAAAAGTATGGAAAAGTAGAGTATTTTTCAAGTGTGGTATTACTGAGATAAAGATATTTGTAAAATGGTGTGGGGGGGAGGGTGAACCATGTGTTGTTTTTTCTTTTATAAGCTTACTTTTAATAACCAAGATAAGCAGAGATCTCACACAGGAAAGTGACAACAATCTCTATAAGTCAGAAAAAAGGAAAAAAACCCCAAGATACAGCCCAAGCTGCACAATGATAAATACCAAAACACCCTGACTTTGAGGTGGAAGAAAACACATGCGGAAGAATGGGGATCAATGATAAGAAGTCAGAAGGCCTGCAGACTAGTTCTAAATCTACTCCTAATCAGCTATATACACAACCCGTGCACCTTGGTTTCTTCATCTGCAAAAATGAGAAGAGTGCCATAAATGATCTCCCTAACTCCTTCCTACCTCTAAAATTCGGTTTCTAGAATTCATATTATCCCTGGGCCTGGATACAAAGAAATAACTGATTTATTTCCTATTGCTTACCTTATATTCTTTAATTCTTGTGGGAAAAAAGCAAAAGGCAAAAGATAAAATGAGACACATTGGGAAAGCATTTGAATCCTACAACTGCATTTTTAAAAAGGGCAAATATTAGAAACATTACTCCTTCGGGTTACATTCATTCTGAAACAAAATAGAGAAGAATGAGAAAAGTCACAAGCACATGAAATTATGGCTCTGGCAATACTATTAAATAGCAAGAATCCCTGGATCAGACACTGCCTAACAAATGCACTTTGTCTGGAGAAGCTGAGAGCCCAAAACAATACTAGAATTCTTTTCCAGACTGTCAATAAGTACGGATTACATTTGGTCGTTTTAAAAACAAAACAAAACAAAAAACAGTTTAAAGTAGCTTTTAGATGTACAAAAATCAAATGGTAGGCAATATTTATTCCCCATTAATGTCCTTTTCTCTTTTTATTTTAATTTCAAAAAATTTATTCATTAACCGTATATATATATGTATGGAGACAGAGACAGAGAGAGAGACATTGATCTCTTGCTCCATCTGTGGTTGCTTCTTGCCCCAACCAGAGATTGAACCCACAACCTTGGTGCATCAAGATGACACTCCAATCAACTGAGCTACCCAACCAGCACAGGAATGTCCTTTTCTATTTAGCAATTTCCGTTACTTATGTTTCACTTTTCCTAACATAAAAACTAAGGGGCAAATAGATGTGCAACCCAAATGTTACTTTATACATTCTATATAGCATCAGAAACCAGGCAATCAAGCAATATTACCATAAAGCTACTGCTAATGGCTTCTCTATGGGATCCATAAGCCAGATCAAACTCATTATTAGCCAGAGTCAGCTCTATTCATTCTACAGTGTATCCTCTGAATTTAAAAATAAGTTTATACTTTCCAAGAGAAGCAATCAACTTGACTAATAAAAGAAATACGATTAAGATTATTCAAACATTCTCAAAGTAAACTGTGAAAGTCCAAGGCAATATTCTTTGGTTTAGCACTCTTTGACTGTATGTGATTCCAGGCTTGTGTACCTTATTCTTCTCCAACACACCCGCTGAGTTAATATAGTTAATATGTACTTCTCTATGGCACTACAGACAGACATAATTTGGTAATGTTCTTTATGAATTATCCTCTTTAGATTGAAAAAATTCATTTCACGTATGGAGTCTAACAAAAGGGAAAAACTTTATAGTCTTAAGTGCGGGTGTATTAATAGCATAGATAAGGCTTCACGGATGTGCCTGCAACTTGACAATGTCACCACATCTTTAAAATGTAAGCTCTTTTCTCACAACACGAAGTCTGTCAGTGTACTATCATCAGTCAACCAGGTCAAGGTTGAGCTGATTTTCTATAATGCTGGTTAGACCTGCCATGACCTCAGTGGGAAGACACAAATGCTGCATTACCAGCGATTCAGTGCAAACCCCGATGGACTAGAAGTTAGGAGTCCCTGACATGCGGACGGCCACTAATGGGCTGTCATCCTTGGGTAGGTCTCTCTATCTCAGGGCCCAGGCTGTCTCAGCTGTAAACTGAGGTGTTTTCTATGATCCATATCTGACCCAAAGTTGTGATTCTGACTTAAAATAATAAGGAATCAAAATATTCATTAGTTTAAAAAAGCCCAGAATAAACTACTTTCAGCTATGGCAGACTACTTTGTAGCAGAATTCATTTGCTAAAAACATCTAGAAAAAAAATGGGTTTAAAAATCCACTTAAAGACATGGAGTGGTTTCAAGGCATTCGAGACTTAAGGGACCAGGAACCCAGACAACGGGAAACTCAATGATGTGCATCTAACATCCTCTGGAGAAATATTCCAATTTGAAAAGGTTATGGGGAAAAGGTTGAGAGGTCAAGTATAAAGTGGCTATTATAAAGCACTGAAACTTAGCAGAGCTTTCAGCAATCATGTGGGACTAAGGAGATAAAAACTGAAGCTCAGGATTACCAAGGAGATCAAGATTCGACCAATGTCACAGAAAAGTGAGCCCAAGAGTGTGAGCCGTCTTTGCTGTCCAGACAGGCACTATTTTACAACTAGCACACACCTAAGGAAGAACTAGAAAGTCATTGCAATAAACCACATTAATAGTATTGCCATGGCAGAGGTAAGATAAAAACTGAAGTTCAATGCCCACCAGAGTGGTGGGGCCTGGTAAGTACAATACCTCAAAGCTTAAACTTGGGACTGTTGAAGGACTAAAACTTAGAAGTAAAGTTGAACCAGAAATTGATCTGATGGAACCCAGCTCTGAAATATCTCATTAGTGATTGAATTAGGGTGATCTACTCCTGCTCTAAATGTTTACCAGATATTAAAGAAAATTCTACCTGGAGGAAGATAATATCATTGAGATCTCCTAGTACATTCATGCACAATGGCAAACATTCAATTAAAAAATGGAAACAAGCACAAGCAAAACAGGACCAAGAGAAAAAATAGAAACGAACCCATGAGTTATTAGATATGAAATATAAAATATTTGTAATTAATATGTTCAAAAACAATACTAAGATGGAGAATCCCAACAGAGAACTGAAAGCTATAAAAATTAATCAAACTGATATTCTGAAAAATAAAATGACTGAAATTAATGTGACATATAGGTTTACTAGCAAGTTAGACAGCTAAGAAGAGAATATTTGTTACCTAAAATACAGGAAAGAAGAAAGATCTATGGGGAAATACACAGAGATGAAGCATGGAAAACAGAGTGTGAAGCATGAGGGACAGATGAAACATGATGAAAAGGCACAACTCACATGCCACTGGAGTCCCCAGAGGACAGAAAAAATGGGGTAGAAGCAATATTTGAAGAGATAAGAGTTGAGAATGTTCCAATACTGATGAAGGCATCAAGCCACAAACTTAAGAGGCTCAGCAAACCTCACACAGAATAAATACAAAGCAAACCACATGCAGGCAATTTCATTGTAAAAGTGCAGAAAACCAAAGGTAAAAAATAAAAAGCAAAAAGTGGGGAAAAGACATCTTCAAAGAATCAACAATAATTCTTTGTCTGCGATGGCAGTGCTAGAAGACCCTGAAGCCGCCTCCTCCCGCTGACACGCCAAATCTATACTTACACACAGAGCAACACCGTCAGAGGAGGAAATGGGGACTGACCCCACAGCTTCTGCAAAAACAAACAAACAAGAACGAGACCGCACAGAAAAGGGTAGGGAAGACAGAGAGACACAGTACCATGGGAGTCTCAGCCCCAACGCACTGACCTGAAGGAGGGAAGAAGCACATGGGAGCCTTGTGCAGACACACCCACAATGGGGCACAGGAAAAAAATGCTGGTTCAAATGGTGCGTAGACTGTACAAGAAGGAAATCCATTTACTAAACCTAGAGCATCTGCTAAGCAGAAGGTGAACTGTGAGAACCTTCTCCAGGGTCAGAGGCACCTGAGAGTGCCATTTGTATGGTCCCCTTCCACCCTGACTGCACAGGCAGTAGCTTGATCAAGGTGCTCTAGTGGGCCAGCCACAGCCATTCCAGTGCGCCCCAGTTCCCAGGCCCACACCAACCTCTGCAGCTTTCTTCAGGACTCCCCAAGGCTTGCACATGCTGTAGCTACAGCTCCTGCCCCAGCTCAGCTTGCATCTGGACTTCCCACAGTCACACACACTTCAGCTACAACTCCAGTCTCCAGTGGGGCCTGCCCCTGGGCCTCTCCATACCCACAGCCTGCTCCAACTGAAGCTTCATGTGGCCTGCCAAGGCAGCCTCTGAGCAGCCTGCCCTCAGAACTTTCCGTGGCCTGTACCCAATACAGCTACAGCCAGCCCACTAAGGAAAGTATCCTGCCCCCAAGACATCCCATAGCCAGCATCCACTTTAGCTATAGCTACAGGCTCCTGCGGGCTTGTTCCCTTGTCTCAGGCTGAATCTGCTTCAGCTGCAGGACTAGTCCTCAGTGTGGCTTGCCCGTGGGATTACCTGAGGCCTGAGCCAGCTCTAGCTACAGTTCCAACTGACCTGCCAAGGCAGCCCTGGCACAGCATGCCCATGGGACTCCCTATAGCCCATGCCCACTCCAGCACCAGCTGACCTACCAAAAGCATCCAGCACATGCAGTTTACAAAGAGGCTCCTATACTAGGCTACTACTTCCAGACCAGGAGAGGTTGCTATTTCACCTACTTCACAGAAACAAACACAAAAAGAGACAGCCAAAATGAGGAGACAGAGGAATATGTTCCTAAAAAGAATAGGACAAAACCCCAGAAAAAGAACTAAATGAAACAAAGACAAGCAATTAACCAGATAAAGAATTCAAAATACTGCTTATAAAGATGCTCAATGACCTTTGAAGAATAGATGAACTCAGTGAGAACTTCAATAGACAGACAGTATAAAAAAGAAACAATCAGAAATGAAGACTACAAAAACCAAAATAACAAATACACTAGAGGGCCCTGGCTGGATATCTCAGGTGGTTAGAGCATCATCCTGATACACCAAGGTTGTGGGTTTCATTCCCAGTCAGGGCACATATAAGAATCGACCAATGAATGCAAAAATAGGTGGAACAACAAACCAATATTTTCTCTCTCTCTCTCCGCTTCCTTTTTTCTCTCTAAAAATCAATAAAAATAAAAAATTTTTAAATACCCTAGAGAGATCAACAGCAGATTAGATGATTAGATGATGCATAAGACCAAATCAGTGACCTGAAAGACAAGGTAATATAAATCACCCAATCAGAAAAACACAAAGAAAAACATTTTCTAAATGAGAATAGTTTAAGAGGCCTCTGTAACAACAACTATATACCAATATTCATAACATAGAGGTCCCAGAAGGAGAAGAGAGAGAGAAAGAGACAGAAACCTATGTGAAGAGATAATGGCTAAAACCTTTCCTACCAGGTACAGGAAACAGACATCCAAGTCTACAGAGCACAGAGTCCTCAACAAGCCTAACCCATTGAGGTCCACAGCAAGACACAATGTAATTAAAACCCCAAAGTTAAAAATAAAGAGAAAACCTTAAAAGCAGCAAGAGAAAAGCAGCCACTTACTTATGAAGGAAAACCCAGAAGGCTGGCAGCTGATTTTTCAGCAGAAACTTTGCAGGCCAGAAGGGAATGGCAGTAATGAAAAGAAAAACCTATAATCAAGAATATTCCACCCAGCAAGGTTATCATTCAGACTGAAGCAGAGATAGTTTCCCAGAAAAGCACAAGTTAAAGGAGTTCATCACCACTAAACTGGCTGTTTAAGAAATGTTAAAGGGACTTCTTTAAGCAGAAAAGAAATGGCCAAACTAAAAGTAAGAAAATGTAAGGAAAAAATAATCTCATTGATAATGCCAAACATTTAGTAAAAGTAGTGGATCAACCAATTATAAAGGTACTTTTAAGGTTAAAAGACAAAAGCAGTGAGATCAGATGCAACTACAACAATAAATTGGTACATGCACACAAAGGGTCTAAAATGTGATGTCAAAAACATAAATGTGGGGGGTGAGCAAAAAATGTAGCTTCATAATGAATTCAATTGTAGGCAATCAACAACTTTAAATACATGCTATAAACTTAGCTTGTTATCTACGAGTCTCAAGATAACCAAAAACCTATAATAGATATACCTAAATAAATAAATAAATAAATAAATAGAAAGGAACCAAATAATACCACTACAGAAAGCCATCAATGTAAAAGACAAAGCAAGACAAGAAGGAACAAAAAAAAACCTACAAAAACAAGCTGTAAACAATAAATAAAGTGGCTATAACTACATTCCTATCAATAATTACTTTAAATGTAAATGGATTAAATGCACCAGTAAAAGGCACAGGGCGGCTGAATGGATGAAAAAACAAGAGCCACACATGTGCTGCCTGCAAGAGACCTACCTCAGATCAAAAGACACACATTGACTAAAAGTGAAGACATGGAAACAAGTATTTCATGCAAATGGAAACAAAAAGAAAGCTGGGGTAGCAATACATACACCAGACAAAAGACTTTAAAACAAAGACTGTAAGAAGAGACAAAAAAGGAATTACATAATGATAACGAAATCAATCAAACAAGTAACTTGTAAATATCTATGCATACAAAATAGGAGCACCTAAATGCATAAAGCAAATAACAACAGACATATACGGGGAGATCGAGAGAAATACAGTAATCATAGGGTTCTTCAGCACTCCACTTAAACCAATGCATAAATCATCCAGACAGAAAATCAACAAGGAAGCAGTGGCCTTAAATAATACATTAGACCAAATGAACTTAATAGATATTTTAGAACACTTCACCCACTAAAAAAAACCAGCTGAATACATTCTTTTCCAATGCACATAAAACATTTTCAAGGACAGACCACATAGCACATGTTAGGCCACGAAACACACCTCAATAAATTTAAGAAGTCTGAAATCATGTCAAGCATCTTCTCTGATTGCCACAGCATCAGACCAGAAATCAACCAAAGAAGAAAGTGGAAAAACAACATCCAGGGATTAAACAACATGCTACTAAACAACCCATGGGTTAACAAAGAAATCAAGAGGGAAATTAAAAAAAAATTTGAGACAAATGGAAACACAATGATCCAAAATCTATGGGACACAGCAAAAGCTACACTAAGAGGGAAATTCGGAGTGACACAGGCCTACCTCAAGAAACAAGAAAAATCTCAAATAAACAGTCTAATAACCTTACTCCTAAAGGAACTAGAAAAAGAAGAAAAAACAGAGCCCAAAATGAGTATAAGGAAGAAAGTAATAAAGATCAGAGAGGAAAAAATGAAAGAGATTTTAGAAAGACAATAGAAAAGATAAATGAAACTAAGAGCTAGTTCTTTGAAAAGCAAAACAAAATTGATAAACTTTAAGACAGACTAAACCAAGAAAAAAAGAGGCAAGGCCCAAATAAGTAAAATCAGAAATGAAAGAGGAGACATGATAACTAATACCACAGAAATAATTATGGGATACTCTCAACAATTATAGACCAACAAACTGAACAACCTACAACAACTGGAAAAAGTCCTAGAAATGTACTTTTCCAAGACTGAATCAGAAAGAAACAGAAATCTGAGCAGACTAATCACTAGTAACCAAATTGAATCAGTAATCAAAAAACTCCAAACAAACAAAAGTTCAGGGCCAGATGACCTCACAAAAGAAACCTACTAACATTCAAAGAAGAATTAATACCTATTTCTCTCAAAATATTTCAAAATACTGAAGCAAAGGTACGGCTTCCTAACTCATTCTACAAGGCCAGCATTATCCTGATACCAAAACTAGACAAAGACACTACCAAAAACCAAAAAATGACAGGCCAATATACTGATAAACATATAAGGTCTATCTGGAAAAAGTCCAACCATTGTTAACATAATGAGAACAGTTTGCATGACATCCATGTAACCTGGCAGCCAAGGAGAGTGGACTGGAATGCACATGCATGAACAATGATGACTTCACTGTACTAGTCAGTGGGGGCGTTAATCACTGTTGAGTGAGCATGTGTATTGTGTGGCCGTCGCATTCAAAGTGACTGAACCAATGGAGCAATGAATCTGCATCAGATTTTGCATTAGGCTTGAACATTCCTTCGCAGAAACTATTCAGATAATTCAGAAGGCCACAGCCATGGGCAACCAGTGATTGGCAGCTTCATCACGACAACACACCTGAGAGTGCATCACAACTTGTGCAGGGTATTTCGGCAAAATGTCAAATCACCCGGGTGACTCAGCCCCCTACAGCCCCAATTTGGTGCCCTGTGACTTCTGGCTTTTTCCCCAAACTAAAATCATCTTTGAAAGAGAAGAGATTTCAGAGCATCAATGAGGTTCAGAAAAATACAATGGGGCAACTGGTGGCAGTTAGTAGAACTGTGTGAGGTCCCAAGGTGCCTAGTTTGAAGGAGACAGAGGTGTCATTGTGCTCTGTACAGTTTTTCTTGTATCTTGTATCTTCTTCAATAAATGTCTCTATTTTTCATATTACATGGCTGGATACCTTCTGGACTTACCTCATATGTACAAAAATCCTCAACGAAATACTAGCAACCAGAATTCAGCAATACATTAAAAAGATCATATACCATGATCAAGTGGGATTTATTTTAGGGAAGTAAGGATGGTTTAATACCCACAAATCAATGTGATATGCCACATAAACAAGATGAAGGATTAAAATCATATGATGTCAATAGATGGCAGAAAAAACTTTTTACAAAATCCAAAATCCATTTAGAATAAAAACTCTCAGCAAAGTGGGAATAAAGGAAACATGCCCTAACAAAATAAAGGCCCTATATAACAAACGCACAGGTAACATCATACTTACTGGTGAAAAGCTGAAAACTTTTACTCTAACATCGGGAACAAAACAAAGATGCCCATTCTCATTACTTTCATTTAATATAGTATTGGAAGTCCTAGGCACAGGAATCAAAAAAGAAAATGAACCCTGGCCAGGTGGCTTAGTTGGTTGGAGCATCATCCATACACCAAAAGGTTATGGGTTCAACTCCCAGTCAGGGCACATACCTAGGTTGCAGGTTCAATCTCTGATTGGGGAGTATACAGGAGGCAACAAATTGATGTTTCTCTCTCACATCAATGTTTCTCTCTCTTGCTCTTTCCCCCTTCCTCTCTTTCTCAAAAAACAAAATCAGTAAAAATATATCCTCAGGTGAAAAGAAAAAAGAAACAAGAAAATGAAATGTTTCCAAATAGGAAAGGAAGAAGTGAAACTGTGACTAGTGGCAGATGACATGTTACTATATATAGACAACCCTAAAGATTCCATCCAAAAACTATTAGAATAAATGAATTCAGTAAAATTGCAGGATACAAAATTAATATTCAGAATCTGTTGCATTTCTATACACTGATAACAAACTATCAAAAAATAAATTAAGAAATCAATGTCATTTACAATTGAATGAAAAGAAAAAATACATACCTAAGAATGAATTTAACCAACGAGGTACTATATCTGTTCTCTGAAAACTATGACATTGATGAAAGAAACTGAAGGTATAAATAAATGAAAGGACTGATCACATCCATGGATTGAAAGAATTAATATCATTAAAATGTCCATAATACCCAAAGCAATCTACAGAGTCAATGCAATTTCTATCAAAATACCAATGCTATTATTCATAGAAGCAGAACAAATAATCCTAAAATTTATATGGAACCTGAGAAGACACTGAATAACCAAAGCAATTCTGAGAAAGAACAAAGTTGGAGGTATCGTGCTCCTGATTTCAAACTATACTACAAAGCTACAGTAATCAAGACAGTATGATATTGGCACAAAAGCAGACACATACATCAATGGAAGAGATTGGAGAGCCCAGAAATTAACCCACGCTTATATGATCAATTAACCTACAACAAAGGAGGCAAAGAATATACCTTGGGGAAAAGACAGTTTCTTCCATGAAACATGTTGGGAAAACTGGATAGGTACATACAAAATAAATAAAAATAGAGCATTTTCTTACATCATATACAAAATTAAACTCAAAATCGATTAGACTTAAAAATAAAACTGAAACCATGAAACTCCCAGAAGAAAAACACACACACAGTAAACTGTTTGACATCAGTCTTAGCAGTATTTTTTTGGATATGTCTCCTCAGGCAAAATAACAACAGCAAAAAATAAACAAATGGGAGCATGTCAAACTAAAAACCTTTAGCACAAGGCAGGAGAACAACAACAAAACAAAAAGGCAACCTACTGAATGGGAGAAGGTATTTGCTAATGACATATCCACTGAGGTGTTAATATCTAAAACACATACCTCAACATCAAGAAAAAACAAGCAATCCAATTAAAACAATGAGCAGAGGACCTGAGTAGACATTTCACCAAAGACAACATACAGATGGCCAACAGCATAGGAAAGGATGCTCAACATCACTAATCATCAGAGAGATGCAAATAAAAACCACAATAAGCTATCACCTCACACCTGTCATAATAGCTATTATCAAAAAGACAGCAAAGAACAAGTTATGGCAAGGATGGAGAGAAAAGGGGGATCCACGTGTACTGTTGGTAACACTGTAAATTGGAGCAACCACTATGGAAAACAGTATGGAGGTTCCACAAAAAATTAAAAATAGAACTACTATATGACCCAGCAATTCCACTTCTGAGTATTTATCTGAAGAAACCCAAAACACTAATTCAAAAAGAGAGTGTATGTGTGTGTTTGTGTATTTGTATTTTATATATATGTATATATTGGTCTGTCCAGAAGGTATCCAGCCATGTAATATGAAAAATAGAGACATTTATTGAAGAAGATACAAGATACAAGAAAAACTGTACAGAGCACAATGACACCTCTGTCTCCTTCAAACTAGGCACCTTGGGACCTCACACAGTTCTACTAACTGCCACCAGTTGCCCCATTGTATTTTTCTGAACCTCATTGATGCTCTGAAATCTCTTCTCTTTCAAAGATGATTTTAGTTTGGGGAAAAAGCCAGAAGTCACAGGGCACCAAATTGGGGCTGTAGGGGGCTGAGTCACCCGGGTGATTTGACATTTTGCCGAAATACCCTGCACAAGTTGTGATGCACTCTCAGGTGTGTTGTCGTGATGAAGCTGCCAATCACTGGTTGCCCATGGCTGTGGCCTTCTGAATTATCTGAATAGTTTCTGCGAAGGAATGTTCAAGCCTAATGCAAAATCTGATGCAGATTCATTGCTCCATTGGTTCAGTCACTTTGAATGCGACGGCCACACAATACACATGCTCACTCAACAGTGATTAACGCCCCCACTGACTAGTACAGTGAAGTCATCATTGTTCATGCATGTGCATTCCAGTCCACTCTCCTTGGCTGCCAGGTTACATGGATGTCATGCAAACTGTTCTCATTATGTTAACAATGGTTGGACTTTTTCCAGACAGACCTCATATATATATGGGGGAGAGGGTGAGACAGAGAGAGATATGATTTCTAGAGCTAAGATTTATAACTAAATAAGCTTACAGTTCATCTATAGATTATAAAGTGATGAAGGTACTGAGGGCCAGGCTAGGAATTTGATCTCATAAAACATTTGTTTCTAAAGAAATAAATTTTAAAGATTAGCAAAACAAAAAAAAATCTAAGACCAGAACAAAAGAATTGTTAAGAGTAACAGAAAAAGAGTATGGATTGCAGGAAAGATGCTAGTGAGGATATATCAGGAAATGAGAAATCTGATAGGATAGATCAACAAAATAAATACAATACTTTAAATCTCACAATAAGGGGTCCTTTTGCAATAGACTGAACATTAAACAATCACTAGAAGAATGAGAACTTTAAAATAGGAGGACTACTTAGGCTGTGTTACATACATTTTACAAGAAATTCTACATTTCTAAGGAAACTTTCAGAAAAATCAGTCTGGCATGAAAGCTTTAGCAAAGCCCTTTTGTATCTCACACATATTTCACCTGGAACAAACAGAGGGCCCTTAAATTCCCACCACCACAAGTTTGCCTAAAAAAACAGTATCAGTCATGGTTTGTGATACGAACTGTTAATAAAGCAGTCTTACTGACTTAGCAGTTGTTTCCTTCCAAATCATTTTCTTATCAGCTCCCATATGCAATGCAGGTGCCTTTGAAGCTGAACAGCATTAGGAACCAGAAACCCAGGCTGGGCTTTGTAGGTATTGAATATTCTTCCATTTCAGTAATTTAGGAAACTCTTATCAGACTTTGCTGAGCCTTGGAAAAGACAGTCATGGATAGAAGCATTTCATCTAATGCACGTCTTTTTTTAGAAGGTTTTATTTATCTATTTTTAGAGAGGGGAAGGGAGGGAGAAGAACATCAATCTGCTACCTCTCACACACCCCCAACAGAGGACCAGGCTCACAACCCAGGCAGGCATATGCCCTGACCAGGAATCGAAACTGCAACCTTTCAATTCTGAGGCCAGCACTCAATCCACCGAGACACACCAGCCAGGTGATAGAAGTATCTCAAACTGGACCTTATAATTGCTCTTACATGAAGTCCTCTCCTTCCTCTCCTTTATGAAAGATGGCAATATAGCTGCTTTTCTGGAGAGAGTAAAGGTATTCTAAAGTAGAGCAAAGTGATAGGTTGTTAAGCTATTGTGGGAGAAGAGGAAGTTTTAAAAAAATTTTTTTTCTCAAACTATGCTTCTACCACTCCACTCCACTATGACGGTGAGAACATCAAATCAGCAGGTAAGGTAAAAAGTGGGGTCTGGCAGGTTTGATTTAGAAAGGCTTCCCAGTGATTCTGATCCCCCAGCTGAAGCAGCACTGGACTACAATAAGCAATGTGATTGATACACAGAAAGTGACAGGCTTTAGAGGACAGTTTTACAGTTGGCTAAAAGAGCAACCACAGAGAGGCTCCCACCACTATTTTTATTATAGGGATACTTCAAATGTATTAACACTCACATCTTGGCTAGCCTAAGCTACTGGAATCAAGTAAGACAATAAAATTATATATCAAAGGAAAAATAAGTACCTCATTGATATGGGCCCAGGAAAGAGGTGGATCTGAATCAGTAATAAGATTTGATTAGCTAAATAGGCGGTTGTGATACTGTCAAGTGTACATAGTAACCAGAACTTCTCTAAAAGCATTCATGGCTAGAAGATAATAATGAAGATGATGAGGATGGTGGCAGAGACTCCGGCGGCAGCTAATACACACTGAACAACCAACCACATGCTTTATGCTAAACTGTGCTAAATACTTTATCATATATCGCCCCTATTTTATGGATTAGGAGACTGAGGCTTAAAGAAGCTTCAGTAACTTGCTCAAAGTCACACAACGAGACAAGTGTCAGAGTGAGGACTCAGCCAAGGTCTATTTGATCTTACCCATGCTCTGCTTATCAGTTCAGATCAGCATAGTTAATTCCTCATATGCCTGAGATTGCTGGAGATTTGGGGAATGTTATTGTCCTAAGCATTTTACTCACCCTGTAATCATTTAAGACTCTTGGTGTGCCTAGTAACACCTCCTAAAAGACAGTTAAAAGGTAAAAATTTAGGCTTAACCAATTATTACAAGTTCTAAATAGAATCAGTTAACTTAATTAACTGATTCACTAGTAAAGTGTATTCCGACATTGAAATGGTAAAATCGGAAGATGCATGGCACTCAACGTATGTCTTCCAAGAAAGGCTGCAGACGCGCTCTAACGCACCCCCAGAGACCAGTGGACACCTGGCTAGTGAGTCAGCAGAAGAATGTGGATTAAGAAACGAAAGCAATAAGCAATTCAATGATAAATTCTTTGTGATGTGATTTCTCTGTAGAAAAGAAGAACTTTGAAATCCGTATGTGTTTTATGGTAATTAGAGGAAAGTGCTTTTATTCAAAAAGAATAAAAGATTCTGATTAGTGCTTTGAAAACAGACTTTTTTTTGATAGTGAACTAAACTTGAAAGAAAGAAAGGATTCCTAATTCGTATCGTCTGTAGTAGTAGATAGGAAGGGTATTGTTCTTACAATCTGTTGATGTTCTTACAATCGTCAGATTTTAGTTGTTCTAACCCACGACATAAAATTAAACAAACCTTAGTGATGTCCTTACAAAATTAAAATGAACTGTAAAAAATTATGGTTTTTTGTTGCTGTGTGGTGGAAATTATTTTTCTAAAAACTGGACATACAGAATAGGTTTCATTTCACCAAGGATTAATGATTTGTAACAAAAAATTCTATTCCAAATAACAAGTAGAATGTATTTCATGCTGTTTTCCAAAACAATGATTCTAACACTTATAAGCTGTGTGGCCTAAAGCAAAATAATCCATCCCTCTTTAAGCCATAATTTTATCATTTATAAAACAGGAATAATACCACCAATTTGCTTCAGCTTCTCCAAGTTTCCATGGTCTCCAGAATAGTTAAGTCCAAAGTTAAAAATCAGGAAGGTGTGATTAATCCAGACGCTATTCTGTCGGGGCACCCTGCCGCCCATCACACTAAATGACAGCATCGTAGCATTACAGGTTGTCATTAGTACTTTTAGGAGTAAGAGCACTCAAATTCCTCTTAGTCCTTAGATAATGCTGCACATACCTACAAGAATATGTCAGATTTTATCTGTTTCTCAGTTCTTTAGTTTTGACTCGTTGTGCTCAAATTTCTCAGCAAGCTCTTGGTTCAGTTCACAGTCCCTAATAATGGTACCACATGTATTATTAAGCAAAAGGCTTTTGGCATAGCCCAGGGAGCCCATCTCTCCAGAAAATTACTTAAGTATATTGAACTATCTAAAAATCCATTCCTGAAGATGGCAGTGTAGGTAGACACAGCTTGCCTCTTTGCACAACCACATCAAAATTACAACTAAAATATAGAACAACCATCACTCAGAACCATCAGAAATCGAGTGGAATGAAAGCCTGACAACTACGGGATTAAAGAAACCACATCCATCCAGACTGGTAGGAGGGGCGCAGATGTGGAACGGGCTGGTCCCTCACGCACTTATGGTGGATAAAAATTTAGGAGGGATATCTTGGAAGTGAGGAGTCCCAGCCCCACACCAGGCCCCCCAGGTCAGGGTCCCAAGGCCAGGAAGATAAGTCCCCACAACTTCTGGCTGTGGAAACCAACGGGCATTCAGTTGGTGGAAGAAACTTCTGAAGCCCCAAGCAGTTCCTCTTAAAGAACCCACACATGGACTCACCTACTCAGACTCACTCCTTCTGAGCTCCAGCACCAGGGTAGCAGCTTGAAAGGCACCAGTGGCAAATAAGGAGAAACTAAACTGTCTGGCATCAAGACGAGCAGAGGTCATTGTCCCTCTTCTAAACCCTACTCCCACAGAACCAGCAAGCAGGTGCCATATCTGAGACTCCATCAACCTGGCTAACACTGTTTGACCTGCCTTAGAGATCCCCAGAGACTCCGTCCCACCCAACTTACTGGCCCACCCAAGCTGCTTTTCCTTATGAACCGCTGGTCTTGGCTCAAACTGCGTAACTTCCTAAATCTGTTCAAACAAGCAACAGCTGGCCTCAGTGAGTCCCAGGCTCAGCACTAGCAGCAGCCAGCTTAGATTCACAGCTTGGCTTCACCTGGGAATCTCCAAGCTCAGCACAAGTAGCGGCCATCTCAGATTGCTTACGCCTCAAGCAGGGTGGCCTCAAGCAAAACACAGGTCGGGGGTGACCTTGCCCTGCACCACCTGGGAAACCCCAGGGTCAGCCCACCTAACAGACAGCTACAGATTATGACAGAGCACCACCACCTTGCCCCTACACAGATGATCCTCCATGGAGGGCAGAGGTTGGTGGTCAGTGGTCAGAGCCAATCCTTACAGCTGACTGGCCTGGGTAAACCCCTCCCACTGATCTGTCAACAGCAACCAACTACGAGAGGAGGATGTATTCAGCCCACAAGAAGGAGGCACCTTGAATACCCAGCTTGGGTGATAGGGGTGGCTATGCCACTGGACCCTACAGGACATCTACTCCATTAGGCCTTACTACCAAGACACAGAATCAAAGCAGCTCTGCCTAATACATAGAATCAAATACAGGAAGGCTGCTAAAACAAGGAAACAAAGAAACATGGCCCAAATGAAAGAACAGATCAAAACTCCAGAAAAAGAGCTAAACAAAATGGAGATAAGCAATCCATCAGATGCAGAGTTCAAAACACTGGTTATAAGGATGCTCAGGGAACCTAGTGAGGACCTCAACAGCATAAAAAAAGATCTAGTCAGAAACCAAGGATTCGCTAACTGAAATAAAGAATAATTTACAGGGAAACAACAGTAGAGTGGATGAATCAAGAATCAAACAAAGATTTGGAGCATAAGGAAACAAAAAACAACCAATCAGAACAAGAAGAAAAAAAGAATCCAAAAAAAATGAGGATAGTATAAGTAGCCTCTGGGACACCATCAAGAGGCCCAACATTCGCATCATAGGGGTGCCAGAATGAGAAGAGAAAAAGCAAGAAATCAGAAATCTATTTGAAAAAAAAAAAATAAAGAAAACTTCCTTAATTTGCAAAGGAAATAGACATGCAAGTCCAGGAAGCACAGAGAGTCCCAAACAAGATGGATGCAAAGAGACCCACTCCAAGACACATCATAATGAAAATGCCAATGGTTAAAGATAAAGAGAGAATCTTAAAAGCAGCAAGAGAAAAGATGTTAGCTACCTACAAGGGAGTTCCCATAAGACTGTCAGCTGATTTCTCAAAAGAATCTTGCATGCTAGAAGGGATTGGCAAGAAATACTCAAAGTCATGAAAAGCAGGGACCTACATCCAAGATCGCTCTATACAGCAAAGCTATCATTTAGAATCAAAGGGCAGATAAAGAGTTTCCCAGAAAAGAAAAAAGTAAATGAGTTTATCATCACCAAACCATTATTATATGAAATGTTAAAGTGACTTATTTAAGGGGAAAAAAGATCCAAACTATGAAGAATAAAATGGCAAAAAATACAAATCTATCAACAATTGGGTCTAAAAAACAAACTAAGCAAACAACAATAACAGAGACAGAATTATGGATACAGAGAACATTTTGATAGTTGCCAGGTAGGATGGGGGAAGGGGAGAATGGGTGAAGAGGTGAGGGGATTAAGAAGTATAAATAGGTGGGTACAGAATAGCCATGGGGATGTAAAGTACAGTATAGGAAATGGAGTCACCAAAGAATTCGCATGCATGACACATGTCATGAACAATGGTGGGGGGATTGCCTAAGGGAGTGGAGGGTGCTGGCTGGAGGGGGACAAAGGGGGTAAGTACAAGACAACTGTAATAGCATAATCAATAAAATATAATTACAATAAAAACTAAAAAAATCCATTCCTGTAAATATAAATACTTGCTTGGGCTTTTATGAGAATAACATAAAAATGTATAAGAAAACAAGAAATTTATTTGTAAATAGTAAACATTAATCACATACATGTAATAATTTTTATCACTGGTCATCATTTTAAATGAGTGGGACTCAGTTAATATTCTACAAACTGTATCATTATAGAGAAAATACTTGACTAATTTAGGATATTTAGAAGTAAAGTGTCATACTAAATCACAAAAGAAAACAATTCTTAAATATAATTTTAAAAAGTAATTCAATTGCATTACTGTTGAATTGGAAGTCAATTTCTATGGGATTCCTATTTCTTAGGATAAAATCAAGGGTTAGCTGTGGTGATTTTGAGTAAGTTGCATAGAAAGTACTTTTTCCATGAGATCTACTTTTACTCACTGCCCCGTCCTACCACCTGTTGGACGGGGGAGTGAGTAAGAGTAGGCAGAGGCAGCTCCCCACAACCACATCTGTAAGAAAAGGCCACTGGCCAGGTAACGAAGGGGGGCATTCCCACCTTCACTGAAGCAGAGACCACTAGACGGCCAATGCTCCCTTCCACACATACCACCCAGCTGTTCTACAAGGCTATTGATGTTCAATGCCTCGATCTCTGACATTTCCTTAAACAGGTTTCACCCACATATGCATATGTTGCTGTGATGCTGATCCAGAACTTGCTGTATATGTACCTTCAGGAAGCAGAAGGGAGCCGCGGTGTGTTTTTGTTTTCTTGGGGTGGTGGGTGGCGGAAGTGGTTCAGAGACAGGCATCTAGCTTCCACCAAGCAGTCTGATCACTGGAATTAACTGCTTATCACTCTTTCACCACCAAATCCTCTTTTCCTTATTTTTTTTCTAATATTTGATGGTGAGAAATTACAAAAATACAGAAATGTGGAAAGAATTGTACAGTGAATACCTATATACCCACATCAAGATACTGCAATCATAACGTTTTAATAAGTGTGCTTTACCACATATCTACACACGTTCTCATCGACCCGTCTGTTTGTTACATAATTGAAAGTAAATTTCAGACGGTAGTATACTTTCTTCCTAAATACTACAGCATGTATACCACTAACTAGAATTCAATATTTACTTTTTTATAAAAAAGTTTACACATAGTGAAATGCATAAAGTTTAAATGTTACCATTCGATGGGTTTTGATGAAAGTATACAACCATGTAACCAACATATATTAAACGATAAAACATTCCCCATCACCTTAGAAACTCCATTCATATCCCTCCCCAGTCAATCCCTGCCCTGACATCTGCCCGAAGGCAACCACCACTGATCCGATTGTTTTCACCACAGATCAGTTTTGTTGTTCTAGAACCTGTTGCTAATGGAATCACAAAACATGCTCTCTTTTGTGCTTGCATTGTTTCACTTAATCTCATGTTTTCAAGATTTATTCATGTTGCTGCGTGTACTTTGCAGCTCACATGCCCGTTCTTCCACTTGAGCTCTTCTCCGACTTCGCTGCTATGAACGAAACTGCTGTGCACATTCTTGTGCGAGTCATTCTGTGGACTTACGTTTTCAGTTTTCTCAGGAAACATCTAGCAGTGGACTTGCCAGGCCACAAGGTCAGTGTATGTTTAGATTCTAAAGAAACTGCAAGGCCTTTTCCTAAATTGGTTATAACATTTAACATTTCCAACAATATGTGAAAATCAAATGTATTAATTACATCCATATATGCCATATCTGCTACAATTTCTGCTTTTAACAGTCATATGCATATTAAAGAGATTATGAGAAAACAATGTAAAAGTAGCCTTTTGTATTTTCCACCATATTTATTATTTATAATTATTTATTTAATTTATATTATTCCTTTTCTCCTGAAGATCTGAGTTTCCATTTCATATCATTTTCCATCAGCCTGAAAATCTTCCCTCAGCATTTCTTACCGTGCAGGTCTGTTGGTAATTTTCTTCGTTTTGACTTATCTTAGAATGTCTTTATTTCGCTGTCATTCATGAAAATTATTTTTGCTGGTTATTGAATTCTGGGTTAACAGATGGTCTCAGTTTTTCTTCCAACATTTGAAAATTCTGCGGCGCTGTCCTCTGGACTCCATTGTTTCTCATCAGAAATTAGCCATCACTCGTTTTGCTGCTCTCTCTTTTGTAGTGTCATTTTCCCCTGGTAACTTTCAAGATTTACTTTTTTAAATAATTGGTTTATAGCAGTTTCACTATAAAGTACATAGATATGGTTTCCTTCTTATTTATTCTGCTTGAGGTTAGTTGAGTTTTTAGAATCTGTAGATTTATTTATTTTTACTACATTTAGGAAAATTTTAGCCATTATTTCTACAAATATTCTTTTTCCATTATTTTCTTTATCTTGTCTTTCTGCAACATATATGTAAGACCCTTTGATATTGCCCCCCAATACACTGAGGCTCTGTTAATTCTTTTCAATCTATTTTCTCTCTGATTTTTAGAACAGATAATTTCCACTGACCTATTTCCAAGTTTATGCCTCTTTCTCTGTCATCTCCAATATCCTATTAAACCCATATAGTGAATATTTTTATTACACAGTTCGTATTTGTTAGTGCTAAAATTTCCATTTTACATTCTTTACTTTCTTATAGAATAATTTCTATTCCTCTGTTAAGATTTTCTATTTATTCATTCATTGTGACCCTATTTTACTTTCCATATTTGGACATATTTATAACTCTTTCATAACCCTTATCCATGAATTCCAACATTTGAGTTATCTTGGGGGTGGTCTTATTGAATGCCTTTCTCTTGAATATGAATCATTTTCTGGTCTCTTCATATGCATAAAATTTGGGAATATATACTGGTCACTGTGAATGATACATTGTAGACAGTCAGGACTTTGTTACATTTTTCAAGTGAGTATGAACTTTTATTTTTTTTTGTAGACATTTAACTCCAATGAACTCAAACAGCAAGCTGTTTCCCCTGAAGTGAGCAGCAGCTGAAATCCAGTTCTTTCAGCCTTAGATGAATTGCTTGGAATCTGCCCTCAAATGCTTACTTCGGGGGTTACCCAGAGATCTGGTCATAACTTACAGAACTTGGGGCTCCCCCATATAGCTCTCTCCTTTCCAGGATTTGCTCCTCACTTTCTGGTTGCTGTTATGAGCCCAAACTCTGTCCTCCGATTCCACAGCCAATAAAACTACAGGTTTCTATACATATTTTAACAACACTGTGAGGTCTGGTGCTGGCACTCTGGCAAATAAAAGACATTAAAAAACAGGTAATTCATCTAGTGTTATTCCAAGTGTTAAATTCTCCTCCAAATTCTGCCTGCTTTGGGTTACTCTCCAGCTTGTGGTTATTATATGTGGCTGGGCTGATATGAGCTGCTTTGCCATTATTTGAAGCAGAACCTTCCCTCTTTCCTTTTGTATCTAAAAAAATATAAATGATTCCAGTATAAACAGTAGGTACTATGAAAAAGTGAAGGTGGTCTATGACTCACAATGATGCACTTTTGCCTTTTGATTAATTTAAAGATTAGAGCTACAAGAGACTCTAGAAGCACTTATTCAACAGAACTGATACAGTAAATTTTTTCTGTGCTGTCCAATATGGCAGCCACTAGATACATGGGCTATTGAGCTCTTAAAATGTGGTTATTGTGACTGGAGAACTGAATTTTTTTGCTTTAATTCTAATAAATTTAAAACAACCACATGTGGCCAATGGCTACTGCATTGGGCAATACAGCTCTAAAGATCATGTGATCTGGTGCCCCTATTTACAGATGATAGACCATCAACCAAGAGGTCTTCCCATAATATATGGCTGGTAGGGGCAAAAGCAGGACTCAAATTTAGACCTCCCAATTCCTAGTCTGAAGTTCCTTCTGCTCCATAGAGGAAGAGACTACAAAATTCTGTGGCTGAAAAAGGACAACCAAAAATATAACAGGCAGAGTGATGATAAAGAAGAACTTAAAAAATGGAACAGCTGAAAGCAGAATGATATGTAAACATATCATGCATTACGTATACAGCAGTTACCCCTTAAGAGTAGGGGATACATTCCAAGATCCCCAGGGGATACCTGAAACCACACATAGTACTCAACACTACATATAATATGTTTCTTCCTATACCAGATCCATCTGGAAAAAGCCCAGCCATTGTTAACATAACAAGAATGGTTTGCACAACACTGATGTAACCTGGCAGCCAAGGAGAGTGGACTGGAATGCACATGTGTGAACAACGATGACTGCACTGTACTAGTCAGTGGGTGCAGTAGATGCTATTGAGTGAGCATGTGTACTGTGTGGCTGTCACATTCAAAATGACTGAGCAAGTAGAGCGACAAATTTGCATCAAATTTTGCATTAATCTTGAACATTCCTCTGTGGAAACTATTGGGATGATTCAGAAGGCCACAGCTATGGGCAACTGGTGATTGGCAGCTTCATCCACTCATGCATCACATCTCGTGTAGGGTCTTTTGGTAAAACATCAAATCACCCAGGTGACTCAGCCCCGCTACGCCCAGATTTGGCATCCTGCAACTTTTGGATTCTCCCAAAACTAAAATCACCTTTTAAAGAGAAGAGATTTCAGAGCATCAATGAGATTCAGGAAAATATGATAAGGCAGCTGATGGCTATTGGGAAATCTGTGTGAGGTCCCAAGGTGCCTACTTTGAAGGGGACAGAGGCATCATTGTCCTCTGTACAATGTGTCCTGTATCTTGCATCTTCTTCAATAAAGGTTTCTATTTTTCATATTACATGGCTGGATACCTTCTGGACTGACCTCATATGTACATATCTATCATAAAGTTTGATTTATAGATTAGGCACAATAAGAGATTAAAAACAGTAACTAATAATAATATAGAATAATGATAATCTATTGTATATGTGAATGTGGGCTTCCAAAAATATCTTATTGTGCTGCATTCACCCTTCTCCTTGTGACAACGTGAGATGACAGAACTCCTCATGACATTGAGAACTTTCAGTGTGTCACTTAAAGGAAGCACTTTACGGCTTCTCTTTGGCATACCCAAATTACCAGCATCACTACTCTTGTGCTTTGGCAACATTTTTAAGTAAAATAAAGGTTACCTGGACATAACTGCTACACCACAACAGTCAATCTGACAACCAAAACAAATGCTAAGTGACAACAGGCAGCTAACGTGTACGGCATGCTTACACTGGACAAGGGGATGATCACGTCCCAGGCAGGACAAGCAGGAAAGCGTGAGATTTCACCACACTACTTACAGTGGCATGCTATTCAAAACTTACTAATTGTTTATTTCTGGAATGTTCCATTTAGTATTTGTGGACCACTGTTGACCACAGTTAAAGAAACCATGGAAAGCAAAACAACAGCTAAGGACACACTACTGTACACACACACACACACACACATATTCACCAGGCAATAACTACTTTATCAGTAGGAAAAGACAGCCTTCCATTACCCACTACAGGCTCAAAAGGTCTGGCTCAGCTGACATAATACAAAGAGCATAATCAAAAAATTGATACCCTATCTCCATTCTTCACCAGTGTCTGCTTTCCAAATCCTGCAGTCTTCAGTGATTTGAAGAGTTACAGCGTAACAATCTTGTTTCCCAAAGCCTGTGACACACGCCACTGCAAAGGCTGCCAAGCATTCCCTTCCCGAATGTGACACTCCCTATGAGGACATGGCTGTCAGCGACAACAGAATGCTTTGTACCTTTTAAACCACACTCCTGCACTACGGAAAGTGGAACAATCATCTCACTGCATTTCTTTTCTCTCTCTCTGTCTCTCCGACTCTCCGTCTCACACACACACCCCACAAACCTTGGTGTGGATTTCATATTAGCACCGCTAATACAGTAATATACATGGCGTGGAAGATGTCTGCAAAAAGGTCCAAGAAAAATAGCATTGTTTTTGGAGAAAGTGCTATGGTCAGGATGATGTCATTGAAAGCCATCTAATGAATTTCCTGTAGCCACATCCCAAAGAAAATCCAGAAAGCTCAGTTTTCTCACAAAGTCAAATAGTCTTTTTTTTTTTGGGGGGGGGGGTCAGTAACTTCCTGTGAACCCACAGGTGCCATATATTGATAGTGATTATGATTTACCTTTAATCTTTAAGACCAGAACAAATGAAATTGCATTTTAAAAGGTATTTTATGTGGGAGGCATTATGAGAATATAGAAAGTACCCTTATGAATGTGAATTTGGGATTTCAGTTATTCACAGCAATGTAAGTGCAATAACGAAAAGATGAGGAAGCTCAGTTGGCATTTACTACTGGGCTTCATAAGCTTCATCTTCAGCTCTGAGTAAAACAAAGACCACCATTCATGAAAACCAAGGAGAGGAGAGCACTCTTTGCCTATGGTAAGCCCTCAATGTTCTTCCTACAGGTCAAAAAGCATTTATCAACACTGGACTGGAATACTACAGGAGGTTTGCCAGAAGGTTTGAGCTCCTTGAGGGCAAAAACAACGACATACTCCCCTTTATACCTAAAAGCACTATGGCACCTGGAACACAGTAAACACCCAGCAATCATGTGCTGAGTGAGTGAATGAATGACTACCAATATGAACAAGCTGTTCTCCTTTCCCTCCAGAGCTGTCAGTTACACAGTGGGGAGAAGGCCAGCATTACAAACAAACAAACAGTAAGTGAAACTGAGGTATCACTCTGGCTATGGTTTGCCAATCAAGTTGAAAAAGAAATCTAATATTGATATTAAGCTTTATGGATTTAGAACAGCCTTTTGCGGGAAAACCTGTTAATCTAAAATATGTTTGGTACCTGTTCACCCAGAGGCCCCACTTGTTAGACAGCACTCTAATCCTAGATGTACCCAAGAGATTTAACCAAGGTGGGTTTTTTTCCCTGCAACCGTATTTGTAAAAGCAAAATAAAAAACCTCTCTCAACATCCTATCAGCAGGTGAATGGTGCATCCATGATACATACTACCACACAGAAGTTTAAAAAAATGTAACTGATTTGTACATGCTGATGTGAAAAGAGGTTCAACACTACTAAGTGAAAAAAGCATTTGGAAAATGATGCCATATTCCAATATTTGAAAAACAAAACCATAAGAGAAAATGGGCTAGAGCCATACTGTATAATACAAGCATAATTTAAACTTCCTAGTGACTTCTGGCCAAGATGGAGGTGTAGGTAGATACATTTTGCCTCCTCAGACAACCAAAAGAAGGACAAAAAACAAATTTAAAAGCAAAAAAACAACCACACTGCCAGAAAATCAAACTGTATGGAAGTATGAAACCAAGGAGTTAAAGAAGAAACATTCATCCAGACTGGTAGGAGGGGGCAGAGAGAGGCAGCCAGGGCAGAGAGAATGCACAGCCAGGCAGTGGCTGGAGGGCAGGGTGTGTGAGGCGGACTGGGTGGTCCCACATTCCTGTGCAGATAAACTGGGAGGAACAACTGTGGAGCAAGATAGACCACACAACACAGGGTTGCAATGCAGGGCGGGGGGTGGGGGCGGCAGGCTGCGGGCATGCGGGAATAAAGACTTCAAACCTCTGGCTGTATGCAAAGCTACCCAACAACATAAACAGCACCTTTTCCAAGGATGCCCAGTTTACTTGAATATCTGGGGAAAACAATTTTACACTAAAATAAGCACTGATGGGACACAGACATATGCAACTTTCATATGAATCATTGAATGATGACAATGATGATGCCAATAATAACAGTAGCATCTTTTTTGAATCCTCACTACATCTCAGAT